>NC_137612.1:5292949-5537949 GCF_963280865.1 Gymnoscopelus braueri | reverse complement strand
CTGCAAGGGGGGGCCACCAAATCTTTGTGTGATAGGGACTTCATTTGGTTAGCCAATTAAGACACTATATACTTCATATGACTAATATTGAAAAATAGCCTGCAACACGTTGTGAGCTTGTAGATCGGCTATTTTCATTTCGAAGTTTTGTGAATTTTTCACCTATAATGACATTGCCCAAAATAGGGATGCCAGGTTGAACGTGGTTAAAGCCTCACTATGTAACCTTTTTAAAGGAATAAAATGTAATTTTGACCAATCTGTAGATAGATTAAAGGGGGAATGCTAGCAACAGCTGGAATGTTTGGCTTATAGAGAGTCTCCTTTAGCAATGGAACCAAAACAAGAAATGACAAAGTCATAATATACCCGCTTGCGGCAGGCTCATTGTGCAGAATGTCCCAGCCAATGCAACCGGGTGTTGTTAAAACATTTAGAACACGTGCACGCCTTCTCTGTTGCAGCCAGGCCATTATATCTTTGTAGGTTGCAGGTATGAGGGGATATAATTCCTTTGTCACTTACTTTAGGCCTATAGAGTAGGTCTACATGTACATAAAGGTTCGTCATCATCAAGACTGGAATACTTTTTAACTCCGTGGCATTATGAACGTCCGAGGAGTATGCCTCTGTTCTGAACGATGTTGCCAGATTTGGCGAGAGAAATAAGCAACCAGGTCTATGAAAACAATCTCAAAAGAAACGACTATATATAGGCCACCCAAGCACTTTAAAGTTTAAACCTATATAGAAATACATTGAATATTAGAAAATAGCCGATCTACAAGCTCGTTGTGAGCTCGTAGATCGGCTAGAAAAATCTGGGATTTTTTTTTTTGAAAATGTATGAATATTTTTCCAAATTCACACAGATCTTGCATGGGGGGTTATATGTGACTGGGTACAATGCTTTATGCCGCAAGTTGGCATTTTTCAAAATTGGAACATATTTGAAGAAGATGTGATCATTTGAATCTGGTTATCTATAATAGTGCAAACTGAGATAATCCCTTCTAAAGAATTGTCACTTCGGAGCACCTCTCAGCTCCAGGTAATGGGCGTGAACAATAGGTAATTTATTCAGCCTAGCCACTCCTCTAATCACTCCCCCATTGACACCTTTCAGTCAGCTGTCCACTTTATTTAGTGCCAGGGACCCCCATAGAGGATCTGTGTTGTAAAAAAAAGGCATAATAAGTAATCATCATCATAATAGATTTAATACAATATATATTTGAAAATAGCAGAACTACAAGCTCACAATGCATGCTTGTAGATCGGTAATTTTCTAATTGCCGATGTAAGTAAATGTATTGATACAATCCAGTGCTAGTGTTGTATGTGTATATCTATAAAGTAACTAAAGTTTTCAAATAATTGTAGTGGAGTAAAAGTACAATATTTGCCTGTGAGATGTAGTTGAGTAGAAGTAAAAGTACTGATAATTGGAAATACTCCAGTTAAGTAAAAGTACCTCAACTGGTTAATTATAAAAAAAAAAAATTGAGCATATTAAGTAATCATCATCATAATAGATTTAATAAAATATTTATTTGAAAATAGCAGATCTACAAGCTCACAATGCATGCTTGTAGATCGGCAATTTTCAAATCGCCGATGTAAGTAAATGTATTGATAAAATCCAGTGCTGGTGTTGTGCTGTGAGAGAAACAAGCTACGAGGTCTATGAAAACAAGCCCAAAAGAAACGACCAGTTTCGCCACTTGAGGTGAAATACATCAGCTATTTTCAAAAAGAGTCTTGAAAGCAAGGCCAAATAAGCAGTGGTGGGAAAAGTACTCAAATTCTCTACTTAAGTAAAAGTACCAATACTGCAATATAAAAATACTCTGTTACAAGTAAAAGTCCAGTATTAAAAATGTACTTGAGTAAAAGTACAAAAGTATGAAAATGTACGTGAAGTACCAAAAGTACTAAATATTTGAAAATAGCAGATCTACAAGCTCACAACGCGTCGAATGTGAGCTTAAGTACAGTACTTGAGTAAATGTACTTAGGTACTTTCCACCACTGCAAATAAACGGCTACATGTCGTCGTGACGTCTTTGTTGAACTGCAACATGGCGTTTGCACTTTGTTCATTTACAGCCTGTACATCTACATAAACGTTAAGATTTGCAATATAAAGTGCTTACCCCATGGCCACGGATGTTACACGTCATTTCGGGTGGGTCTAAGTACCCGTATCTTCCGTATTGTTAATTAAAAAGCATTTTATTCCGATCGGCGGCCATTTTCTCATAGAGTTATAATGTATCAGAGTGCATACACCCCCCAACCGCACAGCCGCGTAGTTGAGAAAAACGGAGACAATGGCCACCAATCGGATCAAAATGCTGTTTATTCAACGATACGGAAGATACGGGTACTTATGAGGGCCCGTGTGTAATTATAACACCCGTAGCCATGAGATAAGCACTTTATATTTGAAATCTGAACGTTTATGTAGATGTACGAGTTGTAAATGGAGAAATGCAAACACCAGGTGTAAGTTCAACCATGACGCTTGACGTCAAGCTAACAATGCTAAAATCGTCGACTAGCCTCGTCACTTGTTTTTGTCCACATCTACAGTGAAATTCTTCCATACAAACGAACATCGAGCGGCCTGTTGTTTAGCTGGAGCCGCCCTCACCAATAGCTGCTGTGTTTGCAACATGTGAGCAACATCATTTCTTTGGTTTTAATGTCAATCATTAGCGTCCTGTGTCGGTCTCGCGCAACATAGCCGTTCATAGTATGGGGAAGTCTCAGGCTCCCAGTGGGGGTCCTCGGACCACCAGTGATTGCTTTGCGGGGGTCCCCAGGCCCCCTTGTATATCCGCTATAGTTTGAAGTGCTAATATCTCTCTCTCTCTCTCTCTCTCTGTCTCTCCCCCCGGGGGGGGGGTTAGCAGCTCTGTAGCCTGAGGAGGGGCGAGGGGAGGCGGGTGCTGCAAAGGAGGAGAGGCATTGGCTTAAACGGGAAAGTGTCCCCATTGGCTTAAAGTAGTGAAGGACAGCCAGGACAGCCAATGACAAATAGGTGTCGCATAGGTGTCAAGTGGCCCAGCCTGTCTGTAGACCCGCCAGCTTTCAGCAAGCGGGTAAAAATACAGGACCTTATCAACTTGAACGGGTCGTTAATGCAGCTGTGTAAGTGTGTTTTTATGGGTCTTATGGGAACGCTTAATTAAAATGTAACGAGAGCCACCAGGTAATTCTGAAGTTAAGATCAGTTGGTTCACAGTGCTTAATCTTTTATGCCACTAACCTAATGGCTTTGTGTTGTTTGTGTGTGCAGCTATTTTTGCTACTTTTGTGTGACACTGTCTTATTTTATTTTATTAGTTTTGTTTAGCGTTTTTACCCGCTTTTTCTCCCCAATTTAGTTGTTATGCCAATTGATTCCTCCCCACACACATTTCTGTGTTATCACTGCTGTTACCCTACTGACTCACCTACCTATACTGGCCCCGATTCACTAAGAAATCTACGACCATATTTTGATCTTACCTGCATTTAAGACAACATTTTGCATGAAGAAAATTGTCTTAAATGCTGGTAAGATCAAAATATGGTCGTAAATTGCTTAGTGAATCGGGGCCAATGTGTTTCAAAATAGTGGAAATAGCCGAGCTCACAACGCAATGTTTCAAAATGCATGAACCTTTCTCAACATGAAATGACTGTGACGATTATGCAAAAAAAAAAATGGTAATTGTGACAGTTTGAGACACCTCTTTGCATTCATGTCTAATAAAATATTCAATAGTATTAATGCTATATCTATTTGTTTCTAAGGGAGGTTCAAGCAGGGGACTACGGATGGAAATGAGCGTTCTTGCTAAATCCGGCGTATTCACATTGCATTGTAACTGTGGTGTTCATTAATACGTGCTGTCCCTCCCAAATAAACGTTTCAATAAAAATGTCAGCCAGCCAGCTGCGTCACTATAAGATGGACTGCAATGACATTGTCTACTATTGACATCAGGTATAGGCCTAGAGACTGAGAACAAAAGGACTTGCTCCTAACAAACAACAAACACAGAGACATGGGTAAGCATTCAGTATGCATGCACACACACACACACACACACACACACACACACACACACACACACACACACACACACACACACACACGCACGCACGCACGCGCAAAACGTGAATGTTAACTGAGTCAGACATATACATGACACGTACAGTCATCCAGACAGACACACACATTGACCCAGAAACCTACTGAATAGATTGTTCATGGTGATGAGGACACTCATATGCTGTGTACCGTACAGTCTGCCTACTGTAGGTCAGAGAGCACTAATGGGGAGACACACACACACACACACTACATGTTGTTAGATGGAGGCGATCAGGCATGGTGACTAATCAAGTTATCCTTTTGAGAGGTTGTTGTGGTCTGAGGTAATGATCTCTTATCCCATTCAATCCTGGAACGCATCTGTGTCACTTTAGATTACTTTGGCGTGCCGCGTCATGAGCTTGTAGATCTGCTATTTTTGAAAAAAAAAAAATTCTACAAACTGTTTTTTGAAAAACGTATGTTGCTAATTGCTATATCAGTGGTGCTCCAACTTCTCCATGTCATGTCAAAATTATATGTGCCGCGGACCCCCATCTCAAAATATGTTGTGCCAGGGACCCCCCAGAAGTACAGATCATGATATACATAATACATATTCAAAGATTTGCTCAAATTTTCTCAAAGATTTTTCAAAAATAGCAGATCTACAAGCTCATAGAGCGGCACTCGGTGCCGTGCTATGAGCTTGTATATCTGCTATTTTCGAATAGCCAAAGAAATCTAAAATGACAGAGATGCGTTCCCGGATTGAATGGGTTAAAGATGCTATTATTTATGTATGCTGCCATAAAGCTATATGACCACTATGTACATTATTGTACAACTCTGATTAATACACTTTTATCATCATTATCATCATTATCCCCCACATCACAAATGTGAGCAAAAGCACTCATCATCATAGAGCTACAGTATGGCACACACACGCGCACGCACACACACACACACACACACACACACACACACACACACACACACACACACACACACACACACACACACACACACACACACACACACACACAGACACACAGACACACACACACACACACACACACACACACACACACACACACACACGTCGGAATATCCCAGAATTCCAGGTAGCCAGCTCCATGGCAACAACAATTCAATGACCCCCCCCCCCCATTATTACCATGGCAACAGGCATCACATTCACTTCACTTTCATGTGGCCAGCAGGCAGCTTCCTCTTTGTGTGAGAATCCTGGAGCAATCAGTGTCTCCATCCGCCTCAATGTATGACTATGTCATCTCTCTCTCTCTCTCTCTCTCTCTCTCTCTCTCTTTCACTCTCACTTTCTCAATTCAATTCAATTCAAAGGGGCTTTATCAGCATGAGAAAACATATCGTCTCTATCGGGTGGAACTTTTCAGGATTGAAATTCTAAAATACCAAAAGTAGCAGATCGACTGACTAGCCCCATTTGGAACCTCCCCGGAACCTCCCCCTCCGCTATATAGCTCCGAGATGAGGTTCCACCGCAGGGGTGATGCAACTTTGATGATGGAGAGGGCCACTATATTTCCACACTCACTCCAGAGGGCCACATTGCATATACTGTCGGGCCATCACGTCATCACGTCACACAAAAGTAGCAGAAATAGCAGATCTACAAGCTCAAAACGCGTCGCAGCGCGACGCGTTTTGAGCTTGAGCTATTGAGCTATTTTTGCTATATTTATTGGAATTCAGATGTTATGTTTTGCTATTTTTGAATTTTTCAGACAAATCCTGAAAAGTTACATTTTATTTAATTTCAAATGCATTTATTTATACGTATGTTAACTTTATGAACTTAAATACAAATGTATTGTGGCCCCACCCCCCGGGCCGCCAGTTACCCATGTGTGTTCCACAGCGTCGGGTGCCGGGAGATGACGATACCGGCGAATATTGGCCGATATTGTTGATTCTTACCTTTTTCCGCACATCGTATCCAAAAAGTACGCAGTCCTCCCTGCTCTCAGATGTTTGACATTTTAGTGGTCAAGAAAATGTAAGTAAAGGGGTTGAAACGAGCGTTTAAAACGCCTCTTTAGTCAGCCTGTGCCATGTATTCCCAATGCAATCTTACAGAAGCAGTACAGCGCATGCGGACGGGAGTTGACTGGCCCACAGGCTGACTAAATAAGCGATTTAAACTCTTGTTTCAACCAAGGGGCCAGCCTGACATATTTACAATGAGGCCGATACGGAAGAGAGACAGTTCATACTGTTTTACCCCTGCAGGTGTCAGAAGGAATATTCTCTCATTGTAAGCGGATGGGTTTTTGACGAACTTTAGACTAGATTTTCTTACCTTAATAAAAATTGTCATAAATACTATATGCTTCCAGTCGCTAGCGTTTTGCTAAATTATGGTCCCATTTATTCTAAAATTGACGATAAAGTAGGCTATGCTCCAGGAGGGGCGGGATGATTTGATTGACAACCTACACAACCAATAGCATTCATTCCCCGCCCCCGCTCTTGATTGACAAGCTACCCAACCAATAGCATTCTTTGGGGATAGTTTTCCAGTTCCCTGGTCACATGTCTGGTCTCAAGCAATAGCGTTTGAGTTCCGACGTGCCCAATGGTATATATTAAAGATGGCGGATTGCACGTTCCTGAACAATCGGCTTCATTTACGGTCTGTAGAAAAAAATGGGTGACGTCACCGTTCCCTTCGTCCATATTTTTTACAGTCTATGGTTACAACCCGTCGCTTAGATTTACTTGACCGCTAAAAATGGGATTCTTCGAAGAAGAACCGTAATTCACAAATAAACCCCAAATCCCAAAGCGTGTGCACGCTTCCCCCTGCATCATCATCAAATGGCGTACTTAATGTCTTTATGCATTGCTCTATAATGTGTCATCCTTTTTTTTGGCATCACTTTCCCTTCTCCATAAATCTATTTTCACACCCTTCTCTCTCTTTGTTTAATTTTGCCCTGTCTGTCTGTCTGTCTGTCTGTCTGTCTGTCTGTCTGTCTGTCTGTCTGTCTGTCTGTCTGCCTGTCTGTCTGTCTGTCTGTCTGTCTGTCTGTCTGTGCCACTCACCGTTGGCAGCTGTGTGTGCAAAGAGACAGTGAGAGCAATAGGAAGGGAGACAAAATTAAATAATTAAATCTATAGATATATCAACACAAAGCAATTAAATCCCTGCAGTTTGTGTGTGTGTGTGTGTGTGTGTGTGTGTGTGTGTGTGTGTGTGTGTGTGTGTGTGTGTGTGTGTGTGTGTGTGTGTGTGTGTGTGTGTGTGTGTGTGTGTGTGTGTGTGTGTGTGTGTGTCTGTGTGTGTGTGTGTGTGGGGCTGGTGAATAGATACATTTTACACTCGTTAACAAAGGCACAACAACAACCAAACAGGCCGAGAGAGAGAGAGAGAGAGAGAGAGAGAGAGAGAGAGAGAGAGAGAGAGAGAGAGAGCGTATAAGAAGTGCATGTGACTGTAGCTGCATGAATCCAAGTGTCTGTCCTCTCCTCTCCTCTCCTCTCCTCTCCAACCGGCCCCACCCCTCAAATGCACGCACATGTGCACAGACTCCATTAAATGAACCTCCTCTCACACACTCACACACGCACGCACACGCGCACGCACGCACACACACACACACACACACACACACACACACACACACACACACACACACACACACACACACACACACACACACACACACACACACACACACACACGTCTCACACACACACACACACACACACACACACACACACACACACACACACACACACACACACACACACACACACACACACACACACACACACACACACACACACACACACACAGTTGGACAAACTGCCTTTTCAACAGCAAAAACAATCAGAGCCTAACACTGGGATCTTCTGTGTTAGGTCCTTTCACTACAGCTATATAAAAGATGCTTTCACTGCTGCCCCTCATCAAGCCAAAACCCAACAGACATCACTCTCATCCCCAAAAGAGGACGATTGACTCTACTAATTGCTGATGACACAAAGAAACTAAAGATGACTTGGATGTGAACAAGAACAAGAACAAGCCCCGTCTGTATATCTGATATAGTTGCTGTCAGTCAGAAACCTATGACTTGCCTTTTTTTCACGATACGATGGGAACTATGCACGAAAACTAATTTCACCCACTTTTTTACTTCTGTCCTGTGAACCTGTGATGCGACAATATTTTAACTTATTGTGTTTTTTTCGTAAATGAACTCCCTACTTGATCAGACAGTGTCACACAAAAGCATCAAAAGTAGCGAAGCAAAGCGTTTTGAGCTTGTAAATATAACAAAAAAGTCAAAGTCAAGCATCCAACAAGCTTTGAACTGAGCAGATTGGACCTTCTGTTCCAGAGATAATGGCCAAAACATCTTGAAAACGGCCACTTTCAACGGTTTTCGATCGCTGATTTAGTAGTTTTTTTTTTTTAGGGTAATAGAGCGGGGGGGGGGGGGCAAAAAAAATTCACCTGCCCTAAATGTAATTCCAGGGGACGCCACTGTTTAGCAAAAAAGTAAATATTGGTCAAAAATCGGCAATCAGTGTTCTAGCGCTCTCCAAAATCGGGATCGGCATCGCGGAGCCAAGAATACGGTATCAGTCCCGGGCCCTCAGGAGGCTCAGTACTCAGCTGGTGCCTAAACGGCTGGTTTCGCTCATCCTCTGAATCCCAGAGCAGACAGACAGGGATGTGGGAATGTCGTTACAAACTAGTATGATTCCAGAGTATATTATGACATCTTCATATGACAGGAAGCGTGACGGATGATTCAAAAAGCATGAAGCAACATAACAACGACTTTATTCTGACTGCAACTCAAGACAGGTGGAACAGCTTTCCGTCTGGGAACAGGAGAGAGAATGTGGAACAGGAAGGAACGAAACCGTGGGGACGCTTGAGAGAAAAAACAAACCAGGGACTGTGTTTTGTTTCCCTGGGAAAGTACATTATACAGAAACCCTGCTGACTTAGAGAGAGACACAAAAGACGTTACATCGTCATTGAGGGACCGCGATTGTTCCCCCTAAACCTGTATGTGTGTCCTGTGTGTACTGTACATACAGTATAAGGGTGTGTCTGTGTCTGTGTCTGTGTGAGAGACAGAGAGAGAGAGTGAGAGTGCAAGATGAATGGAGAGATAGAGCTTTTAATTAGAGTTCTCAACGGGCCTGAAAATTAAGGCCCGGGCCCTAACTGGGCCCTAACAGGGCCCGGCCCGAACAATTACCATCATTTTAGGCCCGAAAACCCCGAAAAGTCATTAATTGTTAATGTCCTCAAAGTCACGCATTAAACAGGCTTTAAACTGAGCAGATTGGACCTTTCGTTCCAGAGATAATGGCCAAAACATGTTGAAAATGTCCACTTTCGCCGATTTTCGATCTAAGGAAGGTCAGACGGCAACGAACTAGATACCTGAGTAAAGTTCACCTTTGAGCTGCATTCACTGCCATTTCTGTCGGCCTTAAAGCGGTTACACACCGGCGAATATGCGAATATACGCAAAATTCGGACTTGTTCTGAATAATTAAAAGACGCTTTTTCGCTTCGCTTTTTCGCGCCATGTAAGCTTGCATTGACTTTATAAGGTCTTTTTTTTAAATCGCCCCGGTGTGTAAGGACCTTTACCGTTCGGCCGTTGAAATTCATTTTTTGGGGGTAATAGATTTAATTTTAATTTTTTCTACTAATAAGCATACATTTTCGTCCAGGCCCAGCCCGAAAACGTCGGGTCGGGAATTTGAGAACTCTACTTTGAATTAGTATTACATAACCACTGTCTGCATTGTACTTGTTTAATTTTGTCTTCTTTTCAGTTTTTTCTTTTTTTTTCTCCCCCAAATTACAACATTTTGGGGGGTCTAATTTGGTTTAATTTTCAGCTTAAAGGAAACACTATTAAGCACAACAAAACAATTCATACTATGATAACAACTATCTCCATGGACCATGGAGGTGTGTCTGCCCGATGACCAAAAGCCTAATGTCCCCCCCCGGCCAATTAAGGGGGGGAATTCCCCCTTTAGGCTAGTGGTTAAGAAGTTGTGGCTTTCCACGCGGGAGACCCGGGTTCGAATTCCGGGCGTTTACAGTCAGAGAGAGGCACAAGAGGAGCACACCCATGCAGCTCTGAGCCGCCGCGGGCGGCCCGGGGCAGACGGGGTTTATTCCTGGGCGTAGCTCTAGATGTCTGCTGGAGGAGGAGATCCCACAGAGATCAACCGCCGACAGTTTGAGGACAACGTTTGATCCTCTTTGTCACACACACACACACACACACACACACACACACACACACACACACACACACACACACACACACACACACACACACACACACACACACACACACACACACACACACACACACACACACACACGGCAGGCAGTGTGCAAGCACACGCACACCCATACATGCACCAGTGGGGGAAGTAGTGCTAGTAAATAAATAGTTAATTTATTAACAGGTTGCAAAATAACAAACAGAGGTACAGTTAATATACTATATATATATATATATACAATAATGCTAAAAGAATAACACAAAAAACCCTGAGGGCTTGTTTCCATTGTGGTCCTATGTGCATTCTGTACTCTGAGTCTGAGGTGTAAAGAAGTAGAAGTATAAAGCACTGACAAATGTAAATACTCAAGTAAGGTATCTCAATATGGTATGAAAAAGGTCTAAAAAGTCCTTAAATTGTCAATTCATGTCAAAAGGTGAAAATAGCATATACTCTGAGGTGTAGTGAAGTAAAAGTATAAAGCACTGACAAAAATAAGGTATAAGTACCTCAATAACACACGTTTTTTTTAGGTATCTTTGTCACACACGCCCGCCCGCCCGCCCGCCCGCCCGCCCACACACACACACACACACACACACACACACACACACACACACACACACACACACACACACACACACACACACACACAGTATGTTGGACATAATGATGGTCTCTCTCATCTTCTCAAATTAGAGAAAAGAGAGACATGGCCTGCGGTGACTTGATCAACCTCAGGAATGTCAATGACAGCCACCTAAAGGCACCTAAAGGCCACCGTCTGGCTGTCTGTCTGGCTGTGAATCAAAGTAGATCTATGTGTTTATTATGAGTTTACTATAAGCCAGCATGCAGCGGGATCCAGTCGGTCATTTAGGGGAGAAAAACTAATTAAAAGGAACCTAATAGGGCAGAAGTGTTCCCAAACGCTGCTGAGAAACAGAGGGAACAGGAACAGAGACAGACAGACACATTTTGAAAGTTTAAAGATTTTTCAAAAATGTTCAGAAGTGACAATTTTTTAATAGCCAACATATACAATATGGATAAAGGGGTTAAAATGATTGTGATTATTAACACATTCTGCAGGGGACCCCCCGGCCTGGAACCCCCTCAAGGACCCCTGGCCTGCTCTAGCCTTCTCCGACCTTACTGTGAGACACAGGACAGTAGCAAACACTCATACACACACGCACACACACACACACACACACACACACACACACACACACACACACACACACACACACACACACACACACACACACACACACACACACACACACACACACACACACACACACACACACACACACACACACCAGGGCCATGAGAAACAAGGGGGAGGAGGAAGTTGGAAAGTCCCCCATGTGTTATATTAGTAGGTACATCCGTTCTATCTCTCCTTCCATCCATCCATCCATCCATCCTTCTCTGATGCTGCAGGAACAAGGGTGAAGGGGTGGAGCAGGGGGGTCAGGAGGACTAGAATCAGCCCCTATGCTGGGAAATAATACTACTGTGATTTACACAGGAAATATAGCAGAGGGAAAGAGTAGAGGGAGAGAGAGAGAGAGAGAGAGAGAGAGAGAGAGAGAGAGAGAGAGAGAGGGAGAGAGAGAGAGAGAGAAAGAGAGAGAGAGAGAGAGGGACGTTTCCCACTTCCAGGTTGGAAAGATCCACATGAACGTCCGGCGCTCCAACTCATGATTCCTCGGTCGGAAAACTCAAGAGCTTTACAGAGAGTAGAAGCTCCAACTTCTACCGAGATGTATAGCTAAAACTGCTGATCTACATACGAACTGATCTACAAGCTCACAACACGTTGCAACTTGCAACCAAACACGCACAACACGTTTCTTACGGGGGCCCACTTCCCCACTTGGCATGAGCGCACTAATAGTTTCGATGGCTGATGAGATATGTGGCCTTTAGCTCGGGGACAAGGCCGTTGTTGAACTATGAATTTACAACTGCAAGTTCCACAGTCTTGGAATGGATACGTCTCAGCTGTGTGTTGTCCTCACAACAACTCCCCACTGAATGCACTCAGGATGTATTTCAATTCCATTCCCTGAAGACTAAAAGCTTGAGCTATAGAGCTTACAACCCTGGCTGCTCCCCGTGGAGCCATAAAGCAGAGAGCAAAAGCTTAAATCAACGTGAAAGTGTATGACTGTCCATAAAGATATCTCAAGACTTCCCCCCTATTCGCAGTGTCCTCACTTCACTGAGACAAGAACACGGTCAATGTAAAGAACACATGTCCAGATGACTGCAGCTGACTCAGAATGCTGCTGCTTGACTCCTTACTAATACCAAGATAGTGGAGCATATCACTCCAGCTTTTAAATCCTTACACTGGCTCCCTGTGGGTGAAATAAATGACTTCAAAATGACTACTGTTGGTCTATAAAAGGTGCCAAAATACATAATTCTTTACATCACAAAACAAAGGAATAAACAGCACATTAAACAATAGAACCATATTATACACTCAATCAGTCTCTTCTGACTGATTGTCACTCAATCAGTCCCTTCTGGGTTGTCATTTACATGATCAAAGTTTTTGCCTTAACCCTTTAAGACCGGGAACGCATCTGTGTGCGATTTTAGATTTCTTTGGCTATTAAAAAATAGTACATATACAAGCTCATAGAACCATACCACACATTTTCACGATAAAAAAAAAATAGCAGATCTACAAGCTATGAGCTTGTAGATCTGCTTTTTTTTATCGTGAAAATGTGTGCAAATCTTTGAATACGTTTATTTTTAAAGTATAATTTGTAACTCAAATCTTTGCTTCTGGGGATTCTACAAATGTATTTCAAATCCTAACACTTTTGAAAAAACCTTTTCATGTCAAGGACCCCCAAAATGATATGTATTTGGCCTCGGACCCCCATCTCAAAATAGGTTGTTCCAGGGACCCCCAGAAGCAAAGATTTTAGTAAAAATTTTAAAAGTACATATATATATATATATTTTATTTTTTTTAAATCATGATTTAAAAAAATAGCAGATCTACAAGCTCATAGCGCGGCACTCGGTGCCGCGCTATGAGCTTGTATATCTGCTATTTTTGAATAGCCAAAGAAATAAAAAAATGACACAGATTCTTTCCCGTTCTAAATGGGTTAAAACCACAAAGGGGACCAGTAGGACTGCCTGGATAATAATTTGAAGTCATATCGCCCACAGCCCTAATAGGACCAGATGTTTCAGACCAGATGTTGTCCTTTTGGTGTTGCTGTGATTTTCTCTAAAGGGTAGAAATGTTGAGTCAGCCACATCGTCACAGAAGGTATTTGAGGGGTGGACCCATAATAATAAAATACACGTTTTGGCAAAGATGTAATAAAAATGTCCAACAAGCAAGCAGAGAGAGTCAGAGTCAAGAACAACAACACTGCTGTCATGGCAGTATGGTGCAGTAAATATAGGAGGTCAAATTCCCTACCCAGTCATTTCGGACTGTATCCCAGAATGATTTAATTTGTTCACTTAGCCAGAAAACATGCATAAATACTAAATAGTACGTATTTCCTGTTATGAAATTTGAAACAACATTTTGAGGGGGTGGGGAACATTCCATGAAACAAATGGGGGTGTAAACATGTAATATTAAACTACACATTTAGGTACATTTAGCATTGATTTTTATCTCAATGAGTCCCTTTTCCTTACATATAGTGAGCAGTTCCATTTACTGTGTATTTCAAGCCTTAAAAAACGGACAAAAACACGCAAACCTATGACAATGAGATTGGACTAACAACAGGTTTGATAGGAATACATACACTAGCAGTGCATAAACATCCAAAAATTAATTCATGATTGAAAATGTGCAATTAATTTAAAAAAGAGTCTAAAGACTCTTTTCTTCCTGATCACAGTAATTATCCATCATTTGGCTTTGGACCCCCTGGAACCCCCTCAAGGACCCCTGGGGGTACCCGGACCCCATTTTGAGAACCACTAGTTGTAGAGAGGACCAAAGATAGATGATCGAAGCGATATCGTTATAAACAATATAATAGGACTTCTGTGAAGACTCCTTACACTGGCTCCAATCAGTATTATCAGCAGAGATGATTCACCACAGTGCTCCATAATAGAAGCTGGTACTATAGCCAAATATAGAACGAACATGGGAAAATTCTCATTCTACTACTCTGCCACAAAAATGTGGAATGCGCAAACATCATCCATCAAAAGATGTAAATCACTGGATTCTTTCAAAACGAGCCTGAGGAGGAGACCACAGGCGGAGGTAAATGCAATTTCCCCATAGAAAGGAGGTGTCATTCACCGCCAACGTTTTCCGTTTTTCTCCTTTGTACAGGGTATAGGGTATATGTATAGGGTTTTGTATTGTTGATGACATGTATTATTGTGTTTTATATTACATGGCTTGGTTGAATGCTTGATTCTGATTGGTTAATCACTGAATTCAGCTGTGTTTAATGCAAGGGATAATTGCCGGGTAGCTGGTCATTATTGAAAAATAAACCCCGAACAGGGTGATTATGCACCGACGCGGAGCAGAGGTGCATAATCACCCTGAAGGGGTCGTGTTGGATGTACAGCATAAAATCAAGCAGCACAGGTTGATATGAGCAGGTGCTCTGAGCCTTGGATTAGGAAGCGGTCTGTTATTGAGCTCATCGGTCATTATTCAGAAATAACACACCGCTGAATTCAGCGATTGACCAATCAGAATCAAGCATTTGTAGTGATATCGGACCAGGTATGAACACAGAAAACGAATGACTATGGTTTTTGGTTTTGATAAAGCCATAACTGGGCCCATCGCAAAAGACCCCCCCCCTTTCCCTTAGAGGGAGCACAGACTCTCTCAGGATGGCGGCATAGGCAAAAACCTTTTATTGCCCCCTGGAATGTTTTCACCAGAGACCCACAGCCTGGCGTTCCAGAGATAAGAGAAACCTTAAACTTTTATGACATGAAAAGAATGTCCTGCTTTTCTGCCACAGTGTGACACACTAACTGAGCACAAGACAATGAGCAACAAAGTTTATGTGAATAACCTGTTTTCGTGTCATGTTTTGTCACTTTAAAATATATAATTATTGTCCTGTACAAGGACTACAACAATAATATGAACTTTTGTGTTTTTAAATGTGATGCTTCTCTTGTTAACTAGGCTTCAATGCTTACCGGCTCCCTAGTTGATATAATGCGGTCATGTTTAATACCTAGACAATTCTTAATTCATTGTGATTCCAAATATCCAGTCCAATGGATTAATAGGAAATCCCCAAGGTACTTAGCAGATAAGTTTAGTTTTTCATAATAGTAAGGAAGGTTGCCACACACAGCCGCCTTCAACACGCCCCCAATGGGCCAAGAAGGAGGAAGACCCCTCCTTCCAACTATAAAGAGGACTGGTCACCCAGTTCTCTCTCTCTCTTTTCCACCGCGCTCTTGATGACCAGGGGGTCGACTCATCCCTGAGTCCCTTCTTTCTGCTCTCTCCGGGGTGCCAAATCCCCCACGCCTCTCTCCTGACGACAACGCAGCAACAGAAGGTCGACGAGAAGTCCCTTCCCCCTTTCTACACCCTGTTCTACGCTACGGCACGGACACTAGCTATCCATGCTAGCCAACGCCTCAGGTCCTCCCCACGAGAAGAACCACGGGCCTACGTCCAGCCAATGCCAGATGCCTGCTCCTGCCGAAAGCTGCTCCGCTCCCTCTCACACGTGGGCCAAAAGCCACACAATACTGTCTCCTCAATCCGAGTTGAGTGGAGACTGAGGACGCTCTCCAGCCAAAGCCAGATGCTCCTAGATGACAACTGCCTGGACGCTAGCTAAACCTGCTAGCCACAGCCTCATGGTCTCTCCACCAGAGACCAAAGAATCATCTTCGCCCCTCCCCCAATGGACAGGCGAGCATAATGCATTTCACATGTGGGGTGGCAACTGAGTGTAGTTTTGAGGGCAGATTAGCTATTTTTAACCATTGATCTTTCTCTTTTCTGTATGACTTTAATCCCTTCTTCTCCTTTAGTATATTAAAATGTGGCCATTCGATCTGATCAGATTGTAGATCTGTTATGTTGTATATTGTTGAGATTTTAACCGGTTTCATCACCTTATGAAGTATTGATCTATTGTTCTTTTCCCCATTTCATTGGTTGTTTTATTATCCTAGGATTTATCTTAATAAACACATTATTTTGATATAAACGAAGGTCCTTTTTCCAAGTGATTTCAAAGCAAATATTTCCAATTATTCCCTAACCAGAACCCATGCATCATACTGTGTCAAAGATTCTTGCGTAGCCTTTTTCATGGTTGTGTTGAGGTGCAAATTAATCCCTTAATTTGCACAATTCCTTAATTTTTGGTGAAAATTCATATTTTGATTTTTCAGAAAATATTTTCAATATCTTCATAATTATCATTATTGTTTCCCATAATTATTACCCCATGTCCGCTACATAAAGTGGTGCCCCGTTGTGAGGCACAGTCCCTGATGTCTGGTTAGAGAATAATTGGAAAATTTGGAAATCTTGGAAAAATTGCCAGAGAAAATCTTTTGTTTAAAATAGGTCTCCCTCCTGAACATCTAAATTCCTGTGGTGATAAGAGAACAAAGGGCACTTTAACCGTGCCCCTTCTCTCAACCCCCACAGATATTTAGAGAACTCATGCTGGCGTCATCTAGTGGCCAACTTGCAGAATAATCTGAAGCTCGTGAGTTAGGGGTCTTGCGGAATCATCAAGCCTGTTGGAATAGCGATCTGACAAAGAGCTAAATTTAAGTCCATGGAGTCTCCCTCCGTGTGTATACCCTAGTGGCGTGAACAAATCCGTTACTAGAATAGTAATGTCAAATATCCTACATTTGATACATTGATTAATATATCTGCATTGAATTTAGTTTGATATTGTAATTACTGGATGCCCCTCTCCATTGTTGAGGAAGTTTGAAATACAGCATTCTTCACTTCCTGTAGAGTAAAAACAAAATTAACTAACTAATCCTTAGTGTAACCAATAACTACCAATAATTAAACTGCTAAAGTTGGTAGGTAGAAGTGAGACTGTGTCACACTTATTTTTTTTAACTGGATACAAGCAGACTTGTGCGCCAGTTGTAACTTAGTGACACATAGCGGTACACACATACCTAGCCCATCCCCTTTTGAACACCCCTTAAACAGGAACAGAAGGGGGGGGGGCGAGGAAGCCTGGTCCTTGTCTTGCATGTCATAAAACCACAGGCAGAGACAAACAGTAGACCACCTTTGTTTTGTCCATACTATCAGTGTAGACACTTGTATGGTAAAGGCCATGTTATTTAAAGGTTAATACACTTTGAGTTTGGGTATAGTTTCTCGTTCTAACTCTATTCTAAGACTAACCTGTAGTATTGTACAAATTGTTTCCCCTTTTGTAGAAGAAACACAATAAGCCTGGCGATTGCAGAGTATTTTCGGCTATAATTCCCGGAAATTTTTCAATGTTCCGGTTTCTAAAGATACTCTGCAGATTGTTCACGTTTATTCTGAGGTTTTTATAAATGGATAAAATTATTTGAATAATAAAAAAAAAAAAGAAAAAAAAATTAAAATTTTTTTTGTTTTTTTTTATTTTATTGAAGTTTTTTTTGGATTAATTTTTGGAGTTTACTTCCCATAAGTGAGACTTCCCTGTCGAGTCCGACTGATTAGTCATAGAAAGAGCGAGTAACGCAACAAGATGTCTGAGCCCTCCACTCCACCCAGCTACACCGATATAATCGGGCAGTTAGTAACATTGTTTACAGTGATATTGGGGTTAGTTTTAATATACGTAGATCCTTTAAAAGGGCTACGTCACGTGTTACACTCAATTGTATACACAATAAAACGTGCCTTGGAGTTTCTAACAGACAGCCTTGACCCTAAACTGCAAGACACTGTTCAATTTGACTTTGATAGAGATATGAGTCAGACTGGAGCATGTCACCTGGTTACACCTTTTAAAACAGCTAAAGGTCAAACAGACATAGAACAGACGGGGTGTGCTCTACAAACCAACACAATGCTGAGAACCGATTTAGGCCAGCAAAATACTCAGTTAGAAGTGGCACAACACCAAATAAAACAGCAAACTGCAATGTTGGATGCAGCCTTACAGGCCACACAACAGCACACAGCTATGCTGAATGCGGCAACAGGCTACATCACCATGCTACAGAACCTTAACATAGGATTGGAGCAAGCGAAAACGCAACAAAATGGTGAGATAACCTTAGCCAAACAGCAAATTGGTCAACTGCAAGACACTGTCATTGAACTACAACTGCTCATCGCAGAAAACTTCATGCAAAACAGTGTCAAGTTACAAATAGCACAAGACAGTGTCACTCAATTGCAGGATAGAACTGAGCTCCTCGAGAAGGGTGATTGGATCAGTGAGAATGACTTTGCTAAAAGGTTCCATGACCTCCAAGGCCAATCACAAGCACTCTCTGGTCAGCCTCACTCTGATCATTACCCTGTGACAAAGCAGCAGCCTCTGGTAGATAGACCACCCATTCGAGCTGAACACTATGTCCAAGGACACGCCTCAAATGGCTTGCCCGCCATGTTACCGTCTTTCCAATCTTTTCAGAACATACCTCCGGCGGTCGGGCAACCTGCCCTCGAGCCATATGCCTGGGGTTATGCAGCATTGAATGCACCAGTACCCCTACCTCAAACCACGGGGGGGTGCGAGCCGGCACATCTGCTGAGTAATACCGACTTAGCCAAAGTTGCGAAATTCATCCCAAATTTCGACCCAAAGCCCGGTGAATCTAAAGACACACACATTTACTTAGATGATATAGATTATCACTTAGCAGAATGTGGTGTAAGTGACACAGATACCAAGGTTAAATTGATTTACCAAACCGCAAACCGCGAGGTAACTGGCTTTATCAGGCGACAGACAGACGAGGTCCGAGCAAATTGGCCCGTTCTGTGTCAAGCGATAATTGAAGAATTTGCTGACCACCGAGCTTTAGGAGGTCTCTTGTCCGCCGTGTCCGTCTGTCAACACGAAGGTGAAAAAGTTAATCTCTTTTATAACCGTTTGAGGATTGCATTTTTTGGTAACAAAAATGTCCCGGATATGGAGGAAAATGTGAATTTCAAGGATTTGTTCTTGAATAATTTACACCCTTCCATTAAAAAGCACATTCCTATTGGAATCAATTCTAAAAAGCGTGCAGCTGATTTACGCAATCTGGCACGGCAAGCTTTTGATAGAGAATGCAATGAACCTCAAAGGGCATCGCATAAAATTGTTGACGCCCAAATCGATAGTTGGCAGCCCAAGAGACAGGACGACCATGGTTTATACAGGGGGGACGACCACCAAGCTCCCTCCTGGAGATGTGCTCGGTCCTCCTCAAACGACCGCGGTCGCCCTCCCTCACGGGATAACTCTGGGACAAAACATGAGAACCCTGTTGAGTGTGTAAAACAGCTCCCAGCTGAGATCCCCAAACAATCACGACGGCAAAAGAAGGCACGCGCACACGCTGCCACACAAAATTCAAGCCCAGTCCGTGACAACAAGAATTGGAGAAGTCCTAATCGCGTTTAGCTCACCTTGATAAAAACCAAAACCACGGTGACTATTCTCAATGTATGTTTCAGATGACACCACTTTACAACAGTTCGTGTTTCATCTGTAACATCAGGGGGGTCCGGTATATATATATGTCTGTTGTTTTCAAAATTTAAAACTTTTTGTCAAGTTAACTGCTTGATTCCATTCCATTGGCGTTAACAGGTTGCAATGTTTATAGACATGCAGCAAAACTGCATTGACATACAAACAAATGTATAAATGCACCCCATCAAACTGGTAAAATAGTAAAGAGTCAACAGTCAAATGTGTTCATAAAAGGTAGATCAGGTTACTCAAAATAACATGGCCTCTCCCCAAGACGCTTAACAAGTTCATTTTGTGTCTCACCTAACTAACCTCCTCAGTCATTCTATGATAATGAACACTGTCTGGTTTGTGTGCTTGAATATTTTACTAACCCTAGGTGGATTAAAAGCATGCTACTAACAAAGTACACTGTAACTCCACCCACATTTAGTGTGATTTCCCCTCTTTATCCTACCAAAAGTGTATTACACTGATAGTGATGTATGATGGTTGCTACAAGAACCCAGTTAACAGGAACTGGACCAACTAAGACTTGTAGTGTTGTTCAGTCAATTCAGCTATATAGAAATTCTTGTCTCTGCACACAGGATGTGACTAAGGGGAGGAGCAAGACCCTTGTTATATAGGTTCTCAAATCTGCAGCAACTTCTTAACCTTAGCTAAAAACCATACAAACTTTAACCTGTACCTGTACCGCAACATTTCGACTCACACCATCGGGAGCAGTACACCTAGGCCCATTTCACTATAGGTAACCCAAAGCCTACCTGTGAAGACAAAACTACATATAATCGTTGTGTGAATGTTTAGGAGTTTTCCCTTTTTGTTCTCTGATTTATAAGGTTTTCTTAGGTGTGTTTGTGATTACCCTCTCAGAAAATAGGAAACAGACAGTGACTGCCAATGCCTAATACGTAATTTTCTTTCAAGCAGTCGGATCCAGTGTCACTAGATCAGCTTAAGGAAAGAGTTGCCATTGACATGTGAATGCAGATGCTATGCTTTCTATGTTCCTGTTGTCCTCTAACATTTTCTTTTGTGTTATCAAAGGTCGTGACGTCAACGTTTCGTTTCGTCTGACCTTGATAACTAAGGGGAGGTCTGTAGTGATATCGGACCAGGTATGAACACAGAAAACGAATGACTATGGTTTTTGGTTTTGATAAAGCCATAACTGGGCCCATCGCAAAAGACCCCCCCCTTTCCCTTAGAGGGAGCACAGACTCTCTCAGGATGGCGGCATAGGCAAAAACCTTTTATTGCCCCCTGGAATGTTTTCACCAGAGACCCACAGCCTGGCGTTCCAGAGATAAGAGAAACCTTAAACTTTTATGACATGAAAAGAATGTCCTGCTTTTCTGCCACAGTGTGACACACTAACTGAGCACAAGACAATGAGCAACAAAGTTTATGTGAATAACCTGTTTTCGTGTCATGTTTTGTCACTTTAAAATATATAATTATTGTCCTGTACAAGGACTACAACAATAATATGAACTTTTGTGTTTTTAAATGTGATGCTTCTCTTGTTAACTAGGCTTCAATGCTTACCGGCTCCCTAGTTGATATAATGCGGTCATGTTTAATACCTAGACAATTCTTAATTCATTGTGATTCCAAATATCCAGTCCAATGGATTAATAGGAAATCCCCAAGGTACTTAGCAGATAAGTTTAGTTTTTCATAATAGTAAGGAAGGTTGCCACACACAGCCGCCTTCAACACGCCCCCAATGGGCCAAGAAGGAGGAAGACCCCTCCTTCCAACTATAAAGAGGACTGGTCACCCAGTTCTCTCTCTCTCTTTTCCACCGCGCTCTTGATGACCAGGGGGTCGACTCATCCCTGAGTCCCTTCTTTCTGCTCTCTCCGGGGTGCCAAATCCCCCACGCCTCTCTCCTGACGACAACGCAGCAACAGAAGGTCGACGAGAAGTCCCTTCCCCCTTTCTACACCCTGTTCTACGCTACGGCACGGACACTAGCTATCCATGCTAGCCAACGCCTCAGGTCCTCCCCACGAGAAGAACCACGGGCCTACGTCCAGCCAATGCCAGATGCCTGCTCCTGCCGAAAGCTGCTCCGCTCCCTCTCACACGTGGGCCAAAAGCCACACAATACTGTCTCCTCAATCCGAGTTGAGTGGAGACTGAGGACGCTCTCCAGCCAAAGCCAGATGCTCCTAGATGACAACTGCCTGGACGCTAGCTAAACCTGCTAGCCACAGCCTCATGGTCTCTCCACCAGAGACCAAAGAATCATCTTCGCCCCTCCCCCAATGGACAGGCGAGCATAATGCATTTCACATGTGGGGTGGCAACTGAGTGTAGTTTTGAGGGCAGATTAGCTATTTTTAACCATTGATCTTTCTCTTTTCTGTATGACTTTAATCCCTTCTTCTCCTTTAGTATATTAAAATGTGGCCATTCGATCTGATCAGATTGTAGATCTGTTATGTTGTATATTGTTGAGATTTTAACCGGTTTCATCACCTTATGAAGTATTGATCTATTGTTCTTTTCCCCATTTCATTGGTTGTTTTATTATCCTAGGATTTATCTTAATAAACACATTATTTTGATATAAACGAAGGTCCTTTTTCCAAGTGATTTCAAAGCAAATATTTCCAATTATTCCCTAACCAGAACCCATGCATCATACTGTGTCAAAGATTCTTGCGTAGCCTTTTTCATGGTTGTGTTGAGGTGCAAATTAATCCCTTAATTTGCACAATTCCTTAATTTTTGGTGAAAATTCATATTTTGATTTTTCAGAAAATATTTTCAATATTTTCATAAATTATCATTATTATTTCCCATAATTATTACCCCATGTCCGCTACACATTCAACCAAGCCGTGTAATAATTCTGAATAATGACCGATGGGCTCAATAGCAGACCGCTGTCTAATCAACGGCTCAGAGCACCTGCTGCGCTGCTTGAATGTTATGCTGTATCCAACATGACAACCATGTAAACAAACAAACACACAAACGCTGATCTCATCCTCCACTCATCTCATTATAATCCTTTTAGCCTAAATGTCTGACTGTACCACGTGCTGTTTACACAAGTTCTGACTAATAAAAGTATTCAATCAATCAATCAAAGCTGAATGGTGGAGCAACTTCCTTCCTATCCAGGGCTTACGGTCCGCTCAGAGCCACCTGTCATGTTGAGGCTCCGCAGGTACAGCCGAGCGAGACGGAGGCGACGCCCACGGATTTACAGGTAAGCCGAACCGCATTCCTTCTGTCGGCTGAGCAACAAGAGAGCCACTGTTTCTGTTAGCACAGCACACTGAGGATGACTTGGAGCCTTAAGAATGTCTGGCAGATAAGGTCTGCCTTTTGTTTCAGCGCCGACACACACACACACACACACACACACACACACACACACACACACACACACACACACACACACACACACACACACACACACACACACACACACACACACACACACACACACACACACACACACACACACACACACACACACACACACACACACACACACACACACACACACACACACGATGACACACACTCCTGAACACATGCACCAGAAATGCACATGCACAAACCCATGCCTATCCAGTATATGTATAACAGTGGTTCTCAACATTTTCAGGCTGGGACCACAAAAAATAATCAAAGATAATCATATTTGAACTGGGGACCCTTCCACCACCCTGATAAGCACTTGAAATGTAGGAGATGAGGCATTCAATTTAGTTTGACTCGGTTCCACAGATATTGTGAAAATATTGTGAGCTTGTAGATCGGCTACTTTTCTAAACTTTTGCCTCTTTCTTATAATATTTGACAATTTGGCCAAAATCATGTGGGGACCCCCCTGGGGGTCCCGACTCACAGGTTGAGAACCACTGCTGTATAACATGTAACACACGCACACGCACACGCACACGCACAGACCTGGCTGCCTTATTGATGGACAATATTAACAACCTGCCTGAACATGTCATGTAAAGCAAATTCCAATCCTCATAGGAGAAGTTCACTGTCGGGGTGGAAACCTCATATGTCCAGAACTGTGACTTTCAGGATTCAAATTCAAAATGAGCAAAAGTTAAAGTTGTAAATTAATGCCCGACTTGATCATCCTACAAGCTCGAAACACGGTGCGGTACTGTATTGTAAAAAAAAAAACAGTAAAGCACCATGGAAAATAACATAACTAGAATGAGATGTACCATAATTTGTGACCATTATGACAAGAATCTAAGGTGGGTTTAGAAATGTATTCCTTAAAACAGACATGAGCAGGGACACATTTGAATGTTAATTTTAATTAAATTAGCATACAGGATTTTGTTGTGTATAATAAAACCTGGAATCACTTCCTATAGCGTTTGTCCTTGAGGCAAGGTGATGGCGTGGCATCAACATGGCACATGCAGTGAAGCAATGTGACAGTGTGTGTTAATATTTGATTATGTCTTATGAAGCAAACCTGCACTGACAAACCTGTGCTGACAAACCTGGCCTGGGTGTGAGAGATAACTGTTGTAAGCCAAGGTGTGTGTGTGTGTGTGTGTGTGTGTGTGTGTGTGTGTGTGTGTGTGTGTGTGTGTGTGTGTGTGTGTGTGTGTGTGTGTGTGTGTGTGTGTGTGTGTGTGTGTGTGTGTGTGTGTGTGAGCTACACTTCCTAACCGTCTGTCCATTGTACCAAGACATCAGAGACACATACTTCCCACAGATTACAAACACACACGGAGATTTTGAAAACATGACCAATGACAAAAAACTCCCATATCTGCTAGGCGAAGTACAACAATGTGCAAACACAGCAGCAAGATTCGTGAGTTGCTGTGATAGGAGAAGGACATCAAACGGAACACAACCACCCTAAAGACTAATCATTGTGTATATTCCTGCACTATACCTGCACCCAGTGATCTTGGTACATAGAAATTGATCTATTGAAGATTCTGACTTTCAAATGTACATATTTTTTGTTTTGATTGTATTTCTGTATTGTTGTATTGTGCTTTCTGCTTTGGCAATATAAACGTATGTTTTCTCATGCCAATAAAGCCCTTTGAATTGAATTGAATTGTGTGTGTGTGTGTGTGTGTGTGTGTGTGTGTGTGTGTGTGTGTGTGTGTGTGTGTGTGTGTGTGTGTGTGTGTGTGTGTGTGTGTGTGCGCGTGTGCGTGCGTGTGTGTGTGTTACTATATTTGTGAGGGCCAAGTGCCCTCACAATGTGTATTTGAGAAATACACATTGTGAGAAAAAAATTCCTGATCCTCACAACAAGAAAATGGTTTAATGGTTAAAAAGATGTTTTAGAGTTAAGCTTACCATTAGGAAAAGTCATAGGATTATGATTAGACAATTAGAGGTCAGGTTTAGGGGTTGAAGTTATGCCTCATTTTATACATGTGTGCCGTTGGCGTGCTCTGAAAATAAATAAAAAAAGAAAATTGCTGATGCTTATAAAATGTTGATGTCAAGTATAGTAATACAAAACTTGTGTGCGGGTGTGAGCGTGTTTGTGTGTGTGTGTGTGTGTGTGTGTGTGTGTGTGTGTGTGTGTGTGTGTGTGTGTGTGTGTGTGTGTGTGTGTGTGTGTGTGTGTGTGTGTGTGTGTGTGTGTGCAAGAAGATGCTGCTCTGGGGCAGATGTGTGAGGCAGAGAAAAGCCACGCTAGCAGAAACAACAGCCTGCAAGCCTCCTGTTATCTTTGGACGACGCTGGCCGAGGACCAATGGAATAATAATAATAATCCTGGCCGTACTAGTATCTATCCTCCACTCTGCTGACACCCACAGCAGGCTCCGCCAACAGGATACAGCCACCCATTAACACCCTCTTATCCATCTACAAACAGCCCGTCATCGGTGCCAAAGTAACAGGGAAGGAGACGGAGAGGTCTATCTGTCTTAACTCTTTAAGACCTGAGAACGCATCTGTGTGTCATTTTTAGATTTCGTTGGGCTATTCAAAAATAGCAGATCTACAAGCTCATAGCGCGGCACCGAGTGCCGCGCTATGAGCTTGTAGATCTGCTATTTTTGAAAAATCGTGAAAAATGTTGTGCAAATCTTTGAATATATATATATTTAAAGCGAGCATTTCTAGCTAAAATGTTATTGCTTCTGGGGATTCTACAAATGTCTTCTAAATCAGTTTAAAACAGTTTTCTGAAACACTTATGTTGCTATAATATTAATGTCAGTGTCAAGGAGCCCCACAACGATATGTATTTGGCTGTGTACCCCCATCTAAAAAAATAATAATTCCAGGGACCCCCAGAAGCAAAGATTTGAGTAAAAAACAATTGCTTTATAGATATATATTCAAAGATTTGCAAAAAAAAAACACGATTTAAAAAAAAATTAGCAGATCTACAAGCTCATAGCGCGGCACTCGGTGCCACGCTATGAGCTTGTATATCTGCAATTTTTTAATAGCCAAAAGTATAAAATATGGATAAAGTGGTTACACAGATGCGTCCCCCGATCTTAAAGGGTTAATGACCCCTGTGTGTGTCCATTAATCTCACTTGTTTGAATTATTCTTGGGGAGACATAGAGGTATTTGTGCGTTTATACACACACCAACGCATAATATATGCAGTGGCGGAAAAAGTACTCAAATGTTTTACTTTAAGTAAAAGTATCAATACTGCAATGTAGAAGTACTACGAGTAAAAGTCAGGAATTCAAAATTTACTTCAGTAAAAGTACAAAAGTAATGGTATCAAAATGTACCAAAAGTAAAAGTACAAAAATATTTGAAAATAGCAGATCTACAAGCTCACAACGGGTAGCGATGCGACACGTTGTGAGCTTGTAGATCGGCTATTTTCAAATAGCCTCGGTATAAAATAGGGCTGAAGTGGTTAACATATGTTTCATAATATCATAATTTATATCTGAAAAGTAACTAGTAACTAAAGTTTTCAAATAATTGTAGTGGAGTAAAAGTACAATATTTGCCTCTGAGATGTAGTGGAGTAGAAGTAAAAGTATTGGAAATTAGAAATACTACCTCAAAAATACCTCAAAACAGTACTTAAGTAAATACTTAGTTACTTTCCACCACTGAATATATGTGTGTGTGTGTGGGGGGGGGGGGGGGGGGGGCTTGAGTGTGATTTTCCAACTAAATCCCCTCTCTAACATTATATATAATATGTCTGAAATCAATGCAACCGTTGCAAATCCCTCCTCAAATTATACACAAGTTGTTATGCAGACACACGGGGGAAGTGTGATGAAGGTTATACTGTACTTCACACTTAAGCATGTCAGCAAACATTGGCCATAATCCCTCATAATATGGAAAGGATGCGATAAAGTAACCCATCAGAGGCACATTTGATATTAATGGTGCTGCTCGCCACAGCTCTCTAATGAATGAAATAGCTCTTTGATTGTGAGTGTCAAGCAGACATCACCCTATAAGCTCCACAAGACACATGATGACCAAGGCGGCAAGCGAGAGCTCTTGAAATTGAAGCTCCCACGGAACAACGAAATGACCTGCCGTTCCCATTAGTTCACCTCCCACAGGCTGCGGAAGCAATTACTCTCCATTCAAGTGAAAGAGGTTTTGGGCCGGAATTCACACTTGATTAGTAACACCTTAGTAAACCTTTTCATAAATACTTTACGTTTTCAATCGCAAGTTTAACCCATTAAGACCTGGAACGCATCTGTCTCATTTTTTCATTTGAGCTAAAAAGCATTATTTTACACTTTGGCTATTCAAAAAATATTAGATATACAAGCTCATAGCGCGGCACCGAGTGCTTCTGGGGGGTCCCTGGAACAACATATTTTGAGATGGGGTCCACGGCCAAATATATATCATTTCGGGGGTCCTTGACATGAAAAGGTTTGAGCACCACTGATATAGAAACATACGTTTTTCAGAAAAGTGTTGAGATTTAGAAGACATTTGTAGAATCGGCTTCAGGGTTAACGGGGGACCAGAAGTTCCAAGATGGTGGATTAGAAATCACAGAAAAAGTGGCTTCAAAACGGGTCTGTTGAAACCAATGAATCACGTGACGGTTCCCTTCGTCCATATTTTTTTTACAGTCTATGCACACATGACACATACACGGTACAAGGAGCACAACCATCCATGACATACGGTAACCAGTGTTGCCAGATTCTGTAAGAGAAACAAGCAACCAGGTCTAGGAAAACCAGTCCAAAAGAAGTGACTATGGGCCACATGAGCACTTTAACATATACATCAGCTGTTTGAAAATAGCAGATCGCGACGCGTTGTGAGCTTGTAGATCGGCTATTTTCAAATAAAATCTTGCGGGGAAATTATAACAAGCAGATCTGGCAACCCTGACGGTAACATGCACTCAGACAGAGGTGGTGTGATGGATGGGGGAGAACACAGGAAACACAAGGAATGGAAAATAGAGGAAAAGGTCCAGGGGGTTGAGAGAAGGGGAGAGAAAGCAGGTTTACAGAGAAACACAATGGGTGGTCTTCTTACACTAGACCCCCCTGTACTCTGGGATAAACGTAGCGAGACAGCATGTCACATTTACGCGTGCGTAGGTGTTCTGTGCGTGCAGTGCACACAGTAAAAACATCAAGAGTTAACTCTGACAGTGTAGAGATAGAAGAGAGAAACAAATAGACGGTACAAAAAAAAACTACGTGCGAGAAAGACATATTTAAAGCTACAATCCGTAACATCAGAGCCATCATTTGTGGGTTTCCAAAGGGATGGCACTTGCCACCCCCCAGCTTTCAGATTTAACCTTAGAATTCTGGTATTTTATTCGTACAAACGCAACAGCCTTAAACCTCACAAAAATGCCACGATACAGTATGTTGTCACTGGTCGAATTGCGATTTAAAAAACATAGAGGTTTCTCAACATGAGAGGAAAGCAGTGTTGATTTCGTCGACTAAAATTATGATGAAAAATATTCGTCGACTACCTTTTTTCACGGACGAAAACTAAATAAAAACTAAGGTGACTAAAACTAAGACTAAATATATTTCGTCAACAAATAAAAACTAAAATGTTAGGGAGGGACGAGTGGAGAAGAGATCCAGTAAAACTAAAAGACAAGTCATTTTATGTTTGTTTGCGCTCCGGTGTTGCGCTCTGAAAATAGCCGATCTACAAGCTGACAACGCGTCGCAGCGCGGTGCGTTGTGAGCTTGTAGATCGGCTGTTTTCAGCACGCAACCGAGTGTAAAATCAGCCATTACGATGCCATAAAGGCACCGCCAAAATACATTTTAGTCGACTAAATCAACTGTAGATTTAGTCGACTAAAACTAGACAAACGAAAACATTTTAGGTGACTAAAATATGACTAAAACTAAATGGAATTTTATTCAAAAGACTATGACTAAAACTAAATCAAAATTTGCTGTCAAAATCAACACTGGAGGAAAGCCACACCACCACCTAGCAGCAGCATTACATGGCAGCAGAAAACCCCCAACCCGATCTCCAGAGATATACGTAACATTGCACGGATCCAGTGCACTTCATTCCGTGGATAGTCGCCTCGAAACCCCGAAATTGCGTGCATATGTACGGCGCTCCCTTTGTGACAAAACCATTTCGGAGGCGCGCAGTCACAGGCGAACTGTCACCCCGTGAAGGACCACCGAGGGAGCTAAGGCGACCGAGTTGCCGTCCTGAACGGTGTGACGTTCGCCTGTGCCTACTGAGCGCCGTTTGAGTTATGTACCGATAGGCACAGAATCGTAAATTTTGTTGTGGGGACTGCTCTGCTTCCGGGTTTTTCCGGGTTGCGACTGGTTCCGCACAGAATCCGCACTGCTCAAAGTACAAAATGACATCCTTTTAACCGTCGACTCTGGCTCTTGCGCCATTTTAATTCTGCTTGACCTCACCGCAGCCTTTGACACGATCGACCACAAGATTCTTTTAAAACGCCTGGAAAATGAGGTTGGTTTTAAGAGCACTGTTTTAAACTGGTTTACTTCCTATCTACAAAACAGAACTTTTAATGTTACACTTGGTACCTACACATCTTCCTCAGCCCCTATCACTTGCGGTGTCCCCCAAGGGTCAATACTAGGGCCCCTTCTTTTCTCCTTATACATGCTCCCACTTGGCTCCATTTTTAAGAAACATGACATCCCCTACCACTGCTACGCCGATGATACACAATTTTATCTCCCAGTCACACCAAACGACACGTCCTCCTTAAATAGAGTTCAAAATTGCCTTGATGACATCAAAGGCTGGATGGCTACAAATTTTCTCCAGCTGAACCAAAGCAAAACTGAAATTATCATCTTTGGCCCGAAACAGTCCATCACTGGCCTAAAAAGCGCTCTTGGCCCCCTCTCTGCAAATTTGCACACCACTATAAAAAACTTGGGTGTTTATTTGGACTCCTCCTTGAATTTTAACAAACAAATTTCAAGTGTAGTGAGCAGCAGTTTTTATCAGTTACGAACCATAGCCAAATTGAAGCCCATTTTAACTCACAGGGACCTGGAAACAGTCATCCACGCTTTTATTACCTCTCGATTGGACTATTGTAACTCGCTATACCATGGGCTGGCTCAGTCTACTCTCTCCCGTCTGCAGATGGTCCAAAATTCTGCTGCTAGACTCCTGACTGGAACCAGGATGCGAGAGCACATTACCCCGGTTCTGGCCCAACTGCACTGGTTACCAGTGAAATATCGCATTGATTTTAAAATTTTACTTTTTGTTTTTAAAGCCTTAAACGGCCTTGTGCCACAGTACATTTCTGACCTACTTTCTGCACCTCCTACCCTCAGAGTTCTTAGGTCATCTTCCCAAATGCCCCTCGACATTCCCCCAACAAACCTTAGAACTAAAGGTGACCGGGCTTTCTCTGCTATTGCGCCCGCACTCTGGAACAATTTACCATTGCACATTAAATCCAGCTCCACCATTGAAAGTTTTAAATCCACCCTAAAAACCCACCTCTTCTCCATTGCCTTCAGCTCAGTCTGAGGGCATTCTTAACTTATGGCCATTGAATGTTTTTTTCCCTCTTTTTTGTATTACTTTTATGTTCTCCTATCTTTGGTGTTTTTGTTTAGGTATTGCTTTATGTTTCTTTAACTATGCTGTATTTTTGCTGTATTTTTATTAGGCTATGCTATTGTGATTGTAAAGCACTTTGGGTCAACTGCTGTTGTTTTTAAATGTGCTATATAAATAAAGGTGACTTGACTTGACTTGGTTACGCCCACCGTGGGACTCGCCGTACATATGCACGCAATTTCGGGGTTTCTAGGCGACTATCCATGGAATGAAGTGCACTGGATCCGTGCAATGTTACGTATATCTCTGGAGATCAGGCTGAAACCCCAGTGGGATTGCATTGCAGCAGTATACCACAGCTAAGGAGGGGAGTCAACTAGTTTGCTCTAGTCTCTGCTGTACCTCCGCCGTTCAATTGCAAATGTTTCACAACTCAGCCATTAAACTGTGTGTTTGTCTGCTGTGAAAACAGCCCTCACAGCCCGGCGAAACAGCACTCTATAGTTATTTCACCATTGCCCTACACTACAGTACAGTACAGCACAGTATGCCACAAGTACAAGAGATTCTGAAACACCCCAGTCCCGGTTTCTTTCTCTTATGGCTGACCTAGCTTCTTCTCTGGGGAGAGATCTCTTATAGAATGCTTCACACTGACAACAATAACAATAACAGTGAATGATCCAACCCATATGAGCGTCCCTTCTGTTTCTTGGGTGCTGTACAAAAAAATAAATAAAACAAGCCTTGTTTGTTTGTTACAGTATAGTCAGCTGTAAATGGCCTTAATGGCATGCATTTCTACAAAATGGTCTGTATTTCTATAACGCCTTTTAGCCAAAGCCCCCATTCACACACACACACACACACACGCACGCACACGCACGCACACACGCACAGCAGAGGAAACCATGCATGCAAGGCATGTGGTGTAAAGAACTAAGCACATGTACTCAAGTACTGTACTTAAGCATTTTTTACTTTCTTCAGTACAGTATGTACAATTTTCAATACTTTTACTTCTACTCCACTACACCTCAGAGGAAACTATTGCACTTTTACTCCACTACAATTATATGAAAACTTGAGTTACTATAGTTACTTTAGTTACAGATTATTAGATTATTTAGTTAGATTATTATTACAAAACACACATTAACCACTTCAGCCCTATATATATTTTGGCCATTTGAAAATAGCAGATCTACAAGCTCACAATGCGTCGCAAGGCGACGCATTGTGAATGTGAGCTTGTAGATCGGCTATTTTCAAAGGATTTTTAATACATTTTGAACTAGTGAAATGGGACATTCTGAAAAATGAGTACTTTTACTTTTGGTTCTTTAAGTATATTTTTATGCCGATACTTTTGTACTTTTACTCAAGTACATTTTGAATACGGGACTTCCACTTGTAACAGAGTATATCTACATTGCAGTTGATACTTTTACTTAAGTAAAACCTGTGAATACTTCTTCCATCACTTGCAAAGGCACCATGTCTGCTCACTGGGAGCAGTTATAGGGGTTCAGCCTTGATGAGCCTATATGGGATCAAACCGGGAACCTTTCCGGCTATGGGGGCCACGAACGCCTGAGTGGGCCCTGATCCAGAGAAGGTCGTGAACCACTGGTTTAGCCAAGATAATATTAACCAATCAACAGTCGACCGCATCTGCCCGAGGGTTCGGGCTTGTCTCCTAGCAACATGAGAGTCATGAACCTGTCAGTAGTACATCCTCCTGTTGATTTATAGTACATCTGTCCTGTCCCACCCCCCCCCCCCCCCACCCCCCCACACACACACACACACACACACACACACACACACACACACACACACACACACACACACACACACACACACACACACACACACACACACACACACACACACAGCAGAGTAGTGGTATATTGAGCATAACCCCTTCCTTCCATAATGTTCCTTAACGTACAGCACAGTCCATTATCAACCAGTGTGTGTGTGTGTGTGTGTCTGTGTGTGTGTGTGTGTGTGTGTGTGTGTGTGTGTGTGTGTGTGTGTGTGTGTGTGTGTGTGTGTGTGTGTGTGTGTGTGTGTGTGTGTGTGTGTGTGTGTACGGAGGAATTTATCGACCTGAAAAGTACAGGAATGGGAATATCCGATGCTGACATGGCAGATGGCAATGTTTTCATTTTTGGTTGGAGGAGAATTGTGTGGAATTCCAAGGATGTCTGTTAGGAGAGTGAACCATGTCATGGGACATACATGTCAGCCTGTTGGGAGGTTCTCAACCAGTGGTTTGGGAAACTTTGTCTTAGGCAGTGGTGGAAAGTAACTCAGTACATTTACTCAAGTACTGTACTTCAGTACAATTTTGAGGCACTGATTATTTCCATTTTCTGATACTTTAAACTTCTACTGCACTACACATCTCAGAGGCAAATATTTTTACTCCTCCACTACAGTTGTTTGACAGCTTTAGTTACTTTTCAGATTTAGATTATTATTATAAAACATACATTATGCCCCATTTTGTATACTTTACAGCTATTCTGAAATACTTGTCGTGTGCTTCTAGATCTTTCGTGTTGGCTATTCAAAAAGAGCAGAAGTACAAGCTCATAGCGTGTGACTTTGTGCCTTAGCTTGGACATCTGCTATTCTTGAACAATTTAGAAAAATCTTGAAAGTGTAAAAAACTTTGAATAATTTTGAATTCTATAACACAAAGATTCTCTTCTGGGGGTCCCTGGCTCAAAACATTTTCAGATGGGGGTCCGTGGCCAAATACATAGCATTTTGGGGGTCCTTGGCACGAAAATGTTTGAGAACCACTGATTTAGAAGATATTTGTAGAATCGGCCTCATGTCTTAATGGGTTAAGTATTAAAAAAATACTACTTCTTCCGCCTCTGTTCGTCGGAAGCCATCTGTGTCCTCCTGGGAAAAGATTCTCTTGTCCATCATAATTTGCAGTCCACATGGAATGAAGCAAAACTAGAAAAATTGGTCCTCGGAGCACAGGTCACCGCCAGGTTATTGTGGGCCAGCAATGTTGATGGAATATGAAGTAACTTGTAACAGAGTCTTTTTATATTGTGGCATTGTTACTTTTACTTAAAGTAAAATATCTGAGTACTTATTCCACCACTGCCAGTTTGGCTTCTTGCTCCGCACTGCATCATCACATACAGTATAGATCCCTCTGGGGTGGGCGGACGATGGGAGAGAGACACAGAGCAACAGACAGAGAGAGAGAGAGAGAGAGAAGAAGAAAAAAGACGCAGCAAGCCTACAGTATAGGGCTGTCACGATTATGTAATTTTTACTTGACGATTTTGCTCCAAATAATTGCGATTGCGAATTGCGATTAACAATTTAATTGTGTTTCTGTTGTTGAACAACATGGAAGATTATGAAGACAAAATACATACATTTCTGTTTGGCTTTTAGGCCTCGTAAAGAAAAGGTGCACAGGGCAGATATGACAAATAACTACATAACTTAAAGGAGAATTCCGGACATTTTAAGTGTTATCTTTGATGTGTCGTTACTCACCTACCGACGTAAACAGTGGCATTGTTTATTTCCAGATATTCCCCTGTCGTCATATTTTCAACCTCCTCCGTTGTCATAATGGGAGCGCGTGTCATAGGGAAATTCGTCTATTATAACCGATGCAAAGTTATTTTTTTCTCTACTACTACTCATTGTGGAGTCTGATGATAGTCAAACATGCAGTGAAAGTTCCTGAGAGGCTACCGCTAATGACGAACGAGCTAACGCTAGTTGCTTGTTTCTCTCCCAGAACCTGGCAACTTGGTGTTGCCATGTTGAGAAACAAGCAACTAGCGTTAGCTCGTTCGTCATTAGCGGTAGCCTCTCAGGAACTTTCACTGCATGTTTGACTATCATCAGACTCCACAATGAGTAGTAGTAGAGAAAAAAATAACTTTGCATCGGTTATAATAGACGAATTTCCCTATGACACGCGCTCCCATTATGACAACGGAGGAGGTTGAAAATATGACGACAGGGGAATATCTGGAAATAAACAATGCCACTGTTTACGTCGGTAGGTGAGTAACGACACATCAAAGATAACACTTAAAATGTCCGGAATTCTCCTTTAAAGGAGTAGTTCACCCTAAAAAATTACTTATTTTCTATCAATTACACAACCCATGAAGCCTTGAAGTCATGGCAATTTCTTTGTTTTTGGTGCATTTCTAAGCCAATAATTTGATGACCGGCTGTGTTTCCGGTAGAAGACTCAAAGAGTCTCCTCTGAGTCTCCTACCGGAAACACAGCCGGTGATTTTAAAAAAATCTGTGAATTCAAGGCTTCATGTCATGGAGTGTGTAATTGATAGAAAACAAGCAGTTTTTTGGGTGAATTATTCCTTTAATGACTTACTACACTTAATATGAATAGTGGAAGCAGATCTACAAGCTCAGAGCTGCATATCTGCTATAGATATATTGCCACTGCTTAAAAAATAATAATACACAGAATAATCGACTTTGATGTAAAGCGTCGAATAGTGGTTTTGATATTTGAATATTCGACTATTCTGTTAAACCCCTAAAATACACATATTATATACATCAAGTACACAGGAGCCTGAGAAAGAGAGACAGACAGACAGACAGACAGACAGACAGACAGACAGACAGACAGACAGACAGACAGACAGACAGACAGACAGACAGACAGACAGACAGACAGACAGACAGACAGACAGACAGACAGACAGACAGACAGACAGACAGACAGACAGACAGACAGACAGAGAGCAAGATTATACAGATAGAGAAAGTGGGACCAAATCTGAACCAGCTGCTCAACTGCAGGATCCCAGATGTAAGATGTAACACACACACACACACGCACACACAAACTGTGTTCGTGTGTGCGTGCGTGCGTGTGTGACAGACGGCTCAACAACACAACTTTTTAATTTGTCACTCCAGGCGAAGCCATCACGTCTGAGAGGCATCCTGTATGTGAGATGACAGCTGTGTTCACTCTCCAGTGGTTCAGGAGGTATTAATCAGCCAGCAATCCGCCCCGCAGGGAGCCGGAAGGTTCCCGGTTTGATCCCTGAGAGTCCTTGAGGCCCAGCATGTCGAAAGTGTCCTTGAGCAAAAAGACAGTGACTGTTGAACCACCAACCTGCTCCATGATGAGCTGGTTGGTGTCTTGCTGCATGGTTGCCTCCGCCATCGGTTTTTGTGAATGAATGTGTGAATAGTGAATAGCATTATAATGTGTAACAGTGTATCAGTGCTGTTGTTGTACCTATACCAGGGGTCTGGGACCCCTGGTATAGGTACAATCTTTAAAATCTTTGTGTGATATGATTTTTCTTTTTTAACATTAACCACTTGAACCCTAGCATCCCTATTCTGAGGAGAGGAGCTACAAGCTCACAACGCGCTGCGAGGCGTTGTGAGCTTGTAGATCGGCTATTTTTGGCAAAGAGGTATACAGTAGGTGCACAGGGTAAAAAGAGCAAAAAAAGTTTCATCTGAAACACAATTTTATACAATATAGAGGGGGTCCCTGCTTCATCTCTCTCTCAGCTAGGGGGTCTTTGGCCTGAAAAACGTTGAAGACCCCTGGTCTATACAGCTGTATAAAGGCTGACCATTTACCATTCACAAAAATAATACACAATGTAAATGGTGCATTTATACAGGGCCTTTAGCCAAAGCTCATTGCTGTACATTCACCCCATTCACACACACCCCACGACGATGGAGGAAACCATGCATACCTGCAATCCCTCGCAGACAATGTAACTCTATGACTATCCATCATACAAGCCTATAATGTAAACCCTGCCATGGCAACGACAACAACCTCTGGTAACCATGGAGACAGGTGTCAACAACACCCCGCTCTCCCGTACATTCTATCATCTATCTATACCTACCGCCTTAGCCCTCATCCTGGCTCCCTTCTTTCATCCTCCCCTATATATACTTCCTCTCTTCCATCCATCATCCTTCCTTTCCATCCAGTCATCTCCTGTACATGTACTGTAACTGTATTATCCCTCTCTCTCTCCCACCAGCCATCCATCTATCTATTATGTCCAGGTTCACACATACAGAAAAGAGAGAGAGAGAGAGAGAGAGAGGGTCTTAATCTACTCAAACTCAACTGCTGGGATATCTGATCCTCTGTTATCTACATTACCTCTAATGGTGGGAGGTTAAGAGAGAGGAGAGAGAGAGAGAGAGAGAGAAGAGAGAAGAGAGAGAGAGAGAGAGAGAGAGAGAGAGAGAGAGAGAGAGAGAGAGAGAATTACAGAGTAGAATATCAATTCTAAAAACAATTGCAATTAAAAACAATATGTTCGCTTTAAAACATATATCATATATATTCAAAGATGTGCTAAAATATTTCACGATTTTAAAGATCTACAAGCTCGTAGCCTGGAAAATCTAAAAATGACACAGATGCGTTCCTGGTCTTAATCAATTAATCATCAAGTAAAATGCAATAATGGTGACAGGCCTATGGGTACACCAGTTTAGTTGTGTACGTACTGAGGGCTCTGCCACACAGCAGGGTTTCTGCAGTCCAAGAGAAATGTCAAATACATCCGTTTGTGGGCAGATATAGCCTCCTCTTTTAGCACAACAGCAGTAGGTGAGTCACACCAGCATCATGACCAGCAACGGCCTACGAGCTTCTATTTGGAGCAGACAAACAACAGAGGAATGTGGGGTGTGCGCATGTGTGCGTGCGTGCGTGCGACATGCGTGTGTGTGTATGTGTGTGTGTGTGTGTGTGTGTGTGTGTGTGTGTGTGTGCGCTCATGTGCGCGCTCGTGTGCACGCTCATGTGTGTGTGTGGTGTAACCAGATGGGGTTTATAGTGTAACAGTACGAAGGTAGTTTCATTGGGTTTGACGTCAGACACTTAAAAAAAGGAAGTAAACAAGAAGGAAAGCAGGACTGCACTGGTCTCCTTAACTATACGTTGATATATTTAATTCATGCTTTTGATTCATTTCCACTTCCAAATGCCTCTGCATGAGGACAATTGACTCATAGCAAACAGCCTTTACACATAACGATTTTCTTTACAATTGAGTAAACAAATTACTTCACATAAACAAACTAGCTTGCATTGCTTGAATAATAACTGCTCGCAACATTACTCATGCAGTATTTGGGGAGCGTATTGTCTAGGTAGCACAACAATAATTAGCAGAAATGCCACACCTGGCCTGTTGGTGCATGGGGTGGTGCAGGCCTTTTAATGCTGTGAGGCAATGGTATCGATGTGAGACTTAGATATCATCAGGGATTTAGGATATCATAATATTGTGACATGGCTTACATTGTTGCCATTCCTGGTTTTAAAGGCTGCGTTACAGTTAAGTGATGTTAAAGGGCAAGACCCACTTTGGTAGAGGTTTGGGTTGTGTTGTTACCTTGCCATGATGTAACTCCAAAGGTGGACAAGAAATAAAAAATAATTGCTCCATTGATTAGAAATTGATTATTCTAAATATACTCCTCATTGACTTGCATGTACGGTTAAACAGCTCTCAATGTCACTCTTTTAGCATGTAAATGAATGTAAACAAAGTTGATTCAGACAATATAGAACATCACCAAACCCAGTAGTTTTTTTTTGTAATAAAAATGTTAACTTCCTGTTGATTTAGCTATTTTTATCAGGAAGAAAACCAGGATCTTCAAATAGTAAAATCAACAGGAAGTTGACATTTTTATTTAAAAAAAAAAAATAGTAGGCCTACTGGGTTTGGTGAAGTTCTATATTGTCTGAATCAGCTTTATGATTTTGTCCATATCGCACAGCCCTACTGAGAGGTGAGCTGTCACTAACGCCTCCATACTAACGGCCACTATACGCCAGGATAACTGTAAACTGTAAAATGAGGCTAAACTGTGTGTAACCAAATGGATTCGAAACCTTGGTTTCGAACCTTCGACCTTGGACTCGAACCTTGGCCAGGAAAACCACATTATCTAGACTACCACTCAGCCAAAGGGATGAAGGTATATCCACTGAAAAGCACTACACTGTATGACATCCTTCAGTGTGGATGGCTGAATGCATGTGCGTATGTGGCACACAAACTCGTGGCATATTATACGGTGCAGTGTATTATAATATGCACGAGATTTTCATGCTTTATGCATGCGTGTGCATGTAGTTGTACCGCATGCATAACACACACTAATGTCCTGTGTGTGTTCGTCCATGCGTGTCTAAATGTGAGGCGGACAATGAGAGAGGTGCACAGCAGTGTGCTCGGGGTCACCGCCACGGACACGTTTCACACACCGTGACGTCACCCCCTGAGTGGTTTACAGCAGTTTTTCATGTGAAGGACCCCCAAATTGACACTCATTAGCCCGCGGACCCCCATTTGAAAAGATAAGCCAGGGACCCCCATAAGAGAAGATTTTTTACGGCTCTAGCAGTGATTCTCAATCGTTGTAATTTAAGGACCCCCCCAGTTTGACATGCATTAGGCTACGGACCCCCATTTAATGGCATTTCTATCTCTGGGACCCCAATTTATATTGTAAAATCAATGTTAATTTAACTCTGAGAGTGTACAAATGGAACCAAATGGTCCATTTGGTTCCATTTGTACACTCTCAGAGTTACAGACCCATAAGGGTCCATTTGGTTCCTATAAATAATTTAGCTGGGGACCCCCTGGTATCCCCTCAAGTACCCCTGGGGGTCCCCGGACCCCACTTTGAGAACCAATGGTTTACAGTGGTGGAAGAAGTATACTCACATTTCCAACTTAAGTAAAAGTACCACGATATACAGTAGAAATACTCTGTTAAGTGAAAGTTCTGTATTCGCATTTTACTTTGAGTAAAAGCACAAAAGTATTGGCATCAAAATGTACTTAAAGTACCAAAAGCAAAAGTACTCATTATGCAGAATGTCCCATTTCAAGTCTTCATTTCAAGTGTTGAAAATGTATACAAATCTTTAGAAAATAGCAGATCTACAAGCTCACAGCGCGTTGTGAGCTTGTAGATCGGCTATTTTCAAACAGCCGAAGTATTTAGGGATAAAGTTGTATGTTTTGAAATAATAATAAAACATCGACAAAGTAACTAGTAACTAAAGCTTTCAAATAATTGTAGTGGAGTAAAAAGTACAATATTTGTCTCTGGGATGTAGTGGAGTAGAGTACTGAAAATGTTAAATACTGAGCCTGAACTCTGCAGGGTTTAGGGTTCAGAGAGGTCACAGGTTCCATTCCAGTTACAAGCAGTACATGTTCCACAATGTTTGTCCTCAGGTCTGTAGGCTGCGGCCCACTGCTGGTCGGTCAGTCAGTCGGTCGGTCGGTCGGTTGGTCGACCAGATGTAACCCTAAGATGAGTGTCCTTATAGCTCTGGTGTGGTTTAAATTCCCACCCTCTGTCTCATGAACCAGTCTCTGTGTTGTGCACTTGTTTTGTTGTGTTTGGTGGTTAGGAGACGAGAATGAAGAACCAGGAGTCGTGCGGTAGAGCAGTGTAGTGTTGTTTATATCAGCTCTTGTCACCCAGTGTTGATTTTGTTTTAGTCAATAGTCTTTTGAATGAAATCCCATTTAGTTTTAGTCATATTTTAGTCATCTGAAATGTTCTAGTTTTTGTCTAGTTTTAGTCGACTAAATATCATAAGATTGTAGTCGACTAAATCTACAGTTGATTTTTGTCGACTAAAATGTATTGTGGCGGTGCCTTGATGGCGTCTTAATGGCTGATTTTACAGGTTTACAGGTTTAGGGATGGCCATATGGAGACATTTTATTAACTGGTTACCGTTAGGCCTTAACACATTGACCGCCGGGCCCGTAGTTCTACGGGCCGTTAAATCCAACGGTTAAGCGCCGATCCCGTAGCCTACGGGGGCTGTGGTGCTTTTTCCTTTTTTTCGAAATTTTTTTTATTTTTCAATTTTCTAGGGGGACCATTTTCAGTGTAACACCACCCGAAGTCAACCGGAAGTGCGATCCCGTTTTTTGTTTCCCGTCTGCCTCCATTCTAAGTCGTACACAAAAAGCCCTGTAAACCTGAAACCTAAAATGTAGTTTTTCATCCTCGCATTTCCCATGTTAACATAAACGGTCAGAACTCAAACATGGCGGCTCCGTTTGACACGTGGTTTGGACTGGTACACGCAGGGAGATGTTGCCGATGTAAACAGACCGTGTACGGCTCAATCTTAAGGATTTTAACAAGATCTATGGCGACGTGAAAAAAACAAAAAACAACAATAAAACGTTGGCACTGGTGAGTACATTATGAGACTAACCTCTGGCGGTCAATGGTTAATTAATCGATAACCGTTAACTCATTCCCTGTACTAGAACGACTAAAACGACTTTTGTCCTTTAACCCCCTCTGCCAAGAACGACTAAAACGACTTTTAATTTTTTCAAAAAAAAAAATCTTTTTTTTTTTTTTTCTTATTTTTTTTTTTTTTTTTTAACCCAAAGACCAAGGAGATATGATTTTTTGAAGATCTAGACTCCCATCCACTTCCTTGTTAACTTAAAACTTAAACATTTTGTATCTCGGCTCCTGAGTACTTTTTTTTTTCAATGAAAAATCTCTGGCAGTGGGCAAACGCAAAAAAAATAAAGTTCTGGCAGTGTTTTTTTTTTTTTTTTTATGGCCAAAATACTTTTTTTTTCAAAGGGCCAAGTCTACACAGTTTGTTTTGTGTCTCCAGCAGAGTTTCTAGTGTCTCTATCTCTCTCTGGAAGAGGTTGCACATGAACTCTGCAGCCGCACTGAGGCACTCCAACACTAACAATACCAATACAAAGACGAGGAAGAAGAAGAATAAAGTGGAAGTTACGTGTGGTTGCAAGTGTAGACTTGGCCAAAAAACTATTAGAAACATTTTTTAACGGTTAACCATTAACCGTTAGTGTTAACCGGTGGCCAATTTCTTAACGGTTAACGGACCAACGGTTAACGGTTGGCCAACCCTACTTGGTTGCATGCTGAAAATAGCCGATCAACAAGCTCACAACACGTCGCAGCGTGACGCGTTGTGAGCTTGTAGATCTGCTATTTTCAGAGCGCAACACCCGAGCGCAACCAAACATAAAATGACTTGTCTTTTAGTTCTACTGGATCTCTTCTCCACTCGTCCCTACCTAACATTTTAGTCTAGTTTTTATTTGCTGATGAAATTGTCAATATATTTAGTCTCAGTTTTAGTCATCGTAATATAGTTTTTATTTTGTTTTTCGTCAGTGAAAAAAGGTAGTCGAACATTTTTCGGCAGAGTTTTAGTCGACAATATCAACACTGTTGTCACCTTTCTATTCTCAATAGTAGTCGGTCAGCCAGCCAGCCAATCAGTCAGTTAGTCAACCAGTCAGTCAGTCAGTCAGTCAGGCAGTCAGTCATTGAATGGGTAAATGACAACACATAACAATAAAATAAAAAAACAGCAACTGGAATTTGTAGACCGGAAAACGTCTGTTACTTTCAAATCTGTGGTTCGGAGAATACAAAAGCATTTCTCAAAACCTGGGCAGGGCACCAACCAAGGACACACAAACATGTTCCGGATTAAAGAAAATATCCCACAAAGCCAAGTTGAGAAAGAAATAAAATCAGGAAACAGCCCAGAAACGAGATGCAGGCAATTGAGTTAATAGGTTTAATTCGAGTTCTAACAGGCCCTTGGCAGACGTTGCCACGTCTCTGCCAGCGTTAACCCTTTAAGGCCGGGAACGCATCTGTGTGTCATTTTTTGATTTCTTTGGGCTATTCAAAAAATAGCAGATATACAAGCTCATAGCGCGGCACCGAGTGCCGCACTATGAGCTTGTAGATCTGCAATTTTTTTGCAAATCTTTGAATACATATATACATTTTTCAAAGAGAACATTTGTAACTCAACTCTTTGCTTCTGGGGAGTCTACAAAAGTCTTCTAAATCCTAAAGGTCCTTACACACCGGGGCGATTTTTTTCATGCGAATATTACGTTTTTTTTTAAAACCTTATAAAGTCAATGCAAGCTTCCACACCAGTTTCGCGGAGCGAAAAAAGCGTCTTTTAATTATTCGGAACGAGTCCGAATTTTGCGTATATTCGCATATTCGCCGGTGTGTAACCGCCTTAACAGTTTAAAAAAAAAAACGTATGTTTCTATATCAGTGGTTCTCAAACTTTTTCATGTCAAGGACCCCCAAAATTATATGTATTTGGCCGCGGACCCCCATCTCAAAATATTTAGATCCAGGGACCCCCCAGAAGCAAAGATTTGAGTTACAAAGATTGGCTTTAAAAATATATATATTCAAAGATTTGCAAAAAAAATCAGGATTTTTGCAAAAATGTGCAGATCATAGAGCTCATATTATGAGCTTGTATATCTGCTATTTTTGAATAGCCCAAAGTATAAAATAATGGTTTACGTGGTTACACAGATGCGTTCCCGGTCTTAATGGGTTAATTTCAGTGGTGTTTAGATGAGGGTTATTTAGAGTGAACTACACAGCACAGAGTACAGTCTCTGGACAGCAGCAGACCTTTAGAGAGACGGATGGACGGTTCAATCTGTGCCATGTTTTTACACTTGGGTCTGATTTCTCTTGAGAGAGGCAGGCATCCAATTCCTTCCTCTGAGTTTCCATGGTTACAGCCAAGGATATAATAGGACCACTGAGTGTCAATACATCTGGTAATCATACCCAACAAAATGGCCTTGCTTGCAGACAGTGGAACTGTTTTTTAAATCCTTTCTTGCACCATGTAAAAAGATGGCTTTAAAATAGCATCATCTGAAATGACACTTAACGGATGCTTTTTATGACAGCAGCCACCGTCCTTCATCAGAGACACTTTTTTCATACTGGATTTTAAACAACGAACTCATTGAACTTTCTCAAAAAGCCCCAAATGTTTTTGTCACTTCTTTCTGTCGTCCATGTGCTGTGATTATTCTCAGTCATAATATGTGTCGCAGATGTCTGTGGCTGCATGGGACTGCAGACAAAAACAGACATTATTGCAGTCCATTTTTTACTTTTTCTTTATTATTTTCTGATTATGTGGTCCTCTTTCCACCACTCTATATATTGTCGCTTTTTTTTGTAATTTAATGCCCTACTTGATCATCCCAAGGCGTCACTCAAAAGAGTCAAAAGTAGTCGATTTGCAAGCTCGCAACGCGGCGCGAAGCCGCATAGATAAAACCATAAAGCTATTGAAAAACATTAATCTTCCTCTCAGCAGAGCTTTAGACGTATTCAGTCCGGCCCTCTGTATGTGATCGATGACCTGATGCAACACCTTACCAACGAGCAGTGGTGGAAGAAGTACTTGGATATTTTTTACTTAAGTAAAAGTAGCAATGCCACAATTTAAAAATACAAGTACAAAAAAAATACAAGTAAAAGGCCTGTGTTCAAAATGTTACTTGAATGAAAGTACAAAAGTATCGGCATCAAAATATACTTATAGTACCAAAAGTAAAAGTGCTAAAATGTTTGAAAAATAGCAGATCTACAAGCTCACAACGCGTCGCAATGCGACACGTTGTGAGCTTGTAGATCGGCTATTTTCAAATAGCCTATGTATAAAATAGGGCTGAAGTGGTTAATGTATGTTTTATAATATAATAATTTATATCTGCAAAGTAACTAGTAACTAAAGTTTTTCAAATAATTGTAGTGGAGTAAAAGTACAATATTTGCCTCTGAGACGTAGTAGAAGAGTAGAAGTAAAAGTATTGAAAATTGGAATTACTCCAGTAAAGTAAAAATCACACCCAGTGTGAAGTGGGCGGTGTGGTCATCACAGTGGTCATCATAGTGATGGAAGCTCACTTCCAAAAAAAGTGGATTTTTGGAAGTGCATAATCCTATTTATAAGTTATTAATGTCATCATGTGTCTCGCTAGCCAATCACAGTGCTGAATAGAGTCAGCCAATAGAGTCAGCCAATCACAGTACAGCTAGTGGCCCACTAATGGGCCAATCACAGTGCAGGAAACTAATACTAATGAGGTGTCCCAACCCTACTTATAGGGGCGGCTACACCGCCCAAAAATACCTAAACATTTTACTTAAGTACAGTACTTGAGTAAATGTACTTAGTTACTTTACACCACTGCCATGAGTGGCTCACAGTCACACCAACCACTATTCTATTCTTCTCCATTATATCACACACACCATGATTGAGCGGGAGAGAGAATGTGAATCTAGGGTTCGAGGGTAAGAGGCTAGTGGTGTGTGAGTATTAATAGGATATGTGGGCTATCCAGTTGATTTAATCAGAGTGTGTGGTGAGCAGAAAATCCTATTTCAGATATGGGTCCACACTCCACACACACAGTTAAGCCCCCCCCCCACACACACACACACACACACACACACACACACACACACACACACACACACACACACACACACACACACACACACACACACACACACACACACACACACACACACACACACACACACACACACACACACACACAGCAGCACGTGTCAAAGAATCTGTTGCGTTGCTGGATTCATTCAGTGGTCATGCACTATATGTGCTGAATCAATGTTCTCACGTTTAAAATCAGTGTACGGAACAACAAGCCCACAATGGTGTAAATAAAACGACTGTTGAACAGGACCATTTACAATGACAATTTAGACATTTAGCAGACACTCTTGTCTTATCCAATTGCGATATCAGAGTAAATAGCATGAACTGTAGTGAACAAACTGACACATGGACACTAGACAATAGTGAGACAAATGTGAACCAACATAGGCCTACTGTATATCTGCATGGTATAACTAACATAGATCAAAAATAGGCGACAAGAAGTGATACAAGGAGGCCGGAGAGAGGAGTGCTATAGGACGTAAGGTGGACTCCACCTCACGTATATATGACCCGGGGTGACCCCCCCCCCCCTACTATATAAAACTCATAAAAAATATAATCACTCCACACGTTGTGAGATCGGCTATTTTTTGGCGAAGATATCAGCTATTTTTAGCAAAGAGATTTGGCGTAGATTGTAAAAAGAGCATACAAAGTACAACTTAGGTCTGTATTACTAAGTATGCTAATAGACTATAGAGGGTTTAAGTGGTTAACAACACTGAGGAGGACCTCAGCTCACCAGCAATTTTGTCATCAACAGTGTTTACCGTGCAATGCAATGACATCTACGTTTGTGAATCCCATAAACATCACCAGGTTCCTGTTATGGTGGAGGTTGGCTGTCCACACAGTGTCCATCCAGCCTCCTGCTGTGACTCAGTGTGACTCTAACTTCCTGAGAACATGACCACTGACCACTCCACCACATGAGTCAGTGCCAGTGTTGCCATGTCTGCTTAATATAAGCGTAAAGTGGTTTGTAAATATTGGTTAGTTGCAGGTTGCAGGGTTTTATTATTGTTTAAACCAGTGACTCTCAAAACATTTTCATGTCAACGTCGTACCCTCAAATTAATGTATGTCCACAGAGCGCCATCTGAATTTCTTTTTTTGTGCCAAGGACCAGTACCCCGTACCAGATTTGTGTTGATAGAATGTTTAACAACATTAACCACATTTGAGCTATGAGCTTGTAGATCATCTATTTTCAAATAGCCGATGCATATAGGTTTTTTAAGTGCTCATGTGGCCTACTAGGTGCATCTTTTGGGCTTGATTTCATAGACCTGATTGCTTATTTCTCTCACACAATCTGGCAACACCGGAAAGCCAACATCTTAAGCACTTAGCCTAAAGGGGAAATCTTTGAATATATATATATTTTTAAAGCGAACATTTCTAACTCAAATCTTTGCTTCTGGGGGTCCCTGGAACAAAATATTTTGATGGGGGTTCGCGGCCAAATACATATCATTTTGGGGGTCCTTGACGTGAAAAATATTGAGCACCACTGATATAGAAACATAGGTTTTTCAGAATACTGTTGAGATTTAGGAGACACGTAGAATCGGCTTCAGGTCTCAATGGGTTAACTTGTTGTGTTTTTTCGTATATTGACGCCCTACTTTTTTAGTGATTTTTTGGGCCTTTTCTGCCTTTATTTGATAGAATACAGTAGACTGACAGGAAATTGGGGGAGAGAGATGGGGAGTGACACGCAGCAAAGGTCGTCTGGAAACGGGATTCGAACCCGCGACACGCTGTCAGGCGACACGCATTAGCAGCCTAGGTGCCCGGACTGCTACGCCAGCCGTCGGGGCCAATTAACGCCTTACTATTTTGGAATTTTAATCCTATAACCCATTGATACCTGGAACGCATCTGTGTCACTTTAGATGTCTTTGGCTATTCAAAAATAGCAGATATACAAGCTCATAGCGCGGCACCGAGTGCCGCGCTACGAGCTTGTATATCTGCTATTTTTGAAAAATCTCGAAAATATTTTTTTTAGATTTTTTTCAAAAAACTGTTAGGATTTAGAAGACATTTCTAGAATCTTCTCAGGTCTTAAAGGGTTAAAGTAACAGTTTTGGACATATGAGGTTTCTTTCCACCCCGACAGAGACGTTATACACTGTGGAGGGGAAGTAAAATATTGACTCAAATTGTTGGATTTTTTTTTTTACGAGTGCTGAAGTGCTGTGTTGTTTTGCTTGACACACAGTGGTGGAAAAAGTACTCCAATTCTTTACTTAAGTAAAAGTACCAATACAGCTATATAAAAATACTCTGTTACAAGTAAAAGTCCAGAATTAAAAATGTACTTGAGTAAAAGTACAAAAGTATTGGCATCAAAATGTACTTAAAGTATCAAAAGTAAAAGTACTAAATATTTGAAAATAGCAGATCTACAAGCTCACAACGCGTCGCGGTGCGACGCGTTGTGAGCTTGTAGATCTGCTATTTTCAAATAGCCTAGGTATAAAACAGGGCTAAAGTGGTTAATGTATGTTTTATAATATCATAATTTATATCTGCAAAGTAACTAGTAACTGAAGTTCTCAAATAATTGTAGTGGAGTAAAAGTACAATATTTGCCTCCGAGATGTAGTGGAGTAGAAGTAAAAGTATTGGAAATTGGAAATACTCAAGTAAAGTACAAATACCTCAAAATTGTACTTAAGTACAGTACTTAAGTAAATGTACTTAGTTACTTTACACCACTGTGTTTTGCTTGACACATACAGAGCAGGGAGAGTGCAAAGGGTCAATGGTTTCCTAAATGGATGCTTCCCTAAGGAGAGGACCTGCAGCTTGGTGAGGGAGGAGGAGGAGGGGGATACGGAGCTCCATTGATGTCTGCCTGCGGTGGTCTCCTTATGATGGGGGTGAACTCTGCATAAAACCTGTCCCCCGAAGCGTGACACTTTCTCCATGACGCCCTGTGTGTGAACCCAGTCCAACCCCTGCTGTAAAATGCTGCTAGACCACTTATTATCCCTGAGTACCAGTGAATGAGTGGGGCAGATTTTTTTTACAGGTCCTTTTCTGTCTAGAACGCATATGAAATGCCCTTTATAAAAACATTTTTCTTACATTTTTGAAACCCATTTTTTCACCCAGTGCCAATGCTGTAATCCTGGGCGCTACTCTCCCTCTGCCAGCCTGGGGAGAGCCCCAAACTGAGCTCATGCTTCCTTCGATGCATGAGGAGTGAGCAGGCCGCTTCTTATCACCTGACAGGGGGGAGTTTCCCCGCTAGGACGTTGCGTGTGGAAGGAACGCGTTATTCCAACCAGTTCCTTTCCCCTCCATCAGGCGCCCCGGCTGACCAGGGGGAGGCAGTACAGAGACCAGATTACTGCATGTTTTTTTGTGAGGGTACCTACCCTTGGGGACACGGGGAGAACACAAACTCCACCGACCCCACCTAGGGTATGGGCACTGATGACACGGAGGACAGAACACGCCCACGCCCACAGCGTACCCGGCAAGAATCGAACCCAGGACCTTCTAGCAGTGAGTCGACAGCGCTACCGACTGCGCCACCCCCCTTTATAATTGTTACAGCCACATTTTAAATATGTTACATTATTATTATGGACATTTTATGTGCCTCTTGTTACCATGTCTATGTTCATCTATATGTATTATACTGCCACATACTAATAATTTCATGTAAAGTGAATTGAAATTGGATTTTGGTGGATTTCTATAAATTAATTTCATGCCTAAATCTCAATTCACACAGCTCATCAAATAATCACCTCCTGTGGAGTTTGCATGTTCTCCCCGTGTCTCTCAGGGTAGTTAATACCCTCACAAAAACATGAAGTAATCCTGGTCGCTATACCGCCTCCCCCATGACAGCCAGGGCGCCTGATGGAGGGGAAAGGAACTGGTTGGAATAACGTGTTCCTTCCACGCGCTACGTCCAACCGGGGAAACTCCCCCCTGTCAGGTGACAAGAAGGTCAGTTGGCTCTCATGCATTGAAGGAGGCATGAGCTCGGCCCTGGGCTCCCTATAGGCTGGTGAGGGGAGTGTAGCGCCCAGGATCACTTAGAAAATTGGCACTGGGTGAAAAATAAGGGTTACAAAACCGCGGGATAAAAATGTATTTAAAAAATAAAATAATAATAATCACCTCACACACATACCTTCTTTAGCTGGTAAAAATAAAGCCCTCACACCACCATAAACTAATGATCTTATAAAAGCATTAACGTGGATGCAGCACCTGCCCAGATGGACATAAAGAGGATAGGATTTATATTTTGGTTTGCATATGGACGGGTTAACAGCAGGGTCATTGTGTTTTCAATCACAATATGGACTGTGTGCGTAAACATGCATTAGGAGGAGTGGTTTGATGTATAATATGTGAGTGGTGTGAAATGTAAACATGGTGAAAATAACAAGTCACCGCCGTACAAAAGAGTATGAAGAATTAAAGAGATAGTTCACCAATTTTTTTTTATCGATTAGTAACCCCATGGAGACTTGAATTCATGGATATTTTTTTGTTTTCGTCGCATTCCTAAGCCAATAATCAAATTATAGGAATGCGACAAAAACAAAAAAATATCCATGAATTCAAGTCTCCATGGGGAGACTAATCGATAGAAAAAAAGACATTTTGGGGTGAACTATCCCTTTAACCCATTAAGACCTGAGGCCGATTCTACATGTCCTAACTGTTTTATGAAAAAACGTATGTTACTCTGTCAGTGGTTATCAAATTTTTTCATGTCAAGGACCCCCAAAATGTATATGTATTTGGCCACGGACCCCCATCTCAAAATATTTTGTTCCAGGGACCCCCCCAGAAGCAAAGATTTGAGTTACAAATGTTTGTTTAAAAATATATTTATATTCAAAGATTTGCGCAAATTTTCACAATTTCTCAAAAATAGCAGATCATGAGCTTGTATATCTGCTATTTTTGAATAGCCCAAAGTGTAAAATAATGCTTTTTAGCTCAAATTAAAATAAATGACACAGATGCTTCTCCAGGGGTTAATGCTCAGCTGACGGGAAGAGATCAGATCTGGTGATAGTTGTACAACCTTGAAGAAAGGTTGTACAACATCTCAGAGATGTTATCCCAACACTTTACAGCAGATAAGGGAGCGTTGGGGTGCAGATGGCAGAACGTCTGCTGTTGGGCTGCTGCTTTTCATGCTGTACACTACACTGCCTGGTGGCATAAAATAAAAAATGCGAAGCCACTTTGTGGGCTATCAAAGCAAACATGCAGTATATCAATGTCAAACTACGGTACCACTGGGGAATTTCAAGGCACACGAGGAGACTCAGTGCTCAGCATAATTTCGACTTTGAAAAATCATCCGCAATGTTTTCAAGGGCGACTCAGTCTCCGTGCTCCCGTTGGCATCTAGTTTCTGGGTAGAATACCGACCGACCGACCGACCGACCACTGGCTGGTAATACACACACCTGTCTGCTGCGCGTGTGTGTGCGCGAGTGTGTGCGTGTGTGCGCGACTGCGCGTGTGTGTGGGTGTGTGTGTTAACTCATCAAGACCTGAGGCTGATTCTACAAAATGTCTTCTAAATCCTAACATTTTTTTATTTATTTTTTTAAGTATGTTGCTATTATCAGTGGTCCTCAAACTTTTTCATATGGACCCCCCAAAATGATATCTATGTGGCCGCGGACCCCCATCTCAAAATATCTTGTTCGAGGGACCCCCCAGAAGCAAAGATTTGAGTTACAAATGTTCTCTTTAAAAATATATATTCAATGATTTGCAAAAATAAATCTAAAATAGCAGATCTACAAGCTCGTAGTGCGGCACTCGGTGCCGCGCTATGAGCTTGTATATCTGCTATTTTTTTAATAGCCAAAGAAATCTAAAAATGACACAGATGCGTTCCCGGTCTTAATGGGTTAATGTGGTATTTGTTACAGAAAAAAGGGCCCCTTTCTTGATTAGAAACACGAGATTAAAAAAAGGAGGAGAAAAAAAACGAGTTGGCAAGTTGGACCGGTGGAGAGAGGCAGTTGCCATGACAGCCAGTGCAACCGGACACCAGTGGCGACAGCCGTGCTAATTCCTCCTCCTCCTCCTCCTCCTCCTCCTAGAGAGGAGGCCGAGCCGAACCGTAACACATTTCCTTATTTCACAGATGGCTGACCAATACAAATGCGTTATTATCTCAGAGAGAGGCAAACGACACAATGATGTGGCCGAGAGAGGATTATAGGAGATGACGCAGGTATGCATGTGGTATAAATAGAGCCGCCGATTTCCAGCGATAGGAATCAGGGCGCCAGCAGATATCTCTACAGCAGCCAGAAACTGTATAATCTTAAGAAGAAAAGACAGTTCAGATACTCTCTCTGTCTGTCTGTCCATGACCGTGAACAAACGCCAGACAGCCAACGATAAAAAGGCCAAATCGCACTTTTATCCTTTTTAATTTGTTTCCCTCTCATGCTCATGCGGATCTAACCTGACTCTGCCAGATGGAAGAAGCTTGCGTCACATTAATGCAGATCTATACAGTACAATAAAAGCACAAGGAAACGATATCATAACAGACAGTAACAGTCTCCAAGACCTTATATATAAACCTCAACATACATTACAGATTTCTATCATGGTTCATGAAAATACATATTATGCCACTTTGTTTTTTGATTGTCATAAAAAATATTAAAATGTTGGTCATCATTGAGAGAACTGAAAAATATGATTGTAAAATGAATGAATGCATGGACGAGAGCAAATATACACGTATGTATGCATTTATATCTATATGAGTCTATATCAGGGGTTTTCAATCAGTGGTCCGGGGACCACCAGTGGTCCTTGGGGGGGTTCCAGGGGGTCCCCAGCAAAATTAGTTAAGATAGCGTCACAATCATTTTAACCACTTAGCTTTGGCTATTCAAAAATAGCAGATATACAAGCTCGTAGCGCGGCACCGAGTGCCGCGCTATGAGCTTGTAGATCTGCTATTTTTGAAAAATCATGAAAATGTGTATATATATATATTTTTAAAGCAAACATTTTTAACTCAAATCTTTGCTTCTGGGGGTCCCTGGCACAACATTTTCAGATGGGGGTCCGCGGCCAAATGTAAATCAATTTAGGGGTCCGTGGCATGAAAAAGGTTGAAAACCACTGGTCTATATATGATTCCATGTGTTGAACTTGAAATAGTTGCAACATGCACTGTATTTCATGATGACAAAGCTGTCTGTGTACACGATGACCAAAATAAAAACACATTTTCAAAAAAAGAAAATCCACACTATTCACTGTACTTCACACTACTGTAACACACAACTCCTCAGTGCTCATTTATCCGTTTGTACACTCTCAGAGTTAAATTAACACTAAGGATTTTTTTTTGACTGTGTATTTGCAACTAAACAGGGGGAACGCAGTGCAAAAGGCTCTGGAGGATATGAAGGCCAAAGGAAAATCTGCGTATTAGTCCACTGAGGACCAAGAACAAGCATAGTTTGCATACATTTCCCATGAAGTGAGGGGTTCATGAAGTGCATCTATCAAAACCACATGTAGTTCCACACACAGAGAGAGGTCGTGTGACCTGAACATCTGTCCCATGCAGCTGGAAGTCTGGTGAGGAACCACAGTCACCACAGAGCATCTCGCTAGACTAGACCAGTGGTTCTCAACCTTTTCAGGCCGTGGCCCCCCAAAATAATCATATTTGAACTGGGGACCCCCCAAAATAATCATATTTGAACTGGGGACCCACCAAAATAATCATATTTGAACTGGGGACCCACCAAAATAATCATATTTGAACTGGGGACCCCACACCCTGAATTGTAGGAGTTGAGGCATTACATTTAGTTTGACTCGGTTCCATTGTGAAAATAGGAGATCTAAAAGCTCACAACGCCGTTAGCGCGTGTAGATCAGCTACTTTCAAAAATGTTGCCTCTTTCTATTATTTGACAATTTCGCCAATGTTTGACCAGTTTTCATCCTATATTAGTATAGTTTGTTGATTACTTTTGATGCAGTAATGGTCTTTTTTTCTTTTCTTTATTTTTTAGGCATTATACATGTCTTAAAAGCCCTTAAATTGTCACTTTACTGTCATCTATGGACGCCCCCAATATCACGTGGATGAGAACTAGCCTCGCGTGGCCACACTATATCACTGCGTGGATATGAGTATGGTGCTTCTATGAGGATTTTTTCCCCCCCCAAGGGGCGGGATGGCTCTGGATGCAATTGGTTAGACCCTACAGCCAACTACAGTCTCCCATATTTGAATACTGGGCCCTGATTGGTCACCCTAGACTTCGGGAGCAGGAAATGGATTCACAGCGGAGCGGTGCCAGACCCAAATCGCCGAGGGCACAATTTGTATTTTTGCACCGGCAGATTCGTCTGGTCCCAGGCTAGTTGAGAACCACTGGACAAGTTGAGAACCACTGGACCAGACTACAGTAGAACGCAGTACCCAGGTAACACCATGCAGTAGCTCCCAGTGGTGGAAAAAGTACTCAAATGTTTTACTTAAGTAAAAGTATCAATACTGCAATGTAGAAGTACTCTGTTACAGGTCTGGTGTTAAAAATGTACTTGAGTAATAAGTACAAAAGTATTGGTATCAAAATGTACTTAAAGTATCAAAAGTAAAAGTACTGAAATGTTTGAAAATAGCAGATCTACAAGCTCAACAGATCAGCTATTTTCAAATAGCCTATATGTATAAAATAGGGCTAAAGTGGTTAATGCATGTTTTATAATGTAATAATTTATAACTGCAAAGTAACTAGTAGCTAACAATTGTAGTGGAGTAAAAGTACAATATTTGCCCCTGAAATGTAATGGAGTAGAAGTAAAAGTATAGATAATTGGAAATACTCAAGTAAAGTACAAATACCTCAAAATTGCAATTAAGTACAGTACTTGAGTACATGTACTTAGTTACTTTACACCACTGGTAGCTCCATAACGGGCCATGCACCACCATCATTCAATTTTAGTTGACGATTAATTATCATAACAAACAACTGCGATTAACGATAAAACTGTGTTTTTGGCATCGAACATTGGAACATAATAAGCCTAAATCACATTTATATTTGCCTTTTAGGCTTTGTAAACAAACACTGCACGCACGGGACGGATATGACAAATAACTTAAATACCAGTCTGTACAGAAATGACTTGTGGTCAAACAAGGCCATGCATTAAATCAAATGTTTCCAAAATAACCCATTTACAAGGCTCTAGATCGGCTATTTTTTGCTATTGTTTCCCTGGAACCCCCCCCCCCCCCCCCCCCCCCAGGGACCCCTGGGGGTCCCCAGACCCCACTTTGAAAACCAGTAGCCATAGCCAACACACTTTCATACAGAACAGACATGTCACAAAGGCCCTATTGATTGATTACTTCCTCTTCCAGGTTTAACAGGGAAGCATATTAGTGTTGTGGTGGATGGGAATGGTCCATTCTATTATTTCTATACGGTATGAAACCTGAACCTGATATTGATTCTGTGCAGCAAATCTCAAAGCCTGGTATAATAACTGTATGAAATATGTATGTGAACCAGACCGACCGGTGCTGCAACCATCTACACGGGAACCATGCAAATTGCAATGCAATACCTCCAGGGGGGGTTTTGTCAAAATTCTATTTTTTTGCCATGGACATTCAAAATGGATAAACAAACATAAAGAGCTATAGCCCTAAATCATTGGTTCTCAAAGTGGGATCCGGGGACCCCCAGGGGTCCTTGGGGGGAGTACCAGGGGGTACCCAGGAAAAACTAGTTAACACGGCATCACAATAATTTTAACCACTTTAACCATCATTTTATACTTTGGCTATTCAAAAATACAGGCTCATAGCACGGCACCGAGTGAAAAATAATTGGGACAGGGGGTCCACAAGCAAAAAGAAACTTTTTTGGGGGTTCCTTGACATGGAAAGGTTTGAGGACCACTGCCCTAAATGACCATTACAGGTCTGTAACTCTGAGAGTGTAGAAATGGAACCATTTGGTTCCATTTCTACACTCTCAGAGTTATAGGCGTCCTTGAAAACAAAACGTTTGAGAACGTAACTGTCCAATGGACTAATGGACTAATGTGCCATACATAGTGTCATAGTAAATCAGTGTCATACATATTCTGAAGAAGACTGACATTCACTTTGGGTCTTGTGATCAAAATAAGAACATTGTGGTATGTAAAAACAAAATCTAAAATTTGCCATGGACGAGGACAAGTCTTGCCACGGACTCTGTATGGAGATCTCTGTATCTGCCTGTCCTTGTCCCTGTCATGCCCATTGCCCATATATGGAGATCCCTGATGTCATCCATATATGCCTATATATGGGCATATCGGTCAGATTGGAAGTTCTGGACAACCGCATATCCGAACGACTCGGCGCGGGGCATCGCACTCCCGCCTCGAGTCCTGGCCGATACGCGCGTCGAGTTTGAAGTCGGTCGGCCCCATATATGCGCATGACCATATTTGGCATAGCGGTCGGATCGGCGGCTCTGGACATATATATGCCGCCCTATAAATGGACGTCAAAATCGTTTGTGTTCTGGACAACCGCCTAGCCGACCGACTCAAGCAAGCCCAAATAAGCAACTATACACTTCAGAAACAAGCCCAAAGAAAAGCAACCCGCAACTATGATTATTTACAAGCAACTTTACAGGAAAACAAGCCCAAAGTCGCTTATAATAAGCAGACCTGGCAACCCGTCGGCCGACAGTTTGCAATAGTATCTGTTGTAGTCTGAGGTAGTCTGTTTGGTGGAGAGCCACCTTTACAGCAAACAATAACAGACTCTACAACTCTCTCTCTCTCTTCCTGTGTTTCTGCTGTCTGTCTGTTTTTCACGACCACGTGTGAACTCACTCAACCTGCCTGTCTGGACAGAGATAAGGAGAATAGAAAGGAAACAGACAGACAGACAGAGAAGCCCTTTTCACATAATGAACTCCAGACAATAATGTCCAGAGAATCAGGTCGTGATTGTCCACAGACAGATGTATCTAATAAGTAGGCAGTGTGTGTGACTTGCTGTAAAACTTTGAAATCTGCAGCCAGTGACATCTCAGAATAAATACAATACACATTAACATGCTAATTTGGGCAATTGTAAAGCAAACAGTTAAATTTTTTTAATGATCATTGGCTCAGATGCACTGTAACTGGGGTGTGGCTATGGTTGATTTATAGCACTGTGTGGGTTTGACATAAGACACTATGGCGTTTTTCCAAGTCTGTGTCGGGATGCACAAAACCCACAGCTATGCGACTGATAGCTTTGGAAGCCAGAGAAGCCTTTCCAGATTGTCTGTATACCATATCTGCACTTTTGATATTAACGTTCAATTGATTAGCCTCTGTTTTTAATCAGAACCTGATATCAACCCGAAAATCTACCTGTTGACCTCCACTGTCCAGCTGGATCACTCGCTCGCTCGCTCGCTCACTCACTCACTCACTCACTCACTCACTCACTCACTCACTCACTCACTCACTCACTGCCCATTTGGCAGACAATTATGAACGAAAAATTAATGAAATTAATGAAATTACATTTATTGCTTCAGTTATTTGGGTTGTTTATCCCACTGGTTCTAAAAGTGGGGGTCTAGAAGGGACCCCCAGGGGTCCTTGAGGGGGGGGGGGGGTTCCAGGGGGCCCCCAGCAAATGAGGAGCAATTTAAGCGCTACCTTATATTTCGGATATGCACAATGCATTGTGATCAGCTATATTCTTGAAACCTTGACAAACCTTGACAGAATCGTCTCTTAGGGGGGGGGGGGGCTCTTTTCAGATGTGGGTCCGCAGCCAAATACATAACAATTTGGGGGGCCCTTGACGTGGAAATGTTTCAGAAGACCACTGATTTATGCAATCAAGCAGTGATTGCAGAACAACAACCACCTACAGATTAGACCCTGTTGATTGAGGAGAGAGCGAGGCGGACACACATTGATATTCTGCCCGTGTGTACGAGACGACGGCGCAAAGCACTCAGACAGGATGACGTCTGAAGAAGGAAATCTCTTCTTCACCTTCAATACAGGACGAGTGAAAACTGTGGCTGACTGAGTGATGATTGACATCTAAAAGCACTACTGTCTGGGACTCATAGAATCTGATTACAATCCTATAGCACTAAGAGCTTAAAGCCTGCATGGCACAAAGGCTTTGCAATAAAGGTTTTGTTATAGAATGAAAGGCCGCTTGCAGGTGACTCATGTGTTGCAGGAAAGGTCAGAGCACAAGTTATTTGACAGACAAAAGGGAGAATCAGAAAAAAACGGTTGAATTTAAAAAGGTGCATGAAAGAGCTGCGGATGCGCTGTACCTTATACAATGCACGTTTTCGTTCTCAGAGAAACACATACAATACAGCTGAGCTGACACTCAACTGTCAGTCCACACACACACACAGGTTAAAACCTGCAGTGGGTGTGACAGAGAGAGAGAGAGAGAGAGAGAGAGAGAGAGAGAGAGAGAGAAGTTTACATTCTATGCACATTTGATATCCGCAGCTATTTGATATTACTTAGATTAGATTTACACGAGAGACTGCACACTCACTTCATGTACATCTGATATTTGTTTTGACATTTGATATTATGTTTTACTCTTACTTTCACTCTTATTCGATCTTCATTTAAAACAAAACTGCATTTATTTCATGGGAAGCTTGCACAAAAAGAATCTCCCTCACTCTTTTATATTCCTATATCCGGTTGTAAACTTGTGATGTGACAATTAAGTGTAGTTGAGTGGAGATGTTTTTAGAGAGAGAGAGAGAGAGAGAGAGAGAGAGAGAGAGAGAGAGAGAGAGAGAGAGAGAGAGAGAGAGAGAGAGAGAATAAAAAGTAAGAGCAGACTGGTGAGGAGAGAGAGTGAGAGGAAAGACTCCCTCCTGCTGCTCCTCTTGTCCCTGTTGCTCCAGTGTTGCACAATAAGCAGGCAGAGGGCCCCAGCAGACCAATAGGAAGACCCCCTCTGACAGGCTAATCGCACTCAGATGCTTATAGCCTCCACACATGGCCGATCGGCGGCTTTCCATTAGAAAATCACACTCAGACACTGTACTGGTAGATCAGTGGTTCTCAAAGTGAGGGGGCCGGGGACCGCCCCAGGCTGCTAGGGGTCCTTGACGACGGGGTTCCAAGGGGGTCCCAATCTAAATGATTGATAGTTACAAACCAAATGGACCCAAGTTGTCGGTCTGTGTTGCTGGTCTATTTTTGCTATTCACATGTCACATCTAAGGGCTCCCATTTTAATCTGATCGGTTTAAACTATGAGAACTATTTTCTCATAGTTATAATATATCAAAGCGCAATACACCCCCCCAACTGATTAGCCTGGCATTGGCCAGACTGAAAACATGGATTCACTCTCACGTTCCTCCCCGGTATCAGTCTGGACTTCGGCCCATAGGGGAGGGACAGCGAGTGCATTTTCCGGCAGCGGCTGCTGCCGCGGAGCTGCCGCGGAGCTGCCGCGGCGCCAGCTTTGGGAGTGTGCTGCGTTTGTGTAACGCAGTCCCCACCAATATTATTTACGATTCTGTGCCTATCGGTACATAACTCGGACGGCGCTTAGTCGAATAGCAGACCATCGGCCGGTCGTCGCGGGCACTCGCGCCTGGAGGCGCTCGGGCGCGACTCCTTGGCCTCAAGGTCTGCTGAGTCGGCGCGCCTCCGTCATGGTCCAAAACTATACTTTATCGGCGGAAAAAATAAGTTGACTGCCGCTCCTCCACCGGCAGTTCCGCAGCAGTTCCGCTGCTCCGCCGGCAGCTGCCGCTCCACCGCCGGCAGTCACTGCCGGCAGCTGCCGCTCCTCCACCGGCAGTTCCGCGGCAGCAGCCGCTGCCGGAAAATGCACTCGCTCCTTCTGCCATAGGGAGCGAGTATGAGAAATCAGAAAATGATCGGGCCAATCAGTGACTGCGTTTCAACTGCTGTCCGTACAACAGTGAAAAGCATCAAAATAATTTTCTGATTTCTCATACTCGCTCTATGGGCCGAAGTCCAGACTGATACCGGGGAGGAACGGGGAATCCATGTTATCAGTCTGGCCAATGCCAGGCTACCAACCGATAGTGTCGCGCAGTTGAAAGCATACAGGGAAAATCTGACACTGATCGGATTAAAATGCTTTTTATTGAACAATACGGAATATACGGGTACTTCTGAGGGGCCATGGGGTAAGAAAGAAACGTACTATAGAAAAACAATGTTTTAAATCTGAACGTTTATGTAGGTGTACGGACCCCAAGTGCGGAAACCCAAGACTATTTTGAACTAACTCCACGACAGTCTTGTATCAAGGCTAGGCTCCAAGGTAAAAATCACCATGCATGGCCATCAAGGGAATTGTCATTGTCATCATTTACATCGCCCCCTTTATCATGACCTGTGTTAATATCATGATTGCCATGTAGTCATCATTTAAATCATAACGGTGTGTATATGACATCGTAATGGTATGAACGACAATGCCCTGGTCTATAACAACACCCCCCACCCCCCCCTCCATCGCTTGTAAACCGGCTTCAAAGAAAGAAAGTGCAACCTCAGCTTCTGTTGACAGCGGTGGAATTTTCCCAATAACACTCTTCACAGGGCTGTGGGAAAATTAGATGAGTGGAGCAAAGAGGAAGCGTTTGAAACGTCTGTTCTCTGTCCATGTTTTCCTGTGGCCTGTTCTGTTCTGTTCTCTCTCTGCACTGGTGGGGGGGACGGGGGGGTGGGGGGACAAGACAGACCAGACCATCCATCAATACGCTGACGCCTGTCACCTGGGTTCTCTAGTCTACAGCTGCAGCTGTTTCTCTCACCATTAGCCACACCACCAACCCTATAGCTTCCCTAGTATTCCCGGTATGTCACAGTAGGTGAACATTTGGCAGAAATAGGCATCCCGTTGCATAGCTTTTAAGCACATGTTGACATACCAACAACAGGTACCAATATGGTGGTTAAAGGTTAGCATACAGATCTGTTGGTCTGTCCATACACGTCCCTAGGATAAACAACACTACTTGCCATACAGGAAGACAAGACACACGCACACACACACACACACACGCGTACACGTACATGCACACGCACACATGCACACACGCACACACACACACACACACACACACACACGCAAGGCAAAAGGCCCTGAGAGACAAACAGTCACCCCATTGTAGAGGGAGGAAAGAGGAGACATAGAAAGCGACAGGGAGAATTAGAGAGGGAGCCCTACATACATGCAGCTGTATCGCTGATCCAGAAACAAGAAAATGAACCACTCATTGATTCTCACTGCCACTGCAAATGAAGACAGACCACTGGACCTTCTGCCACGACAACACTGCTCTTTGGCATAATGAATGAGGTGTTGCCTGGTGTAGCTTCTCTTATCAATCTCTCTCTCCTCTGCTTCCTCTTCTTGGCCCATACAGGAGTGCAGCAGCCACATTATGGGCACGTGGGCAGAGTGTGGCTACTCTACCCGCCAGGCGGGCATTCAGCTGGAGACATGCCCAGCTGTAGACTCCTACTAGTGTCCCACCGGTCTCTTTGCCAAGCAAGGCAAGGCCGCCCTGCCCACCACCACCTCCACCACAAGGGCATCTATCTCTGCTCTGGTCTCTTTAATCATATAGGGGCAGAGTGAGGGTCTGTCTTTAACCAGACAGGCTGGGTTGCACCCAACCTGTTAGGCTGCTATATGCTGCAACACACCGACTCCCCATTATGGACAGGATGAAGATTAACAGGCTATCAGTCAGTCAGCAGCCGTTAATTGGTCACATTTAAGGAATGTTCATCCTCACTCAGGAGGACCTTGCAGACAGTGTGCATTTTAAACATTCACATTATTAGGCGAGTTCAGCTTAAAACAGTGACAAAATGATGAGTCCTATTGTACAAGGCTGTAATGTTCCCTCTTCATTTACAGTGAGATGGTAGCATAACATTGGGGAATCGATTTTGGCGACACCCCTGCCAGTAAATTGCAGCACAATTTAAATATATCATATTTTCATAACGAATCATAAAAGGCCGATGAAAGAATAATTGTCAAGATAGGACGAGAGCACGATAAAAGCTACAGCCCCCCAAAAAAGCACAAACAACATTTCATTAAAAAAAAAATCACCGCCTATATCGTCTCCAATGCATTCGCTATAATAGATATAGTTATATAATATATAACAGAATTAAGCAGCGGTCCGCGGACCAGCGGTGATTCATTCCTCTATGTATGAGAGAGAGAGAGAGGGGAGACATGGTGCGTAAAAGGCGTGCCATTTTTTTGCGCACCCACCACCCTGGTGTGGCAGTGCCAGCCGGCTGGACACACACACACACACACACACACACACACACACACACACACACACACACACACACACACACACACACACACACACACACACACACACACACACACACACACACACACACACTGATCCATCCATTTCTTACCTGAATCGGGGTGAATCTTTTATACATTCTTCAAAGTCCACCGTCATATTTGCGTTTTTCTTCTGGTCTATTATATTCCTCCTGGTGTCTGTCTTCACTCAGTCTCAGCCTTATTTCATGTCGCACCGCTGGAACAACCGTAGAGAAGGTGTTCTCAGACGTTTATATTCCCTCTCAGTCAGTCAGTCAGTCTCTCGCCCCCGTTGACACACAGTCTGTGACACAGAATGCAGTCTCTCTCTCTCTCTCTCTCTCTCTCTCTCTCTCTCTCTCAACGCATGGTAGATTACTACTACAGTACTATCTACTACTACCAGCACTACACTACACTATACCGCCGCTGTCTGGCCAGTCTGAGGGAAAGAGGCGAGGCGTTACAACAGCTGCACCCAGTGACCAACCGACCCGCCTAAAAGCAGAGGGAACAGCCTTTACAGAAGAGCACCCTATGAACAGCACCCTGCTATGAACAGAACAGCACCCACCACCACCACCACCACCACCAGTCAGCCAAGCAGGAGCTACAACACACAAAAAAACGCAATTTGGACGCACGGATTGATTGATTGATTGATTGAAATTTTTATTAGGCAAAAGAATGTAAAACAACACAGTTACATTTATAATGCTTTTGTCTAAAAGGTCCGGCCAAAAAAGTCCTTGCGGACTTGTTTCCGTTGGGGTCCTTGAGTTAATTTCATAGACAGTAGCAACCAAACAGTTCAAAAATCAACATGAAAATACAGATAATACAGAAAAAGTACCACTATGTACAAAAAAAGCATTTAAAAATATATGTACAAAAAGAAAGGGGGGGGGGGAAGCATGGAAAAATAAAAAATTATATACAAAAAAAGCATGAGGAAATACAAAATATGTACAAAAAGAGGAGGGGGGGGGGGTCGTCTGTCTTATGGGAGCACACAAGTCCGAGAAAGGCAACGTTGCACCAGAAATGTTTTAAATCGCATTTATTAATTAATTTTATTTTATTTTATTTTATTTTATTTTATTTTATTTTATTTTATTTTATTTTATTTTATTTTATTTTATTTTATTTTAGCCTATTTTATTTGAATGTTTGTTTGATGTCTGACATTTTATTTGAATGTTTGTTCGATGTCTGACATTTGGTATTTTTTAGCAACACTAAACAATAAAAGCCTGGAGATCGAGGCTAGACATTTGGAAGCTGAATGTACTTTTTTATGAGATTCGCCGACTGGTAGAGAGGTAGTGGTGGTGGTAGCCCCTCTGCCCTCATCAAGTATTTTATTATGGGCTATAATACAATATGGGTTCATTTTAGCCTACAAGACAGAGGGTTTGTAAGAAATTAACGACCTAGTATGTATAGTACAATTAAATGTAGCTGTTTCCTAATGAAAACCTGTGGCTTTTAGAAAATGGTTTGAGTTTTTCTGTCTGTCTAGTATCTGTCTATCTGTCTATCTAATTATTAATTATAGGCCCTACTTGTGTGTGTGTGTGTGTGTGTGTGTGTGTGTGTGTGTGTGTGTGTGTGTGTGTGTGTAATAATGTGTTTCCCACCATATGTACGTGTAATACTTGTGGTAATTAAAACAAAATAAGATAAAAAGATACCATAATCCTATTAAAATACGTTTCCCCCTCCAATCCTAAAAGACAGCAGACACGCCCCCTGCTCAGTGACGCAATCATAAAGGGACACAAGTGTGACTGCTGCAGGACCCTCCACTGCATGTCTCCCCTATGCATGTCTCCTGTCTCTCTTGACGTGAATAATGTAACAGAAACCTATCATACATAATATATCTCAGTCGCATTGAAGGGCTTATATTCATTTCACTTATAGGATTTGCTGTCAATAATTTATTTTTCGTAGATCTGAACAATCACGAAAGAATAAAAACGATATATACAGGCAGACAGTGTATTATATATTCTGTCATCCAAGATGGTACTTGTCAAGATGCCCGACTTTAACAGCAAACACACGTGGGCTAGATTTGCATTATGTTATCAATATGATAATGACAGTCGACTTAATATTATTATTATTATACCGTTGATGTTGTCTACATGGGTGGTGGTCACACTGGTCAGTGGTAGACAGTCTAACAGAACTACGTGTGTGTAGAGGACTACTACTACACACGTTTCCGAGGGTTTTTGGACGAGTCGACTCTCTGGGTGACGTGGTGTCTTTGTTCAGTTTGTTCTTGTAGTCAGGGTTGCCATGTCTGCTTTTTATAAGCGACTTTGGGCTTGTTATTCTGTAAAGTTGCTTGTAAAATATTGGTTGTTCAATGCGGGTTGCTGTTTTTTTGGGGCTTGTTTCTAAAGTGTAGTGCATATTTGGGCTCGTTTCTTTATGTTGTTTAAACAAACTTTTTGACGTCAAGGACCCTTAAATTAATGTGTTTGTCCATGGATTCGCATCTAAAAATATTTTGTGCCAGGGACCCCCATACCAAATTTGTGTTCTTAAAATGTTTCAAAAAATATTCTAAATTATTCACTTTAGTTTTTTCAAGATTTGTTTGAAAATAGCAGATGTACATTTTCAAATAGCCGATAGACCTGGTTGCTTATTTCTCTCGCAAAGTCTGGCAACACTGCTTGTAGTCCACTGCTTGTTTGTCGCACATTTGTAGTCCTATAGTCCCAACCGACCCCGAACATGAGAAACAGCAACACAAACCTCCCTGTGATTACAAAACCAACCCTCTATGGACTTCTATGCATATGTAGAATCGTAATAATAAGATATTTTATAATATTTATACAGTTAGTTAGCAGTTTTGCTTTTTTTAATAGCTTCTTTGAGAAACATGCTCAAGAAGTGTCACAGAAACATTGAAGGACCATGATGCACAACTGTCCACGTTATCTCATCTTTTTTCAATACATTGGAACAAAATACAGGTACAATATTAAGCAAAACATTTGCATATTTGTTAACTAGAGAAACCTCAACATTTTGGGGGGTATTGTGGTTATAACTTATTAATAATAATAGTAACTTATGCTTGCAATGCATCTAGTGGTGTAATTAATTATTAACTAAATACATGTACTCAGTCTCAAGTACTGTACTTAATTAAAAATGTTAGGTATTTTTTTGTTTAACTTTCTTCAGTATTTACAAATTTCAGTACTCTACCCCAAATATTGTACTTTTACTCCACTACAATTTATATGAAAACTTTAGTTACTATAGTTACTTGTAGATTTTGATTATTATTACAACACACACTAACCACTATATATATTTCGGCCATTTGAAAATAGCAGATCTACAAGCTCACAATGCGTCGCAGTTGTGAGGCTATTTTCAAAAGATTTGTTATACATTTTGAACTTGTGAAATTTGGTACTTTAAGTATATTTTGATGCAGATACTTCTGTACTTTTACTCAAGTACATTTTGGGTACGGGACTATAGTACTTCTTCCATCACTGGTATTATTTGTAGTGTTTATTAGTGTGGTTGCCCTAACAGGGCAACCAGACTATAGTAATCCTCACACTTTATTATTATTATAGATAAACAATATTTTCAACCGCATCACAGCCCACAGTTTATTTTTCCCAATTTAGTGCCATATGTCAAAATGACCGGCTTCACCGGGAATCGTGTGCTTGTATTTTGCTAAGAGATTGGTTGCATAGTTTTATTGATATTGATTTATTAGTGCATTAAATTTCCCCATCCACTTTAATGAAAAAGTGAGAAAACTCAAATTCAAGTATTTTTTTCTCAGAAACCGTAAGAGCTAGAGTTACCAGATTTGGAGGGGAGGTTCATAATAAGGTTCATTAGTCCGAAATTATTGAAAAAATAATTACACGAATCGGCCACATGGTGGCGCTATAAGAGCCCACTTTACGTTTTGGCCTATAACTCTTGAACCGTAGGTCGTAAAATCAAAATTTTGCGTCAGGATAGATTTTCCGCCATTTTGAATTTTCTTCAAAACACACTTTTAGCTCCTCCTCCCATATATTTTGTCCAAATCTAACAATAACAAATCGGTACACATGATCTCTGGACCCATGCGATAAACATATCCAAACGGCATTTTGATAGTCCTTACCGTTCGTCCGTAATTGGCTTCCGAAGTTAGTGGGAGGGGCCCGTTTTATCAAAAATGCCAAAAATCACAAACAAAACGTCCAATCGATCCCAAATTTTAATCACATGTCGAGGGTGGTTTACTCAACAAATCCCCAAAATAATTTCCACTTTGATCCATAGGGGGCGCCACAAATGCTCAGAATGTAACCGTTTCATGCAAAAACCTTATTTTGGGGGGATCAATCCTCTCAAAATGAAACGCAAGTGATATAAGGAGTTACGTGACAATGTAATTGGCACAGCCTCCGACGGTATTCCTCCCAGCGTATTCCTCGAGTCCCGGCGACAGCGACCCGCGACTAGCGTCGGTGCAACCACACTCTGCAATTGCCCTGAATTGCGACGCGTCTAGTTATGCTTGCAATGCATCTCTCCTTTCAGAGGTGTGGTGAAGGTGCCTCCACAACAGCAGGAGGTGAAAGGAGTTCAGGATTACTTGGAGGTACTTAATCATCTATCCATGTCACTGTTTATCTTTTCTCTGGCTGTATTGTATTTATGGTCTCATTGATCTTCAAATTATGTCTAACAGCACACACAGCAGGCCAGTAAATAAAAGCATTGGTGCCAGAGAAATGCTCTGCTAATTGGAAGATAAACTGTGTCACTTCTTAATCCTTATGTCTGACATTAGACATGCATTATCCATCCAAGGACAGCTGTTTATTGGAAGCCTTTTTTTACCCCACTTTCTCCCCAATTTAATCTCCCCAAAACACGCTCGCCCCGGGTCAAATCCGGCGACCTCGGAACGGTCGCCACCAACCTTTTTTTTAAAGATATTTTTTGTCTTTTTCTGCCTTTATTGATACGGTGTAGTAGACTAACAGGAAATGGGGAGAGAGAGATGGGGAGTGACGCACAGCAAAGGTCGTCTGCATCGGGATACGAACCTGCGACACGCTGTCAGGCTGTCATTAGCAGCCTAGGTGCCCGGACCGCTGCGCCAGGCCAGCTGTCCAGACCAAGTCGACAGCAACCTCAACCTCAGTAAAACTAATAGAAGAACCACTGGGGGGCGAGCGGCGTGCGGAAAAATTGGGTTTTGGGGCGAGCGTTCTGGTTACCTTTACGCTGATACGTTTCTCCCCACACACACACATTTCTGTGTTGTCACTGCTGTTGTATCCTACTGACTCACCTGGCAGTGAGGTAGCCTTGCTTGTTATGCTTAAGGAACAATAAAGATAAGAGTGGAACGACAAAAACAAGGCCTCCGTGTGTTCCATGTGTCTAGTCAATGGGGTCACTAATGCCACGTAGCGTGGCGGGCACGATCACCACATGCGATGACAAGCTTGAAGCATAATTAACTCACTAAGAAGTGGGTTCCAAGAATAAAGGAGTTGACGGACGAACCCCACCCCGGGGTATATACACATTGCTGGGAGCCTCTGTGCAGTCTATTGAACAAGACCCATTGGGCATGGAGACTACTACCTCAGTCAACCTCGCAAGGGTGAACGCACGCCTAGCCCCGGTCCAGGCATGGCTCCTTGTGCCGTTCGCGGACCCGGATGAATTATTCACTAGTCGCTAACGGTAGCCTCTGTGTTCCACCCTTCCCCTCTTGTGTTCCCAGCCAAGAGGACCGGCAGTCAGCAATAGAACCGTCTGAACAGAAGGAACAAAGACGGACAGCGGTACGGAATCGTTCGGAAGGACAGGGACCGGCAGGGACCGCCGAGATGGCCACTACACCAATGAGGGATAGGGCCAAATGGTTCAGACGCCAGAGAGAACTAATGTCCAAGGCGCCTTGCCCTACAACTCCTGCACTGAGGAGGAGACTGTTCGAGGACGACAACGTTGGCCGGACCACCAATTCAATGGCTGACAGGCCGGGTGCGTCCAACCAACTCAGGGTGGTGCTCCCCGGTGGCAGTGGTTGCGCGCTATGTGGGAGGAAACCCACTACACACAGATTACTGGACCTCCACCTGAGGTTTCAACATCCCGCAGCCAAAGTGATTTATGCCTGCCACTTCTGTGGTGTGAAGTTCAAGAAGGTGTCGAGAGTGAGTACCCACGTGACGTCGTGCAGAGAGGTGGTGTCGCCGAGGAAGCATGCGAGTGGCTTTAAGTGCACGATATGCGAGCAACAGTTCCAGTCCAACAGGGGGAAGCAGTTGCACAAAAGCAGGATGCACAAGGAGCAATTTCAAGCAGAGAAGGTGGCGGAAGAACGTAGAAGGCAGGACAAACGGGCTGAAACTGCGAGGTGGTCGCCAGAGGAAACCAAGCGACTGCTCGATTTGGTGAGCGCACAAGGGTGGAAGATCAACTACCGTGTGGTGCACCGGCTGTTGGTCACTAAGAAGAGCGTGGAACAAGTGAGCAACAAGATCAGGGCATTGCGGCGTCGGGGCGGCTTAACTACCTCAGCGCCGGACCTAGAGAGTCTGATCGGAGAGTTGGGTCGGCCAAGGGCCCATCAAACAGCACCGGACGTCTTATGGACTGCCTTACTCAACCGCGTAAGGGGTGCCGGGCCGGAAGGCCTCAAGGTCACCAAGGAAGCCACCCGGCCTATCTTGCTGGAGGACTGTACGTGCGCAGGAATCCGGAACAGTAGTGCACAAATGGCAGCGGAGTTGGGCGTTCCGAGTCAGGAGGGCCGGCGCTTACGTGCGCACAAGAGGGCCGAGAAAAATCCCCTCAGTGGGGTGAAAGACAGCTGGCCGCGGATCAGGAAGAGGACCTACATGAGAGGTAGACTGTTGGAGCTCAAGGAACGAGGGAAGCTCGCTTCGTACGTGTTGGATGGCGAAGTGGAAGCCGACTGTCTCATACCCACCTGCGAAATCGAGAGAGTTTTCAAAGGCAGGTGGGGAGAAGTCAAGCCCTTTCTCGGACTGTTCGGATTCGAAGGGAACGGCATGGCGGACAACTCCTATTTCGATGAGCTGGTGACGCCCAAAGAGGTGGTAGGCCACCTGAAGGCCATTGGCAAGGACTCCGCTCCGGGACCCGACGGCATCAAAGCGGATCGTCTCTTGGAATGGGACCCCGAAGGGAACGAACTAGCCCATCATTTTTCGAGTTGGCTAGTCGCCGGGGAAGTGCCCCCGACGTTCAAAGAAAACAGATCCACCCTCATTCCGAAAAGCTCCGACAAGGAAAAGCTGGGGGATCTGGACGGCTGGCGGCCGCTAACAATCGGCTCAACGGTCATGAGGGTCTTTGCCAGGATAGTTCAGAAGCGACTGGAGAGGGCCTGTGACCTGAACCCACGACAACGGGGGTTCATACGCGCGCCGGGTTGTGCAGAGAATACGACAGTGCTTCACACTCTGATTAAAACGAGCGTTGCGAACAGGCGGCCCTTGGCAGTGGTGTTCATAGACTTCGCGAAAGCCTTTGACACGGTGTCTCACGAGCACCTATGGGCCGCGTTGGAACAGAGGGGAATCGACGTGCACATAAGTGAACTTCTGAAGTCCTTATACGAAGACTGCACCACGGTAGTCAAGTGCAAGGAAGGCTACACGGAGCCTATCGCCATGAAAGTCGGCGTGAAACAGGGCTGCCCCTTGTCGCCGCTGCTGTTCAACATCGCATTAGACCCGCTCGTCAGGACGTTGGAATCGAAGGGCGTCGGCCTGGAGCTCGACGGAGTGTCCATGTGCTGCATGGCGTTTGCGGACGACCTGGCTCTCGTGAGCGAGTCAAGAGAGGGCATGGTCCGCAACCTCAGGATTCTCGAAGAGTTCTGCAGGATCACCGGTTTGGCCGTACAACCCAACAAGTGCGATGGCTTCTTTCTTGGTAGAACGGGAGAAAACATGACTCTGAACGCCGAAGTTAGTTGGACACTCGGCGGCACGAAACTGAGATTGGTCGGACCGGGCGAGAGCGTAAAGTATTTGGGAGTTCCGATCAATCCCTGGAAGGGGATCGGACAACTCCCTTGGGCGACCAAGGTGCTGGAGTGGATCCGTGCGATCGACAAGACCCCGTTGGGAGCGGTAGAGAAGGTCATGCTTCTAACCAAGAGCGCTCTGCCGAGGATGTACTATCACGCCGACCTAGCCGGAACGGGCGGCACAGAGCTCCGCAAGGCGGACAAGGTCATTCGGCGAGCAGTGAGGAAATGGTTCCACTTGTCAGCAAACACAAGTCACGGCCTGTTTTACGCCAGATGCGTGGACGGAGGCCTGGGGCTGGTCAAGCTGAGCGCATTCCTACCGATCATGAGGCTACGTCGAATTCACAAGCTCCGGCACTCTACCGACAGAGTCACGCGCAACGTGATCGCTCGAAGATATGGCAGAGGAGCGTTCCTGAAACTCTGGCAGTCGGCGGGAGGAAGTCTGGACAAGGCGCCTCGATGGGGCTTCGAGCCGATCGGCCAGGAAGGAGAAGGAGACAGAGACGGAGATGGGGGGGCAGTGACGAGGTGCCCCGCGCCGAGAGACTGGCGAAAGGCGGAGTTCGACAGATGGGCCAAGCAACCCTGCCAAGGAATCGGAGTGAGGCAGCTGTTCAACGACGACGTCAGCAACTGCTGGCTTCGTGACCCACTGGCGGTGGGGATCAAGCCTGGCGGATACATGGCCGCGCTCCAACTGAGGTGTAACACGTACCCGACAAGGGAAGTGCTTACCAGGGGGAGGCCAAAGCGCACCGCGTGGTGCAGACGATGCCGAGTAAAGCTAGAGTCCATCTCACACATACTGGGTTTCTGCAAAAGCGTGTCGAGAAGCAGAATAAAACGGCACAACGTCATTTGCGACGAGCTAGCCGGGATAGCGAAGGACTCCGGTTGGACATGTTACCAAGAGCCGACGATTCCCGACGCAGACGGCAGGCCCCTGAGGCCCGACCTGATCTGCGTGAAGAACGGTGAGGCGCTCGTGATCGACGTCACCATCGTAAACGTGAGGAACGACAGAACGCTGGGCTGTCACGCGAGGGCAAAGAGGCGCAAATATAAGCCTCTGGCGCAGGACATCGGGTACCTGCTGGGAGTCCGCTGGGTGACGTTTTACGGATTCCCGGTAGGAGGCAAGGGAAAGTGGTACAAAGGGAATCACTTCCTGCTGCTCCGTCTTGGCCTGGGAAAGTCTGAAGCAAAGGCCGCGGGCAGAAAGATCAGTAAGAGGGTACTCATGTACTCCCTGCGAATCCTGCGGGACTTCATGCACAATGATTTCGAGCACTTCCTGGTGTAGAGTAAGAGGAAGGAAGAAAGACATAAAAAGGAAGAATAAAAGGAGCAGAAAGAATAATATATAATATATAATAATAATCTACGGAATCGTTTGGGTGAAGAATAATCAATCTACGGAATCGTTCGAGGAAAAGAGGCCAGCAGTGACTGAATGAATACGGCCGAACACGAAAAGGGGTCCAATGGTGGAGGCCAGGACCGGTTGTCAGACAAGGACCCGTCTGAGCGGGAGAATTAAAAGACTCTACGGAATCGTTTGGAGAAACAGAAAGACCAGCAGTGGCCAAAGGAACACGGCCGATCGTGTCCAGGTGTGGAATGATGGAGGCGAGGACCGGCTATCGGCAAGAAGAATTCATCTACGGAATCGTTTGAGGGACAGAGGCCAGCAATGACTGAATGAATACGGCCGACACTCGCAGGGGTCCAATGACGGAATCGTTTGAGGAACAGGGACCAGCAGTGACCGAATGAAAGGTTAGTAAAGAGAATATGTACACCTTGAACTTGAACTTGAACTTGATATTGTGTTTTGCATCGTTCTATATTGTATTGTGTTTTGCGCCGTGAACACCGGTGACTCACTCGGAGGCGGACTCCAGGAGTTCCGAAAACCCCGGTCTGTCCAATCAATAGCGTCACCGATGCCATCAAGGCCCGCCCGAAAGGGACGGACGGGCCTGCCTCACGGGGTACCCAACTCGCCTCCCTCCTCCCTAAGTACAAAAGTATTGGCATCAAAATATACTTAAAGTACCAACACACCAAGTACCAACACACTCCCCCTCCGCTGGGAGGGGGAGTGTGTTGTTTTGGGGCGAGCGTTGCGGTTACCCTTTCTCTGTCTCCTTGCAGGATGCACTGAGGAAGCTGAAGCCCGTCACTCCAGCGTGCGTTTACATCTCCAGCAGGACAGACGCCGGCGTCCATGGCCTCTCGGCACACTTTGACCTCCGGCGTAGGGACGACAAGCCCCCGTTCACCGAGGACGTCCTGGTCGGGGCCCTCAACTACCACCTGATGCCAGAGCAAATCCAGTGAGTCCCCTCTTTCACCTCAGATTATCAGGGCTGTCACGATTATTACATAATCGCATCATTATTATTTGAGATTATCGCAATTATTTTTTCTTTCTCGGCTAATTCCCATCGGGGGTCGCCACAGTGGATCATCGGTTTCCATCAGTTTTCTGCGTCTTCCTCTGTGACTCCTGCCACCTGCATGCAGTGGTGGAAAAAGTACTCAAATTCTTTACTTAAGTAAAAGTACCAATACTGCAATATAAAAATACTCTGTTACAAGTAAAAGTCCAGAATAAAAAATGTACTCGAGTAAAAGTACAAAAGTATTGGCATCAAAATGTACTTAAAGTATCAAAAGTAAAAGTACTAAATATTTGAAAATAGCCGATCTACAAGCTCACAACGCGTCGCGATGCGACGTGTTGTGAGCTTGTAGATCTGCTATTTTCAAATAGCCTAGGTATAAAACAGGGTTAAAGTGGTTAATGTATGTTTTATAATATCATAATTTATATCTGCAAAGTAACTAGTAACTGAAGTTTTCAAATAATTGTAGTGGAGTAAAAGTACAATATTTGCCTCCGAGATGTAGTGGAGTAGAAGTAAAAGTATTGGAAATTGGAAATACTCAAGTAAAGTACAAATACCTCAAAATTGTACTTAAGTACAGTACTTAAGTAAATGTACTTAGTTACTTTCCACCACTGCCTGCATGTCCTCTCTCACCGCATCCATGAACCTCCTCTTTGGCCTTCCTCTGCTTCTCCTCTTAACCCATTAAGACCAGGAACGCATCTGTGTCACTTTACGATTTCTTTGGCTATTCAAAAACAGCAGATATACAAGCTCGTGCCGCGCTACGAGCTTGTAGATCTGCTATTTTTGAAGAATCGTGAAAATGTGTGCAAATCTTTGAATATATATATTTTTAAAGTGAACATTTTTAACTCCAATCTTTGCTTCTGGGGGTCCCTGGAATACAATATTTTGAGATGGGGGTCCACGGCCCAATACATATGATTCTGGGGGTCCTTGACATGAAAAAAGTTTGAGAACCACTGATTATAGTAACATAATTATGTTTTTTCAAAAAACTGTTAGGATTTAGAAGACATTTGTAGAATCCCCAGAAGCAAAGATTTGAGTTACAAATGTGCGCTTAAAGAATATCGATATTCAAAGATTTGCACACATTTTCATGATTTTTCAAAAATAACAGATCTACAAGCTCATAGCGCGGCACTTTTTGTCCCCATTCCTTCAGGAAAAAGGTTATTAGGCCATTTGTTTCCTGAGACAGTGAGGGCCCTGAACTCCTCCTCATCAGTTCGAGGACATTAACATAACTTAACTGTGTCCCCTGGTGGCGTTTTTATGCTCCAGACATTCATTTAGTTAGAGTATTTTCCGCCAGGCCGAAAGGCGTGGCGAGAGTATGTTTTATTTTTTTTATATGTTTATGCTGATGTGTATTTGTATTTATTGTCTTGTCTACCCTGAGCAAACAAACACCAAGACAAATTCCATTCAATGTTTCATTGAAATGGTTATAAATTATTCAATCTTAAATCTCAGAAGACAGAAACCAACTGAGCATCTTTTCACGCAACTGAATTCTGTTTACACATATACTGTATGATCAGAATCTGGTCAAGGCCTTTTGCTCACGAAGAGACAGGCGAGAAGAATAGTTGATGTCATTATAGCATCTGTGTTCCCTATTTTTATCTGTCTTTTGGGGGGGAAAAAGAACACTTGCGAATTGAAACATTAAAAAGAAGAACATTCATGAAAATCCTGGACACCAGGGTGGTTAATGTGGTTTAAATGAACGTCATTTCTCCTAAAGTGGGACTTTTTCTGAGTAACAACACAATGATGTCAGTGGATGTGGTTGGTAGGCCACATGGCTACTTTGAGTTCCCTTTGAATATATTGTGTGTAAGTGCGAGCGTGTGTGTCTGTGTTTGTGCATGCCTGTGTGTGTGTGTGTGTGTGTGTGTGTGTGTGTGTGTGTGTGTGTGTGTGTGTGTGTGTGTGTGTGTGTGTGTGTGTGTGTGTGTGTGTGTGTGTGTGTGTGTGTGTGTGTGTGTGTGTGTGTGTGTGTGTGTGTGTGTGTGTGTGTGTGTGCGTGGGCACTGGTTTCATGGGGCAGGTGAAGTGTGTCACTTCACGTTGGGCTAAGCAGAGAATCCAGATGCGGGTGCTTCCTCTTTACCGCCTGGGTGTCACACTCAATCTACTCCCTGGGAAACGTAACCTAGTTTCCTCAACTGTGGATCCCCCCACACAACTCACTCACACACACACACACACACACACACACACACACACACACACACACACACACACACACACACACACACACACACACACACACACACACACACACACACACACACACACACACACACACACGCAGATATTCGTGCCTAGTGTATCCAGAAAAGGACATCTTTGATGTACATTGTACTGGCATGTTTTCATATCCATGTGCCTGCACAGTTGTTCTCTCACTCCTACACACACACACACACACACACACACACACACACACACACACACACACACACACACACACACACACACACACACACACACACACGGAACACAGTCACATACAGTGCATGAATGCATTCTTTTTAGTACACACAAACTCACCCGCTTCACCATATTAACCACTTAAACCCCTACATACTTCGCCAATCGCCATACGACGAATAGCAAACACAGCCGATCTGGGGTTTCCAGGGTTAAATGTGGAGAAGCATAGACAATGCTCTGCTATGCTGTCGCTACATGTTTGCACAGACGCCACTATGACATCACTATGACATCACTGTACAGCTTGGCTGCTGTTATATATTTCATATACAGAACACAGTCAAATACTGAGTGTTAAAGGCAGGGTAAGCGATGTTCTTTGGTTAAAACTGAAAGACTTTGAGCTACCGTAGGCCTACTCTAGTGGCCCTATATGGCATTGGTTCTCAAACTGGGGTCCGAGGGACCCCCAGGGGGTCCCCAGCAAAATGTGTTAAAATAGCATCACAATCATTTTAACCACTTTAACCTTTTATACTTTGGCTATTCAAAAATAGCAGATACACAAGCTCATAGCGCGGCACCGAGTGCCGCGCTATGAGCTTGTAGATCTGCTATTTTTGAAATGTCGTGAAAGTTGGTAAAAAAAATCTTTGAATATGATATTTTTAAAGCAAACATTTGCAATTCAAATCTTTACTTCTGGGGGTCCCTGGAACTACATTTTTTGACATGGGGGTCCGCGGCCTAATACATATCATTTTGGGGGTCCTTGACATGAAAAGGTTTGAGAACCACTGCCCTGTGGCCTTTCCCCTAGCACCTCCTTCAGAATATCCATTGTTGTCGGGCAGAAACCTCTTATCTCCATATTGTATAACTAAGTATACAATATGTGACGCTGTAGTAGACGCATCAAAAGTAGCAGATCTACAAGCGCGACGTGTTTTGAGCTTGTAGATCTGCTACTTTTGCTATTTTTGAATTTGAATCCTGAAAGGTGACAGTTCTGAACATATGAGGTTTCCACCCGTCAGAGATGATATGTTATATACACCCCCCCCCCCTTCCTCAATTCTACCACTAATAATAATAATTCATTATTTTTAAAATAGGACTGCGGTGTCAGTCGGTTCAAACCAGTTTGTTCCGGTTGGTTGTAAGGAGAAGCGCAGCCAGGGGAACTTTTTTAGATTCTTCTTAGACACGTTTAGTTTTTTTTGTTCCCATGTCAACACCCGAGTCCTTTGTCTTGCCAGTCCACTTAACACATGCTAAGTTCCTTTTTTATGAATTATTTATTTAGACTGTTCTAGTATGGCACAACATGGCACATTTCCACTCAGTGCCAGCTTAACGGAAGTGTTTTAGGTGCCGAAGCACAGGGCACCAACCTTGGGGAGGCACCAAACGGCGTGGAAAAAGTGAAAGAAGACAGAACTATCGGTGAAATTTAGAAGCAGCTCCTGCTGAAGGAGCGCTAAAAAGGTGAAATGCGCTCCCCCCCCCTGCTGACAAAACGGTCCTGTCCGTAGCACAGGGCACCACGAAGGGTGCCTGTGTCCCATTTCACAAGTTCAATATGTATACAAATCTTTTGAAAATAGCAGATCTACAAGCTCACAACATGTCGCATCGCAACGTGTTGCGAGCTTTGTAGATCTGCTATTTTCGGAGCGCTACACCTGTGCGCAACCAAGTATAAAAGGACTTGTCTTAGTTCTACTGCATCTCTTCTCCGCTAGTCCCTCCCTAACGTTTTAGTCTGGTTTTTATTTGTTGACGAAATTGTCAGTATATTTAGTCATAGTTTTAGCATGGTTTTTATTTATTTAGTTTTCGTCAGTGAAAAATGATTGTCGACAAACATTTTCCATCAGAGTTTTAGTCGACGAAATTAACACTGCTGCAGACCAGTCTATACAGCTTTAATCTGCTATCTAATGCAGCGGTTCGTGACCCAAAGTGGCAGCGGCGGACTGGCCATTTGGCGTACCGGGAAAATGCCCGGTGGGCAGTGGTGGAAAGTAACTAAGTACATTTACTCAAGTACTGTACTTAAGTAAAAATTTGAGGTATTTGTACTTTACTTGAGTATTTACAGTATTTTACTTCTACTCCACTACATCTCAGAGGCAAATATTGTACTTTTACTCCACTACATTTACTTGAAAACTTTAGTTACTAGTTACTTTTCAGATATAAACTATGATATAATGAAACATACATTTACCACTTTAGCCCTATTTTATACCTAGGCTATTTGAAAATAGCAGATCTACAAGCTCACAACGCGTCGCAGCGCGACGCGTTGTGAGCTTGTAGATCGGCTATTTTCAAATATTTAGTACTTTTACTTTTGGTACTTTAAGTACATTTTGATGCCAATACTTTTGTACTTTTACTCAAGTACATTTTTAATTCTGGACTTTTACTTGTAACGGAGTATTTTTATATTGCAGTATTGGTACTTTTACTTAAGTAAAGAATTTGAGTACTTTTTCCACCACTGGGTCACGCAGTGGTAACCAAATCAAACTTTTTTTATCGAGAAACGGTAAAAAAAATAAGAAAAAAAGAAAAGAAAAGTGAGGTCGTCACGACCAACGTGGAGAGGACGGCCAGTAGACTCCTCATACATGGGGCGATGGGGTCGCCAAAAATGTTCCCTCATAATATGGGGTTGTGGTATTAAAAACGTTTGAGAACCCCTGATCTAATGCACTCTTTAAACAGCGGGGACATTTCTGACTTTTCTCACTCCACCTAGAAGACAGCAATACGCCAACAATTTGCCTGAGCCTGACTACACCTCGTTTTAAGACCCAATACCACACCCTGTGGGTGCACAGATGGGCGCTATGCAAGTACATTTGGGCCATGACAATGACAGCTGCATCGGCTGTGAACCTGCAATGACACACGTGCGCCGTGCTTTGCCCCCAGGGTGTACGACATAAGTACACCACCGCCTACCAGTGGTGGAAAGTAACTAAGTACATTTACTTAAGTACTGTACTTAAGTACAATTTTGAGGTATTTGTACTTTACTTGAGTATTTCCAATTTCCAATACTTTTACTTCTACTCCACTACATCTCAGAGGCAAATATTGTACTTTTACTCCACTACAATTATTTGAAAACTTTAGTTACTAGTTACTTTTCAGATATAAATTATGATATAATGAAACATACATTAACCATTTTAAACCTATTTTATACCTAGGCTATTTGAAAATAGCAGATCTACAAGCTCACAACGCGTCGCATCGCGACGCGTTGTGAGCTTGTAGATCGGCTATTTTCAAATATTTAGTACTTTTACTTTTGGTACTTTAAGTACATTTTGATGCCAATACTTTTGTACTTTTACTCAAGTACATTTTTAATTCTGGACTTTTATTTGTAACAGAGTATTTTTATATTGCAGTATTGGTACTTTTACTTAAGTAAAGAATTTGAGTACTTTTTCCACCACTGCCGCCTACACACCATGTCTCGTTAAAAATATATAGAATCATTATCCTCTCTGAAGCAGGACTATTGCATAACCCATGCCAATATGTGTGTGCATATGCATATCGTCTATGTCGGGTGGGAATCCTCATATGTCCAAAACGGATTCAAATTTAAAAAACAGCAACATCTGTGCGGAGTTTGCATGTTCTCCCCTTGTCCCTTAGGGTAGGTACCCTCACAAAAAACGTGCTGCAATCCTGGTCTCTATACTGCCACGCCCTGGTCAGCCGGGGCGCTGGATGGAGGGGAAAGGAACTGGTTGGAAAAACGTGTTCCTTCCACGCGCTAAGTCCTACCGGGGAAACTCCCCTCTGTCGGGTGATAAGAAGACGATGAGCTCGGCTCTGGGCTCTTCATAGGCTGGCAGAGGGAGTGTAGCGCCCAGGATTACTTAGACTATTGGCACTGGGTGAAAAAAATGGGCTTGCGAAAATCGTGGGATAAAATGTGGTTAAAAATAAAATTTAAAATTAAAAAACTGAAAAAGTTGCAGATCCACAAGCTCAAAACGCGTCGCTTCGCGCCACGTTTCGAGCTTGCGGATCTGCTATTTTTGATGCATCTCTGCGACGCTGTAGTATGATCAAGTGGGGCCGTTAATTTATGGGGAAAAAAAAGTTAGAATATGGAGATAAGAGGTTTCTTTCTGCCCGACAGCGACGATATGCAGTTCTAGAGGAAATAGCCTATGTTAGCTCTGCTCCCGGTGGAATCACATCAAAAGACTCCCCGGTCTTTGCTTTCTATTGTGATGCTAATCATGTTTGTTTGAGCCCCTGTTTGGCCCCGTGCTGCAATCCTGGTCTCTATACTGCCACGCCCTGGTCAGCCGGGGCGCTGGATGGAGGGGAAAGGAACTGGTTGGAAAAACGTGTTCCTTCCACGCGCTAAGTCCTACCGGGGAAACTCCCCTCTGTCGGGTGATAAGAAGACGATGAGCTCGGCTCTGGGCTCTTCATAGGCTGGCAGAGGGAGTGTAGCGCCCAGGATTACTTAGACTATTGGCACTGGGTGAAAAAAATGGGCTTGCGAAAATCGTGGGATAAAATGTGGTTAAAAATAAAATTTAAAATTAAAAAACTGAAAAAGTTGCAGATCCACAAGCTCAAAACGCGTCGCTTCGCGCCACGTTTCGAGCTTGCGGATCTGCTATTTTTGATGCATCTCTGCGACGCTGTAGTATGATCAAGTGGGGCCGTTAATTTATGGGGAAAAAAAAGTTAGAATATGGAGATAAGAGGTTTCTTTCTGCCCGACAGCGACGATATGCAGTTCTAGAGGAAATAGCCTATGTTAGCTCTGCTCCCGGTGGAATCACATCAAAAGACTCCCCGGTCTTTGCTTTCTATTGTGATGCTAATCATGTTTGTTTGAGCCCCTGGCTCTTCAGGCCCTCTGGCACTGACATTCACAGCCCTTTTATCATTATGACAATGGATATGCTTTTGTGGGTATAAAGCTGTGAGGCTGACATTTAGGACAGTGACATTTGCTCTGTTTTTTTTTTTGCTTGTTGGCATCAAATAAATGGGGCTTTAAAAAACTGTTCCCGTTTTTGTTGTTGTTCATATCCGAGGAAAAACATGGAAATAAAAACGAACAGTCATGAAAAACACGGAAATAAAACCAGTTAGCAACAATCAATTATGTTTTTTTTGTTTTTTGTTTTTTGATACCCTGATAGCTCAGCTGATAGAGCACTTACTATGTCAAGGCTAAGTCCTTGTCAAGGGTTTAAATCCGACCTAAGGCCCTGTACTGCAAGTCATTCTCTCTCTGTCTCTGTCTCTGTCTCTGTCTCTCTCTGTCTGTCTCTCTCTCTCTCTCTCTCTATCGAAATAAAGCAGAAATATGCGGAAAAATGCATCTGTAATTATGTTATGTTTCTTCACTGACTATAGCAGAAAAGAAATGGACTCTGGATTTTAATTTAATTTAATTTCACAGTAGCATTTCTCTCATTAAATTGGACATAGAGCTCATATGCTATTAAAAGTTATTTGGCTGACTTTTTAATCTCATTCACTGAAACCTAATATCTCAACACTTAACCACTTGTGCCATATACATACCATGTGCTTCGTTGTACAACAAATAGTGAAAAAATTGCCGATCTACACCACGACACATTGTGAGCTTGTATATCTGCTATTTTTGCGTCTTTTCTTCCGCCTACGTATGATGACATGCCCAAAATAGGGTCGCGACAGGTTGAAAGTGGGACGTTTCTTTCTCCAAAGGTTTCCAGGGCTGAACAACAGAATTATCATTAGCTATGTTGTTTTTCACTTCAGTGCCAGAATTTTTCCAGCAAAGAAAATTTGCATAACTTGCTGGAATGTTTAAAATCTCACGTCCAAGACGACATCTTGAAATGTCAACATCGCTCGTTTCTTCTTTTTTTTTTTACGGCCACATTAAATCATACAATCCAGACATGTGTGTGCACTGACTGACGCGCTTCTCTTTTCATTCTGCCAGGATCACTCACGCCCACCGAGTGCCGGGTGACTTCCATGCCCGCTTCAAGGCCCTGTCCAGGACCTATGTCTACAGACTGGCCCAGGGCATGTCCCACCGCTCTCTGCTCCCCCTCACCGAGCACAGTCTGTGCTGGGCCCTCCGCAACACGTGAGTTCCTTGTAGCTTAATACCCAGTGGTGGAAAAAGTACTCAACAAAGTATCAATACTGCAATGTAGAAAAACATTCTGATACAAGTTAAAAGTCCAGTCAAAATGTACTCGAGTAAAACTACAAAAGTAATGGCATCAAAATATACTTTAAAAGTACTAAAAGTTAAAGTACTCATTATGCAGAATGTTTCACAATTATGAAAATCTTTAGAAAATAGCAGATCTACAAACTCTACGCATTGTGAGCTTGTAGATCGGCTATTTTCAAAGTGCTTAATGCATGTTTTGTAAATTCAAATCTACAAAGTAACTAGCAACTAGAGTTTTCAAATAATTACAATGGAGTAAAAAGTACAATATTTGCCTCTGAGATGTAGTGGAGTAGAAGCACAAAGTATTGAAAATTGGACACAAGCACGGCAATTTTCAATACTTTGCTTAGCACGCACGCACGCACACAGACACACATAATAAGCTCATATAAAACCCCACCACAGCAATAGAGCAAAACAACACATGAATAATCCACAACGTTAACACAGAAGCGCCACACATGAGCCGCAAATTAGGGCCACTCAAACAAAAGGGCTTATCTGAGCCGACATAGCAAATAAAAACAAACAAAGGCGAGAGAGTTGAGGGTGTGTGTGTGTGTGTGTGTGTGTGTGTGTGTGTGTGTGTGTGTGTGTGTGTGTGTGTGTGTGTGTGTCTGCTGCTTAGTAGCTTAGGTGTTGTGAATGAGGCGGAGGATGTTCTTTTTTTTGTATCCGTGATAGGAGGGGGGCGGGGGGGGGGGGGTGGTGGGGTTGAAAAAGCACATTTCAGAAAGCAACATGCAGTCATGAGCGTATGAACCAAAAATAGGAGATCTACAAGCTTGCGATGCGACGCTTTGTGAGCTTGTAGATCGCTTATTTCTCGGCAAGCTACGCCGTCGTATGTCTGCGTACAAATCTTGTGTGTGTGTGCTCTCTCACTGCTCGCCTTCTTTCCTCACTTTTTGGGGAAACTAGGCCAAGTTGAGCTGCAGGCTTAGACACACACACACACACACACACACACACACACACACACACACACACACACACACACACACACACACACACACACACACACACACACACACACACACACACACACACACACACACACACACACACACACACACACACACGCATCATCATGCGACTTTCACTATGTTTCTGTCTCTCGCTCTCTCTTGCCCCTATACTGCATTTTGCTTTTTTTTGCTGTCACTTTCTCTCCCCCTTTCTTTCCTCCTCCTCTCATAACAGCCTTTCCCTCTCCCTCTCTCTCTCTATCTCCCTCTCTCCCCCTCTCTCTCTCCCCCTCCCTTCCTCCCCTTCTCTCTCTCCCCCCTCTCTCCCTCTCCCTCTATCCCTCTCATTCTCCATCCCTCTCTCTCTCCCTCTTTCTTTCTCTCTCTCTCTCCCTCCCTCTATCTCTCCATCCTGTTCTTTCCACCTCACTTCTCTCCCTCAACAGACTAGTGTCAGACGTTATTTTCAACAGTTGTGTTTAATCTGGTCTATCTCAGTCTAGTAAACCCATCTTTTATTTATATATTGTTTCATTAAGTTTAACAAAATACGAACAAATACAGACCATCCTACATCGTTAGGACGGTTAGGAATCGTTACGTTATCGGAATCATAACGGATCCCAACCGTAATGAGAGATGGGGAGACGCCATGGTGGAGGGTTACGACAAACAAAGTCAAGTAAAGTTCCTCCAAACGCATAGGGAACTCTCGTGTGCCAGTCTTAACCCTTTAAGACCTGTAACGCATCTGTGTCATTTTAGATTTCTTTGGCTATTCAAAAATAGCAGATATACAAGCTCATAGCGCGGCACCGAGTGCCGCGCTATGAGCTTGGAGATCTGCTATTTTTTGAAAAATAGTGAACATTTGTGCAAATCTTTGCTTCTGCGTCTTCTGCGTCTCCTAACAGTTTTTTTTTTTTTTTTTTACATATGTTGCTATAATATCAGTTTTTGCATGTCAAGGACCCCCAAAATGACATGTATATGGCCGCGGACCCCCATCTCAAAATATGTTCTTCCAGGGACCCCCAGAAGCAAAGATTTCAGTTCCAAATGTTCGCTTGAAAAAAATATATATTGAAAGATTTGCACAAATTTTCACGATTTCTCAAAAACAGCAGATCTACAAGCTCATAGCGCGGCACTCGGTGCCGCGCTATGAGCTTGTATATCTGCTGTTTTTGAATAGCCGAAGTGTAAAATAATGCTTTTTCGCTCAAATCAAGAAGTGACAACAGATGCGTTCCAGGTCTTAAAGGGTTAAATTAAACACCTCTCAGCATCTCTCTCTATCACCTCATACAGTATTTAAGAAGTTGAAGTGACGGCAGCGGAGCGCCCTGGAGAGCTGGCTCCAGCGTTGGCGGAGGGTTGGCATGCTTCGCGGATCACGCCGTCTCGCGTGGCGCGACCCCTTCACAAGACGAGACCCAACCAAGCATCAGCGATTTACATAAGTTCAATGAATAAATTACTCAGCTCTCGATGGCAGGAACGCTGAGACCTAGTTAGCTGTGTATCTATCCTGACCTTTTCACTTCTGACATACCTATTTTCTTTGAAATATTCACTCTTACTTCTAGGCAAAAAATTAAAGATGAAAAGCCTGATATTAAACCACGTGAACCCTAGCGTTCCTATAGGGTTGATTTCTGAGGAAACCACTTGGGTTCCGTTTATTTTAATACGGTATGAAAATGTACTTGTAGAGACTTGAACCCAACTCGTTTTGACACCTTCTACACCAAATCTCTTCGCCTAGAATAGCCGATCTACAAGCTCACGTGTTGCAACGTAACCGTGGATGGATTATAGACCGGGCCAATGGGGCCAGTGCCCAGGGGCCCTTGACTACCAGTACCAAGGGCCCTTGGGCAATTTACTCAAATGTATATAGGGACTTTTTGGGCGGTGCAACCGCCCCTATTTGTGAGGTTTGGACATCAACATTCGCTGCACTGTGATTGGCCACCATTGTACCCCCCTAACCCTGCACCGTGATTGGCCACCATTGTACACCCCTAACCCCTACACATTCAATGCAAATCTATTGGCTGTCTCTATTCAGGACTGTGATTGGCTAGTGAAACACATGACACATGTGCATAGCCCTATAAATAGGACTATGCACTTAAAAAAAACACATTCATGTTTTTTTTAAAGTGAATCACCCATTGTGGACCAACCATTGTTTATTTATTGTTTATTGTTAATAAATAGCACCACACACTTCAGAAATATTACTTTTCTTTAACCCATTAAGACCTGAAGCCGATTCTACATGTCTCCTAAATTCCAACTGTATTCTGAAAAACGTATGTTTCTATATCAGTGGTGCTCAATAATTTTCATGTCAAGGACCCCCAGAATTATATGCATTTGGCCGCCGACCCCCATCTCAAAATATGTTGTTCCAGGGACCCCCAGAAGCAAAGATTTGAGTTAAAAATGTTCGCTTAAAAAATAAAATAAAAAAATATATATATTCAAAGATTTGCACACAATTTCACAATTTTTCAAAAATAGCAGATCTACAAGCTCATAGCGCGGCACTGAGCTTGTATATCTGCTATTTTTGAATAGCCAAAGTGTAAAATCATGCTTTTTAGCTCAAATAAAAAAATGACAGATGCGTTCCAGGTCTTAATGGGTTAAGTGAACTTCCATCGCTGTGATGACCACTGTGACCACACCGCCCACTTCACAGGTCGTCGGGATCGGGAGTCGAACTTGCGACACGCTGTCAAGCTGGATTAGCAGCCTTTGTGGTATGCGTATGGACCGCTAGGCCAGCGGGCGCCTCAAATGTATATAGTGTAACTCTGAAATACTTACAAGACCCCTCCTACAGTATATGGCCTTAACAGGGCCCCCGGCCATCCCATAGGGCCCTTTTGGACTGTATATCCAGTAAACAGGTCTCTACAGGTGCTTTTTCTGACCCGCAAATGCCTTATAATTTGAGTACTTTGTTTTCGTGCCCACCCGACTGCCATTCTGCAGCGTGGGGGGGCCCTCAAAGATAAATGGTGAGTCTTAACCCATTAAGACCTGAGAAGATTCTAGAAATGTCTTCTAAATCCTTAAAAAAAATTGAAAAAAAACCCCACATTTTTTTCCCCTCGGTTTTTCAAAAATAGCAGATCTACAAGTTCATAGCGCGGCACTCGGTGCCGCGCTATGAGCTTGTATATCTGCTATTTTTGAATAGCCTAAAGAAATCTAAAAGTGACACAGATGCGTTCCAGGTATCAATGGGTTAATCCGTCCCTGAACGCAACGCGTCGTATTCGCCCTCCCAGAATAGGGACGTCACGCTACAGTTCAATTTCAACACTAGTGCACTAATCGGGTTCCATGGGAAAAGGTCTGTACTGTAACTCGTTATATAAACCTGTTTTTTCTTGTGTCATTTCAGGGAGTTGGATGTGGGAGCCATGCGGGAGGCAGCAGCCATGCTGGTCGGGACTCATGACTTCAGTAGCTTCATGGCAATCAACTCGGACACGCCGTTTAAAGACCCCGTCAAAACCATGGACGTGGCTCGAATAGAACCGGGGACGTCCTTCGCACGCGCACACTTCCACAGGTACTCTCTCTCTACATGTAAACACACCGATGACTGACGGACAGTGTTACCAGATTTTGTGTGAGAAATAAGCCACCAGGATGAAAACAAACCCAAAAGAAGCGACTAGTCAGACTACACATAGACTGAGGGAACGAGCCCAATCGATGGTCTTTAAGGGCGGATCCAAACTCAGCCGCACGGATTCGTGCGGGGCTTCCTATTGCTTCACCAATCTACGTCCCCGCCTCCCCTCCCCCCCCCCCCCCCCCGGCCTGTGCACGGAGCACGCTGACGTCACCAAATTTAGAGCGACGCCCCTCTGCACTCTGATTGGTTAGGAGATAACAAGGTCCTAAGACCATCGTTCCTGCATGGCTCCCCCAGGCTTTTTTTCTTTTGTAACAAAAAAAAAAGCCTGGGTTTCCGAGGCTAGACTACACACGACCACTATTGGCTATTATTTTTTTTAAATCTTAAAATAAAATGTGAAATATTTTAAAGATTTAACTAAACAAATCTGGTACAGGGCTCCCCCTGGCACAAAATATTTTCAGATTGGGGTTTAGGGACAACTGCATATTAATTTGGGGGTCCATGATGACCAGATTTTTTTTAAGAACCACTGGTTTGAACAACATTAGGAAGCAAAGCCCAAATAAGCAACTACACTTCAGAAAGAAGCCCAAAAAAACGCAACTAACCAATATTTACAAGCAAGCAACTTTACAGAAAAACAAGCCCAAAGTCGCTTATAATAAGCGGACATGGCAACACAGCTGACAGATCATCGCAGCACTTCTTTCTCACAAATAACAGACAATAAATTGGTCAATATACTGTAGGCTGCTATCGAACGGTAAAGTTACGAGAAGACATCTAATAATTGTATTAATTTCAACCACGTAGACCCTAGTTTATACTTAGTTGTACGATGATGGTGTCAGATAATAGCTGATCTACAAGCTCACAACGGGTCACATCTCAATTAATTTGATTTATTTGTTTTTTTGGACATGTTTTGCCTGTAATGACATGCCCAAAATAGGGACTCCAGGGTGAAAGAGGTTCAATTAACCTACCGTACTTTAACGCTGCTGAGGTGACAGATTTATCTACAGACATAACAGACAGTAGAATGTTGTGATTGATGACCAGTCAAGCATTTCAACAAGTCATTTAATAATAACGAAAGATGGACGTTTTGGGAAGACGTTGATAATTGTATTTATTTTAATAAATGATTCAGAACTTCTACAACTTCTGAGGAGGAGACAGATGTAAACACTTGGTCTCAGTCTTTGCCCTCACTGATGCACAACAAGTTGGCAGACGTTCTGAATCATTTATCACTCCACTCAACCTCCCCCTGTGTGTGCTGACAGAAAACAGCTCATCATAACCCAATAGCATGGGTTATGATGAGTTCCTGTGTCACTTTGTGGACTGGCTGATCTGTTTGATGTGATATTTAGGAATTCATGTGAGCCACAGGACCACTGATTCCAGTCCAAATGATAGAACAGAGCAATATTTTGACTGGAACATCTCTGTCCTACTGTAGCTGCTGCACTGAAATCAGTGTATTAACAAGAGCTTGTGACTAAATAAATAATAACTACATTGGATCCATTGGGAAAAAATATTTTGATTGATTGTTTGAACGATTGAACGTTTTCATCGATTTATTTTATGAAAAACGTGCATATACTGTACATGACGATATTTGTACATATTTGTCCAAAGGATAAAATACAAAAATGCTCAAGAACGTATTTCCATTGTGGTCCTTTGATTGCAAATATGTAGCGGTGAACAGCGATGATATATACACATCGTCTCTGTCGGGTAGAAACCTCATATGTCCAAAACTGTTACTTTTCAGGATTCAAATTCAAAAATAGCAAAAGTAGCAGATCTACAAGATCAAAATGCAGTGCGTTTTGAGCTTGTAGATCTGCTACTTTTGTGTGATCAAGTAGAGGCGTTCATTTACGAAAAAACACAAAAAGTTAGAGGTTTCTGCCCGACAGCAACGATATATACATAATATAATATAAACACGTCGTGGCATAAATGTGTCTTTGGACCAGATTTAATCCATCTCAGAGGTGAGGGTTAGAGGGCTGGCTGATTAGGGGGGGGGGGGCACATGATGGATTATATATCCATGGGGGTCACTGTGTGCCAAATACCACTTTACATAGCTGTTCATTATTTATGAGGAAAATATGGCCCACAATATGGACACGGGTATCTAGGGCAGTGATTCTCAAACATTTTCATGTGAAGGAAGGAACCCCCCAAATTAATATGTATTAGGCCAAGGACCCCCATCTGAAATGATTTTGTGCCCCATAAAAGAAGATTTGTGTTGATTTAAAATGTAAAACATTATTCCAAATGTTTCACAATTCTGCAAGCTCACATCGTTGTGAGCTTATAGATAGGCTATTTTCAAATAGCCGAAGTATAAAATAGGGTTAAAGTGTCCCACATCAGGGACACCAGAGATACAATTTACAATTTATGATTTAGGCATTTAGCTGACGCTCTTAATCCAGAGCGATTTACAGTAAGCAAGGTAAACACGGGGTAGTACATCAAATGCATAGAAATAGCCATCTAGGATCATAGGTAAACCAATAACCTACAGTCTAAACAGTATGATAAAAAGAAATCTGTGCATTGAAACTATACAAACTATAGGATGCCAGGTCAACAAATCACATGCTATCTAAATTACATTTTATCCTTTGCATGAGCCCTGCAAGGTGGTCAAGGCGAGGTCAAGTGCTACGGTTTAAGGTGGAGTCTGAAGAGGCGAGTCTTCAGATTACGGCGGAAGGTTGGGAGTGAGTCTGCGGGGAGGGATAATGTGTTTGATGTGTTTAATGTGGAATAATGTGTTTGAAAACACTATCAAAGAAACTGTCCCCTGCCCGCTGTGGGAGAACTAACTACAGCCTTCTGGTCCCACCGGCGGGCCTTGCTGTCGCACTGCCTGCCAGCGTTGCCAGATATTGTGAGAGAAATAAGCAACCAGATCTATGAAAACAAGCCCAAGTGAAGCGAGTGACGCGACCACTTGAAACCTATATCGGCTATTTGAAAATAGCCGATCTACAAGCTCAAAGATCTGCTATTTTCTGCTATTTATTTTCTGCGATTTTCAAAATATTTTTCAAAAATTTAAATAAAATGTGAAATATTTGGAAGATTTTTCTAAACATTTTAACAACACAAATCTGGTACGGGGCTCCGTGGCACAAAATATTTTCAGATCGGGGGGTTAGGAAGGGACAAATACAAATTGATTTGGGGGGTTCATGATGACATGAAATAGTTTAAACAACATTTACGAAACAAGCCCAAAAAAGCAACTACACTTTAGAAACAAGCCCGATAAAACACAACCCGCAACAACCAACAATGTTTACAAACGACTTTACAGAAAAAAACAAGCCCGAAGTGGCTTATCATAAGCAGACATGGCAACACTGCCTGCCAGTGTATTTTACATGAAGGTCACTATTATAGGCAACGGGGATAAAAAAAAACGAGGGGGATGCGAGCGGTGAATTATTGACGAGTCGACCGCCGAGCTGCACTTGGGATGTGGTGGGAGGACGGGACGGGACGGGGCACTCCGCTGTGTGAAAACAAATTGAGTTTCCTGGTTCAGAATCCGCAAGGGAGAAGAGAGGATTCCCCGGCCCTATCCGGAAAGAACTGATGTCATGGCCATGTTGTGCACTGTTAAGATTGTGGCCTGGTCCATGCACCTAGGCTCTAAAATAGCCTGACAGCGTGCCGTGGGTTCGAGTCCTGATTCCGACGGCCTTTGCTGCATGTCACTCCCCATCTCTCTCCCCCTTTCCGGTCAGACTACTATCCTATCAATAAAGGCATAAAAGCCCCCAAAAAAATTGAAAAGAAGATTGTACAAATGATGGTGCATTTGTGGTACATAACATAATGGTACATTTGGGTTACATTTGTACCCTCTCAGAGTTGCAAATGGATAATTTTAGGGCTGCAACAGTTAAATCGAATCGATCGAAACTATACACACTGACTATAGGATGCCAGATCTACAATTAACCTGTCTGTCTACAGAACATGCATCTAAATGACATTTTAGCCTTTGCATAAGCCTGGCAGGTCGTCAAGGCTAGAGCCAGTGCTACGTAGGGGTGTGCCGATATATCGTCCCGCGATATATCGCGATACGTTTTCGTGACGATATGTATCGTTTTGGGGGAAAAAATATCGTTTTGAATTATTTTTTTTATTTTTATTTTATAATTTTTTTACAATCATAGTAATCAGGCATGCAAACAGCCCCGAGGTGAAAAGGGTGACAACATGTTTTTTTTTTTCGGGTCAGGTGTCACTATTTGCCCTATTTGGATTCAAAACGGCTATTGTAGCTGAAAAGCTACAAGTTTGCATGTCTGAATAATGCAAAACAGAAATATTTGTTTGCATTTGCTTCCCCCCCCCCCCCCCCCCCATATATTTTCATAATAAAAAAGTGCCATATATCGTATCGTATCGATATCGATTTCGTGAGCCCAATATCGTATCGTATCGTTTCATGAAATTAGTGTATCGGCACACCCCTAGTGCTACGGCAAGTAATTGTACAGTATGTGATTGTGTTTTGACATAATGGAGATCTGACCACGATCCTCTAATAATTTAAGCAACGATATTCCTTTGCTTTTGAACTGGCCCTGTGGCAGAATAACCTGCTCCCCGAGAACATTCAGTCAGTGACGCCATGTCTTCAGGGCTTAACGTTATTATTATTATTATTATCACTGTGATGTTGTCTTGTGGAAATGCTTTTGAAGGTGCAATCAAATTATCTTATGATGAAGCAAAAATTATAAAAAGGAAGACGAAATCATTTTATGTAGCTTATGCTTAAATTGTCATTGTTATATCGTATATGGTCATTATTCTGTCTGTAAAACCAGACCCTTATGTTATGGACATAATAGCAGTGCATTGTGTGTTAATATGCATTTTGTTTTTGTCTTTCAGAGAGATTCCATTCTGGGAGCTGACCTTTAAAAGCAGGTCCTTCCTCTATAAGCAGGTTAGTGTTGCTTCATAATCATAACCTAAAGATTAGTTTCAGTGTGGCCACCATGGGATGGTGACATTTTATACATGGTGAGGAAATAGCACCATCTGTCTATAATTAATAAAGTTTACATTTTTAAATATAACCATTTATAATATATAATATATTCATAATCCGTTATAATATAATCATTTTCAGACTTCAGTTAACCACTTAACTCCTGGCATCCCTGGTTTAAAAAATAGCAGATCTGCAAGCTTCACAATGCGTCGCATCTCGAAGCGTTGTGAGATTGTAGATATGCTATTTTTTTGGAAATGTGGGGCTTTAGTGGTTAAATAATGGTTCATTAATTGTAGGTACTTTTAATTAATTTTAATTTAGTCTCTGTCGGGTGGAAACCTCATATGAATTTTAATACACACATTAATCATGTCACCAAGATTGCTTTCTTTCATCTTAGAAATATTGCGCGAATTAGAGACTATCTGTCGTTAGACGATGCAAAAACGTTGATCCACGCTTTTGTTTTCTCTCAGCTTGATTACTGCAACGCACTCTACTCTGGCCTGCCAAAGAAAACAACTGACAGATTACAACTTGTTCAAAATGCGGCAGCCAGAATTTTAACTAAAACTAGGATGAGAGAACATATCACTCCAGTTCTAGCTTCACTACACTGGCTCCCGGTTGTTTTTAGGATTGATTTTAAAATTATTTTAATAGTTTATAAAGCTCTAAATGGTCTGGCACCCTCCTACCTCTATGACTGCCTAGAGAGATATGTTCCAAACCGGCCCCTCAGGTCTTCAAGTGCTGACCTGCTCGAGGTGCCTACAATGACATATAAAAAATACGGTGAAGCAGCATTCTGCTTTTACGGACCGACAGTGTGGAATAAACTCCCATTACACCTAATACAGGCAGCCTCTGTCGATAGCTTTAAAGCACAGCTCAAGACCTATTTCTTCACTCGCTTTTAGCTGATTCTTTGGTTGATTTTTAAGTCCTCACTGTATTGCATATTTTAGTGTTGTTTTATGCTTTTGCTTTTATTTTATTTTTATTTTTTGCTTTATTGTTAAATTGGTTGCAACTGTAATTGTATTCTTGCTCTGTAAAAAGCACTTTGAGCTGCATTTCATGTCATGAAAGGTGCTATACAAATAAAGTTTATTATTATTATTATATGTCCCAAACTGTTACTTTTCAGGATTCAAATTCAAAAATAGCAGATCGAGCTTGTAGATCTGCTACTTTTGATACTTTTGTGTGGCTCTGTAGTATGATCAAGTAGAGCAACGATTTTAACCCATTAAGACCTGGAACGCATCTGTGTCACTTTAGAATTCTTTGGCTATTCAAAAATAGCAGATATACAAGTTCATAGCGCGGCACCGAGTGCCGCGCTATGAACTTGTAGATCTGCTATTTTTGAAAAATCGTAAACTTTTTTCTTTTTTTTTTTCAAATTTTTTTTAGGATTTAGAAAACATTTTTAAGAATCGCCTCAGGTCTTAATGGGTTAATGTCATTTTGCATACGTGTTCCTGCAGGTTCGGAGGATGACGGGGGCGCTGGTGGCAGTGGGACAAGGACAGCTGTCCCAGGCCCAGTTCAGGGAGCTACTGGAGGCTGCAGACTCTCTGGCGTTCCCCAAGGACACGACCGCTCCTCCATACGGCCTCTTCCTGACCAGGGTGGAGTACAAAGACACAGGTGACTTGAACCCAAGACAACAAAAAGAAAGAAAAGAAAGACATGCCATCTCCGGTTTACTTCCCGTATCTGCGTGACGTCTTTTTAGGAGAGTGGAATTAGGTTTATTCTAGCCTGGCATTGGCCAGACTGATAACGTGGATTCACTCTCACGTTCCTCCCCGGTATCAGTCTGGACTTCGGCCAGACTGATACCCAGTGGTGGAAAGTAACTAAGTACATTTACTTAAGTACTGCACTTAAGTACAATTTTGAGGTATTTGTACTTTACTTGAGTATTTCCAATTTCCAAATTTTTTTACTTCTACTCCACTACATCTCAGAGGCAAATATTGTACTTTTACTCCACTACAATTATTTGAAAACTTTAGTTACTAGTTACTTTGCAGATATAAATTATGATATAATGAAACATACATTAACCACTTTAGACCTATTTTATACACAGGCTATTTGAAAATAGCAGATCTACAAGCTCACAACGCGTCGCATCGCGACGCGTTGTGAGCTTGTAGATCGGCTATTTTCAAATATTTAGTACTTTTACTTTTGGTACTTTAAGTAAATTTTTATGCCAATACTTTTGTACTTTTACTCAAGTACATTTTTTATTCTGGAATTTTACTTGTAACAGAGTATTTTTATATTGCAGTATTGGTACTTTTACTTAAGTAAAGAATTTGAGTACTTTTTCCACCACTGCTCTCACGTTCCTCCCCGGTATCAGTCTGGACTTCGGCCAGACTGATACCCATAGGGAGCGAGTATGAGAAATCAGAAAATGATTTTGATGCTTTTCACTGTTGTACGGACAGCAGTTGAAACACAGTCACTGATTGGCCCGATCATTTTCTGATTTCTCATACTCGCTCCCTATGGGCCGAAGTCCAGACTGATACCGTGGAGGAACGTGAGAGTGAATCCATGTCGTCAGTCTGGCCAATGCCAAGCTAGGTTTATTCATCGAGTCTATTCATTCCAATGGGAGAAATGAACGTGAACACAGCTTCTGAACCATTCTTTAGCCCCGTGGTCAGTGAACTAAATATTGGACCCGATCGCCACAAGTCACACAATATTCCCAACATTTTGACACTTAAAATGGCTTTTCTCAGAGAGACAAATCAGGAGAAAATCAATGTTATTATCGACCTCTCTCTGTGCCAGCAACACTCTCTCGTGAGATCTAGCACCAGTAAACATAGGACGTTCGCGAGATCTGCCGCCAGACTGCGCCCCACTTAGCAGACCATTTGTATGCCATTTGTGTACCATTTCGCCTCTAGTGGCTACAATTGGGACCACTATCTTTGACTGAACTATAAGAACTCCACTCACCTTGATGTAAAAAAAAACAATATGCAGGGAACAGGCGTATACTTACTAAAGTAGGTGAACACTGGGAGCCTTTTATAAACAAATCAAGACATTAAAGATGCACTTCTCCCATTTTCAACCATATCTTCATATAGTTGGTCCCCACTAGATGGCACCATCTCCGTCTACTCACTCTGTGTCTTATTGGTGGGCTAATGGACAGTTCACAATCCTGCCTACCAATGACATTGTCGATAGGGATTCCAAGGCTACTATAAACTGCAGCTTACCTTTTCCTGGAAAGTTAGCAGGCTGAAATAAAAGCCCATTTTAAATGGTTGTGTGCCAGGGCTGACTAATTTGGCAGAATGGTGCCAAGTTTGCAGCTCTGTGTAGCATTTAAATTACACTTACATATGAAAAGTGGATGTTAATCTTAGTTGCAAAGGCTAGGATTTCTATGTACAGTATGTATAATGTAGTGATTATTGTTTGACAGAACATTGATGGCTTGTTCTTTTCTTAAAACGTGTCTCCACAGACCTGCAGTTTACACCACCTTCCTCAGAGGGGGATTCATCTTCCAATGGGAAGGAAGAGGACTAGACTACTTGAGCATTGTGATGCTACTGTACCTGCCGTTTTCTCTGAATGTATACAAATGTAATAAAGGTTGCTTTTTGTTTTTATTTAATAACATGTCCATGGTTCTTCCGACTTCAGTCACAATAACTTGTGACTTGACTTGCACTCGACTGTGGCTCTGGACCTGACTCAGGCTTGGTTTATTTTACTGACTATTTAGCCCCACCTGTAGCTCATAAGCCCATTATCTCCCCTGGCCCAAGGGCTGATTCCCTCTAGTCTAGGGCTAGGCTGAGCGCTATAGTTGCTTTCCCGTGTGGATGACCAGGGTTACGGATTGTAGCTTTAATTCACAAAGGTGTATAATAAGATGTAGGCACAGATCAAATAGCTACATACTGTATGAACAGTCTCAATTTCACATAATTCTTTATAAACTGGATGTGTCCATGAATGCAGCTCAGCTACAGAACACATGACACACCATATAACTATTACACAGGTACACGCAACATACCTGGTTAATAAGCAATGTTAACTTTTATTCTGTAGATTATATGATTAATGCACCGATTACTGGTAAAGTCTATGACATTTATGGAACAACAAGGTATACAAAAGGTGGAGTGTTTTAAAGTCCCATATTAGCCAGAAGCTGCTGTGTGCATTCATGGCTCAACATTGTACAAGTGGCATTTAATGTGCACTCACACAACACACACTGCCGTTAACCCATTAATACCTGGAACGCATCTGTGTCACTTTAGATGTCTTTGGCTATTCAAAAATAGCAGATATACAAGCTCATAGCGCGGCACCCGGTGCCGCGCTATGAACTTGTAGATCTGCTATTTTTGAAAAATCGTGAAAAATTTTTTTTTTGATTTTTTCCCAAAAACTGTTAGGATTTAGATTTTTTTTTAAAGAATCGCCTCAGGTCTTAAAGGGTTAATAAGAGTACGGGCTATACATCCAAATGTCCACGTCAAACTGCATATTGTTGCTGTAGGGACAGACACCTCATCTCCATATTCTTTTGAGTTTTTTTTTTTGGTAAATGAATGCCCTACTTGATCATACTACAGCGTCACACAAAAGCATCAAAAGTAGCAGCTTGTGGATCTGCTACTTATGAATTTGAATCTTGGAAAAGTAACAGTTTTGGACATAATGAGGTTTCCACCCGACAGAGACGATATACTGATGCTCTATACCTCCAAATACGCTGGTTTGGATTTCACAGACAAGTAGTTCACTGTTCTATGGGATTTGTCCATACACATACACACACACACACACTCGTTTACGATTTGGCTGCATTTGCTCAATGAATATTGTTATGTGTTCAGCTAAGGCTGGGCGATATGGACAAAATCAAATAAAACTTTTATTTGCTTTTACCAAATACTTCAATATCAATACTTTTCCCCCCCCCCTTTACTTTCAAAACCTTTAAAAAATAGTTGTAAGCTTGTAGATCAACCATTTACTATTGACAATTCTTTTAAAAGTGTCACATAAAGCTTCATTGGTGAAAACCAGGAAAAGACAACACTTTATGCCATATCACAATATTACCATATCCAAAATCCTATACAATATTTAGTTTCAGATCGTGATATGGACATATTGCCCAGCCATATGTTCAGATAGTTCCCCTTAACGGCCCATGAATTTGACTCACACTTAGACCTGTCACAATTATTTCATAATCGCAATCGTTTCCATGTTGAAAAATGTTTATGCTTTTTCAAACATTTTCCAAAAATAGTAGATCTACAAGATTCCAACTCGAAGCGACGCTTTGGAAGCTTGTAGATCAGCTATATTTGAGCAATTTTTTAAAAACTTTTTTTAAAAGTATACATTTATCAAATATGTCAGTCATTTCTTTAGGTACTTAAGTTGTCATATCTGCCCTGTGCAATTTTTTATTATGAAGCCTAAACGGCAAACAGAATGATATTGAATTAAATTGAATGTTATGTTCCAAACGCCAAAAAACACAATGAAATTGTTAATGTCAATTATTTGTATGACAATTAATCAACTTAAATGTTGTAATCGTGACGGTCCTACTCACACCGCCATGAATTTCAGCACCAGCGTGAGCTAGATGAGGTTGTAGAAGTATCGGATTGACCATCATTGTCCATAACATATTTGATCCAGTATATATATTATATAATGTATAAGTCACCCATTAATGCATTGGGGTTTTTTTAGGCTCACCATGAACATGAAGCAAACTTGAATGTGTATCAAAACTTGAACTGTGAAAAGGAATGTTTTTTTTTTGTTTACACTTCTCAGAAGTGATCATTCAGCCACACACAATTTCTTTGACCTAATATTTTACAGGTACGTTTAGTCCAGTTGACCCATGTTGGAGGAATAAAAACGCCATGAAATCCGATTGGCATACTGTAGTAGGTCCTCATGTCAAATCAGCATTTGGCTTGGAGAAGCAAAGAGAATTCACACATCCCTAAAGACGTCCACATTCCAATATACATGTTTCAAAATTTCAAGTGTTGTAAATATTGTAGATCTTTGAATATCAATAGCAAAAATCATATAATGCACTTGAGGAAGGCATTGTGTTATTATTTTTTCTTCCACCTCACAATCCTTGTTAATAAGAATGGCAGCTCAAAGGCAGCATAGCCTGGGGTGAAGGATATAGCTGACCAGGAGCTAAAAAGGTTGAGACCCTGATTCAAAAGACTTTTGGAGGACAATGAAAGACGAGGGGGGGGGAATTGATCACATCAGACCCTCAACGGGTCACTTTTTTTTTTGGAACAGACAGGATTTTTTAAGATATGGACACTGAAATAAGACAAGAATGACTACTGCTCAATAGTGACACCAAGTGTGTTGTGAAACAACAGCCATGTTAACACATTCAGTCCAGGAACGCATCTGTGTCATTTTAGATTTCTTTGGCTATTAAAAAAAATAATAATGCAAATCTTTGAAAATGTATTTTTCTAAAGTGAGCATTTGTAACTCAAATCTTTGCTTCTGGGGGGGTCCCTGGAACAACACATTTTGGGATGGGGGTCCACGGCCAAATACATATAATTTTGGTGGTCCTTGACTTGAGTTTGAGAACCGCTGATATAGCAACATACTGATATTTCAACAACTGCAAATAACTCCTCAGCAAGTCGCTGGTTGATCAATGACTTAACAAGCTCTATGAGCTTGTATATCTATTTTTGAAAGCCAAAGAAATCTAAAATGACAGACGTGTTTCCCGGATTGAATGGGTTAATAGTTCTTAAAACTGCTTAAAAGAAAATGCCTGTAAGATGATTGATACTGACTGAACTGATGCACACAGCGAGTGCTCCATTAAGTCAGGAGTGTAAGAAAGGGACCCTTACAGGTGCATTTTTACAATCTTAAAATAACATCCTAGGATTTTACAGTGATCTATAATAAGTCCATCATTTAAAACTAATATTATTGCCCTATATGTAGACTATTTGACCTTTTAAATTTAAAACCCTGCCACTAAAACTGAGGTTGTTTTAAGGATATGATTTTTCGTTCTCCTGAATAATAAAAGGTCGATCATTTTTGATAATGGCACAGGCTGTAGTTTACATAGACCATTTAAACCCAACCATCACCAGTCTCAACAATGTTACCTCAATGGTTTCAAAATAAAAAGCTACCTCACACACCTACACAATCATACCCTATTTCACCCTTCGAACTCCAGTGTTTTGGTAGTTTTACCCTCTTTCAACCCGGTCGCTCCGTCATTATAGGTGAACGGCGATACAAAAGAAAAGCGAAAATAGACGAGCTACAGCTCAGAACATGTCATGATGTCGCAATGAGTTGTGAGCTGGTAGACGGACTAGCCAATTCTGAAATTGGGCTTAAAGGTTCATCCCCAAAAATTACTTATTTTCACACTCCCGATGAAGCCTTGAATTCATGGATTTTTTTTTTGTTTTTGTCGCATTCCTAAGCCTATAACTCAATGACAGGGTGGCTGATCAGTACCGGAGACTTCGCCGCTCATCAAATTATTGGCTTAGGAACGCGAAAAAAAGAAGGAAAAAAATCCATGAATTCAAGGCTTCACTGGGTGTGTAATGAATACTCATTTAAGTGATAACTGAGCACAAAAATATTACAACTAGTATCAGGTGGTTACATTCAGTTATGTGTATCTGTGGAATCTATTACCACTGTGGCACAAAAGGAAATCAGTTCTCTTCTGGTAAACATTGCAAAAAAGATTGACTGTTCAAAAAAGAAAAGAAAAAAAAGGAAATCTAAATCTCTTCTCTTTTGAGAGCAACTGCTTGTAGTTGTACCATGCCAGCAAGCGCAGAAAAGGTTTATAATGCAGCACAATGTGCAGTAAAATGGGAGCCGACTATTACCCTCTTTTGCAGTCTCAAAATTTACACAGCGCTAAAAGCTTAGACTTTATTTAAACGAAGTACAAAGAGTGAAACAGGGTATGCTGCTCCAGAGGGAAAAAATGAACTAAAAACGGAGAGAAGAGGAAAAAAAGCCACCTTTCTGACATAAGCTGTCCCCACGTGTAAACATATGCTGTGTTGCGTTTGTGGCTTTGCTCTTTTCTCTGACGACTTAAAAAAAATAAGGGAAACTGTCCTGCGGGGGTGGTGGGGGGTATAGAAGAGGTTCAGTCAGCGTAGCTCATGGTGCCACACTGCACCGGTTCCGCTTTAGCTGGAAATCTTCTCTATTTCGTCCAGATCATCAGTGTCCAGTCTTTCAATTTTCTTATCTGGGGGGAGGGAGACAAAAACGGTTTAGTTCATTTGGAAGAATGATACTAGTAGGCGGCAGTGGCTCAGGGGTAGAGTGCCCGGATGGGAACCATGGAGGTTCCCAGTTCGATCCCGGGTTACCCCAGAGTTAAGTGTCGAAGTGTCCTTGAGCCAGACACTGAACCCCTAATTGCTCCCGATGAGCAGGTTGGTGCCTTGCATGGTTTCCTCCGCCATCGGTGTATGAATGTGAATGGGTGAATGTAATGCACAATCTATGTAAAGCGCTTTGGACAAAAGCACTATATAAATGCACCATTTATATAAATGCACCACTTAGTATGATTTCATGGATTAAAGTGGTACAGTTCATTTGGGAGAATGATACTAGTATTCTTTCATGGATTGAAAAAAATCTCACGACTGAAAATGTTTGTATGACCAAGTCCTAGTGTGCGATTTGTAGGCCTGTCCCCGACTAAGGATTTGTTTAGTCGAATCTAATTGGCGACTAATTGCCAATAGTCGACTGGCCAAAATACATTTTATTTCAAAGGGCCAAGTCTACACAGTTTGTTTTGTGTCTCCAGCAGAGTTTCTAGTGTCTCTATCTCTCTCTGGAAGAGGTTGCACATGAACTCTGCAGCCGCACTGAGGCGCTCCAACACAAACAATACCAATACAAAGACGAGGAATAAGAAGAATAAAGTGGAAGTTACGTGTGGTTGCAGGTGTAGACTTGGCCAAAAACCAATTGAAAACATTTTTGGCCATTAAAAAAAAAAAACAACAACAACTAAGAGACACGCAGTCGACTCGGACCCCCCGCGACTAACCAGTCGACTAGTCGACTTAGTCGAGGTCAGGCCTAGCGATTTGTGAGATAGTATGAAAGGAGACCCTATGCACCGGTAGGTCTACGGACGCTTCATGTCCTGTTGCACACTTAGGGGAGGAGAGAGAGAGCGAGGATGCGACTTCACAGTCAGTCCATGCAGAGACCCGTGAAGGTTACATTACTCTCTGATCTTGCTACCGCTTGCAACGCACGTTCACGTTACTTCAAGTGAGCAAATAAAGTGAGTCCCTAGAGTTTGAGGGAGAGTGAGTGAGTGAGTGTGGGTGCATCTCAGTTCCTTATTCTGTCCTATCTCGGTCGGCCATTTTGCTCCCCGCTTCAAGTCTCTTATGCCTGCTGGAAGGACATAGGAAATAGGATTAGGAAGCATCACTGAGGAGGTAGGACGTAGGAAAAGTTGTGCTGGACGCCGGGGATGCGCCATGACACTCTATGGGTGGCAAACCTCGCACCTGAAGTTCGATGAATTAAATTGCAGTGAATGGAGCCGGCTGGACCAGCTTGTGAAGAGAAACTAGTTCTGAAAGATTGCAACCTTTGTCACATAATCGTTTCAGGAATATAAAAGAAGACATATCACAGGTTGTTTTCTAAACACTTGCTTTTCGATGTGCACAGTACATCATTTTATTGAGGCATCTAAACAGCGGCAAGTATCGTTTCTGTACTACTTTGGGCCGTTCAGAAACGTTGTGCTCTTTAGATACCTCTATGAAATTATACAGTGTACACATCGAAAAGCAACACAGCAGAAAACAATGTGTGATATGTCTTCTTTTATTTTCCTGAGCAGAGTTATTTAAAAAAAAGTCTCAATCGTTCAGAAATAGTGTTTGTTCACAAGCTGTCCAGCCGGCTCTCATAGACGCCAATGTTATTTCACCGACTTCCGGTGTGAGTCTGCCACCCAGTGCGACCAATCAGCCGGCTGGAATTGAATGATAGAGTAAATGACGTCGGCTTCCGTTCCTTAACACATTCCATGCCAGAGTTTAATCTCATAATGTACTCACCAGTGCCAGCGTTTTATTGTTGTTTTTTTGTTTTTTTCATGTCGCCACAGACCTCGCTAAATAAGTTAAAAGTGCGCGTTCATTTGGTTCTAAACACACAGCGGATCCGTGAGAAACGGCCAGCGAAAACAGTTTCCAAATGCGAGCCGCCATCTTGAAGATACAGCCGATCAACGGTAAACAGTGATCAGCGAGGAGAAAAACAACAACCGAGAAAATCGAGTTTTAAACAGGATCCCAGACAGGAAGCGGATACGATCGAAAAAAACGGAACCCGAATAATTCTGTTTCCGACCGGAAACCGGAAACGGAAATGGATCAAAAAAATTCGGAAAGTGCACCTGGGGCACTTTCAATGGGAATCGGCGGTTCGCGTAGATCTACGCGACTGGCACGCTGCGGCTTTAAATAGGTTCGCGTAGATCTACGCGATTGGCATTCAATGTGTTAACACTCTCCACACAGACCTCGCTAAATAAGTTACAAGTGCGCGTTCATTTGGTTCTAAACACACAGGGGATCTGTGTGAAACGGCCAGCGAAAACCGTTTCGAAATCCGATCCGCCATCTTGAAGATACAGCGGTGAACGCTAAACAGTGATCAGCGAGGAGAAAAACATCAACCGAGATAATCGACTTTTAGACAGGATCCCAGACAGGAAGCGGATACGATCGAAAAAAACGGAACCCGGATAATTCCGTTTCCGGTGGTGCACTTTTTGTTCATTTCGAGAAAAAAATTAAAAACACCGGTTCGCGTAGATCTACGCGATTGGCACGTGGCGCCTTTAAATAGGTTCGCGTAGATCTACGCGATTGGCAGTCAATGTGTTAAAAAAGAAAAAAGAAATTCCTTGCTCGCTACCAGGAAGTCTTTCCAAGCTGAACAGCATGTCATGATTACCGGTACATGAATTGAATACGAAGGACCCCAATGGAAACAAGACAGCAAGGACTATTTTGGACGGATCTTTTAGACAATTATAAATGTAATTGAGCGGTTTACATTTTTTGCCTAATAAAATATTCAATCAATCAACGTGTGATGATCCTGTAGCCTGGTAAACCCTCCCTCCGGAAATCTCAATTCCATTTCATTTCAGGAGTGAGTCTGGCCTGATCCGCCTGTCTGCAATATTGGCTGTGCTGGAGTTGGGCGGGAGTAATACCGTTGACTGACAACCCCTTCAGCCAATGATAATTTTTCCCCTTCAGCCAATCAGCAGTTCACCAGTCTTAATGTGACGCGACGGGACTTTTGAGACAGCCATACCCAAAATGGGTTGCCTTTTTCGGGTACAATGGTGTCACTGCCCGCCCCTACCGGTTCTCTAATTATTATTTTTTAAATAGGCTTTGTCATGATTAATTGACCACATATATGAAGTTAAACAACTAAATTCTATCCAAACGATATCTTATAAGTAAATTCCGTGCCTCAAAATAGAAGTTAGAGAGCTTTTTGAAGTAAAAAAATAGCGGAGAATTGGCCGCACAAGAAAAAGATGGCTGCCGTTCGTGTTTTGGGCTCACTCGAACTCGCCACCTGATTGGCCAACGTAAGCTGTCAATCACAGAACAATGAGCGACGACGCTGATAGGCGCGGCCGTTTGGCATACACAGCCAATATTGCAGAGAGGCGGTTCATGCCAGACTCACTCCAGGAATCAAATAGAAATGAGATTTCCGGAGGGAGGGTTTACCAGGCTAATGATCCTGCCCCTCTAGCTGACAATATAACGCCCCTACAAGGGAGGGGGCCCCATCACCTGTGGGACGTTGCACGACATGACACTTCAGAGGAATTTATGTCCCACTTCTCACATTTCCTCCTTTCCTCTCTCTTCTCATTTCCTACATGCTTCCTCAGTGGGAGGGACTAACATGCAAGGAAAGGATGCAAGTGTAGGAGATGCACCCTGTGTGTGTGTGTGTGTGTGTGTCAGTCTCTCTTACTGAAATGCTCCTGGATTCTGTTGAGGATGTTCATGCTGAACTTGCTGTCCACCATGTTGATGGCCAGCCCTCGCTTGCCGAATCGGCCCGTGCGGCCAATCCTGTGCAGGTACGTCTCGTTGTCAGGGTTACCGTCCTTGTCCACCGGCAGGTCAAAGTTGATCACCACGGAAACCTGTTCAACGTCAATGCCTGAAAGGATGGGAAACAAATAAATGGGGGGGGGTTGATATGTCACATTATTATAATAGCCACTTTTAACCTGGCATTCCTATTTCGGGCATGTCATTATAAGCAACATTTTTAACCCATTGAGACCTGAAGCCGATTCTACATGTCTCCTAAATCTCAACAGTATTCTGAAAAACGTATGTTTCTATATCAGTGGTGCTCAATCTTTTTCATGTCAAGGACCCCCAAAATTATATGTATTTGGCCTCGGACCCCCATCAAAATATTTAGTTCCAGGGACCCCCAGAAGCAAAGATTTGAGTTAAAAATGTTCGCTTTAAAATTATTTATATTCAAAGATTTGCACACATTTTCACAAATTTTCAAAAATAGCAGATCTACAAGCTCGTAGCGCGGCACTCGGTGCCGCGCTACGAGCTTGTAGATCTGCTATTTTTGAATAGCCCAAAGAGTAAAATAATGCTTTTTAGCTCAAATCTAAAAATGACACAGTTCCAGGTCTTAATGGGTTAATAAGACCAATTTCATCCCGCGGGGGAAATTCAGTTTTCAGTGAATGAAATGCGGAATCTAACTCTCTACCCATTCAGCAATGGCCGACCCCATCCCCCCCCACCCCCAAAGGGTGAAAAAGCCAATCAGCTATTATTGCCACACGACAAAATCATACGTATATAGGGCTTATGTTTCAAAATCAAAGACTTGGCAGTGGTGTTAGTAACCGGTAAAAAAAAGAAACGATGAGTCAAATGGACCATATTCAAAGTATCCTCAAGGCCTATTATATGAATGAACAAAATATTACATGAAAGCAAATTTTAAAAAATGACATCAAGAGCTTCCTTGTTACGATATTTTCCAGATGCAGAATGACATACTGTACATTTTAATGCCATAACTTTGTTTTGCCTTCTGAGTCCTAAGGCATACATTTTCCTCAAAGGAATACATGTGCAATATTGTGTACGTGTGAAGCAGTATTTCAATATTGCATATTACAAGGACAGAGTAAAATCCATCTCTATTTCTCTATTTATACACTTTGTTATTAAATCTACTGTGCACCTTCTGATTTGCATTATTCCCAGGCACACTGACTGTCCTTTTGTTCCCAGTGCCCACTAGCAATTTTTAATACCGCAAAGGACCTTTTTTTCCCACAACAACAGACATCTTGGCAGGGAAATGCAGCCTGAAGGTAATAAACCCTTACATCAGACAAAGTTGTGTGTGCCAGGCAGCATGACAGCCACAACACTAGAGGGAGCAACCATGATCTGGTACCATCCAAATTTAGAACACGTTCTGCCACCAAAATGTGGAATGCCCTGACAGACATCATCCATTAAAAGGATGTGTATCACTGGTCTCTTTCAAAATTGGCCTGAAAAAACATCAGGAGACAAGATGAGGTAAATGTTATTTCCCCATCTCCTTTGTACATAGTGTTTGTATGTGTTGATGACATGTATTAATATTGTGTTAATTTTGCATGCCATGTTGTTGAATTGAATACATAGGACCACAATGGAATTAAGTCCCCAGGACTTTTTTGTGTTATTCTTTTAGCCTTAATGTCTTACTGTACCACGTGCTGTTTACATTTATGACTAAATAAAACTATTCAATCAGTCAAAAACTGTACATGAGCCATCTATTCATTTACTGTTAGGATCCTTTAGGATCTCAACGATTCCGGTTCCTCAACGATTCCCTCTAACTGTCCGATTCCTTAACAGGTTCCTTTTCACGATTCCTATAGGGGGGTTCCAAATGGACCCTTACAGGTCTGTAACTCAAATGGAACCGTAAGGGTCCATTTGGTTCCATTTGTACACTCTCAGAGTTCTGGTGGTCCTTGAAATTAAAATGTTTGAGAACCACTGGTATTGTAATTGTATAGCAGACATGAAGTCCACATACCAGTTCTGACAGTGAAGATAAAACCTGGTTCCGTAAACCGTTCCAAATGTGATGGAACCGATTCCGGTTCCTCAATGTTGGTTCCGGTCAGTGGTGGAAAGTAACTAAGTACATTTACTTAAGTACTGTACTTAAGTACAATTTTGAGGTATTTGTACTTTACTTGAGTATTTCCAATTTCCAATACTTTTACTTCTACTCCACTACATCTCTGAGGCAAATATTGTACTTTTACTCCACTACATTTATTTGAAAACTTTAGTTACTAGTTACTTTTCAGATATAAATTATTACATTATGAAACATACATTTACCAATTCAGCCCTATTTTATACCGAGGCAATTTGAAAATAGCCGATCTACAAGCTCACAACGCGTCGCAACGCGACGCGTTGTGAGCTTGTAGATCGGCTATTTTCAAATATTTAGTACTTTTACTTTTCATACTTTAAGTACATTTTGATGCCAATACTTTTGTACTTTTACTCAAGTAAATATTGAATTCTGGACTATTACTTGTAACAGAGTATTTTTATATTGCATTATTGGTACTTTTACTTAAGTAAAGAATTTGAGTACTTTTTCCACCACTGGTTCCGGTTCCTGATCCCAACCCTAATTATTGTCATTAGCAGTGTTTTCCTGTCAGAGGGTCTATATGGCGTTTGGGGTTCCGTACCTCGTGCACACACGTTGGTGGTGACCAGGACCTTCTCCTTGCCCTCCCTGAAGCGCTCGATGACGGCGGCTCTCTGCTCCACCTGCATCTCCCCGCTCAGCAGCGCCACCTGGTGGCCCTCCCTGGACAGCTCCCCTGCCAGCCAGCCTGCCGTCTTCCTCGTCTGCAACGAACACACACACACACACACACACACAGGCATCAACGACAAAACCTCAACTAGAGATGATCAGTGGTGGAAAAAGTACTAAAATTCTTTACTTAAGTAAAAGTACCAATACTGCAATATAAAAATACTCTGTTACAAGTAAAAGTCCAGAATAAAAAAATTACTTGAGTAAAAGTACAAAAGTATTGGCATCAAAATGTACTTAAAGTACCAAAAGTAAAAGTACTAAATATTTGAAAATAGCCGATCTACAAGCTCACAACGCGTCGCGATGCGACGCGTTGTGAGCTTGTAGATCTGCTATTTTCAAATAGCCTAGGTATAAAATGGGGTTAAAGTGGTTAATGTATGTTTCATTATATCATAGTTTATATCTGAAAAGTAACTAGTAACTAAAGTTTTCAAATAATTGTAGTGGAGTAAAAAGTACAATATTTGCCTCTGAGATGTAGTGGAGTAGAAGTAAAAGTACTGAAAATTGGAAATACTCAAGTAAAGTACAAATACCTAAAAATTGTACTTAAGTACAGTACTTAAGTAAATGTACTTAGTTACTTTCCACCACTGCTGTTAAGAAATGTGTAACCCGTTAAAAACGGGTAATGTTCGGGTAAGGTTCAGTTGCAATTATCACTGGTTCCGGGGTAATTTGTTATTTTATCGACCCCACACATCACTACTGTCCATGGTGCTGCCTTACAAAGCTTTAAAGGGCAAGACCACTTTGGTAGAGGTTTGGGTTGTGTAGTTACCTTGCCACGATGTAACTCCAAAAGGTGGGCAAGAAAGAAAAGATAATTGCTCCATTGATTAGAAATTGATAATTCAAAATATGCTCCTCATTGACTTACATTGTACGGTAAAACTGCTCTCAACAACATATAGAACATCACCAAACCCAGTACTGTTTTTTTTTTAAATAAAAATGTCAACTTCCTGTTGATTTTGCCATTTTTAATAAGTAGAAAACCCGGACTGGATCGGTGGATCCGGATCCAGATCTTCAAATAGTAAAATCAACAGGAAGTTGACATTTTTATTAAAAAAACAAACAGTACTGGGTTTGGTGATGCTCGATATTGTCTGAATCAGCTATGTTTGGGTTCATTTATGTGCTAAAAGAGTGACTTTGAGAGCTGTTTTACCGTACAATGTAAGTCAATGAGGAGCATATTTTGAATTATCAATTTCTAATCAATGGAGCAATTATTTTTTCTTTCTTGCCCACCTTTGGAGTTACATCATGGCAAGGTAACTACACAACCCAAACCTCTACTAAAGTGGTCTTACCCTTTAACACAGGGAAATAAAAGTACCTTGTGCACTTCAGGACATTGACAACCCACATTTTAGGTTTGCAAACTTTGCATCGTTCCAAAATTGCAGAGATCGAGAAAGACAGTCTGTTACAGACAGACAGTATTACAAGAGAGCATGCATCCAGGCAGAGATGTGCGTCACCAGCTTTTGGGTACAATGGATGGATAGGCACATTTTGCCAGCCAAGGGGAATCTGGCAGGTGGTGTAATTATGTTCCCGGGAAGCCAGGTTAAATAGAGTTCAACTTGCCTGTTCATTCTCCCAAGACTCAAATGTCAAACAGATTTACGGTTATTTTAACTATGAATATCACTTACTCTACCTTAAATATATCTATATTTCAATAGTAATCATTGCCACTGAGCAGGTACACTGTAACAATTCCTTGCTACAAATAAAATAACACACATTCACATGATGAATACATAAGGCAAGCGTGACAAAACCTACATTAATAAACACAGAAATAATTGTCTTTCTATCTTCATAAGTTACAGGTGTGGTAAGCACACACTCCTTTTATTATCATCACAATTTCAATAGAGGTATTTGTTTAAACAAATATGATATATGCTCATGTTCATATTGGCCGGCAGCCCTATTTGGACCCCAACAGTTGTATATAATATTGACTCACATGACAGAAGATCATGGCCTGGGCGATGGTGATGGCTCCGTAGATGTTGCACAGGGATTGGAACTTCTCCTCCTTGCTGTTACAGAGCACGTAGTACTGCTTGATGGTGTCCAGCGTCTCCTCCTCTCGCTTCAGCTTGATGATGTTGGGGTCGGGCACGATGCGCTGGGCGAAGTTCCACACGGACTCCTCAAACGTGGCTGAGAACAGCAACATTTGGCAGTTCTTGGGCAGCATTCTGAGCATGAGGAAGAGAAAGAGAGAGAGAGAGGGTAAAAGACCAGGATCGTAATTGATTATGGGATTGAGGACAACTAAAACGGGATTGATTCAAGTGTCTGTTCTTAAGCCCCTTTTCCCCCAGAACAAAAAAACCCACTGACACCTGGCTTTTGTCCAGTGATGGAAGAAGTACTCACAAGTTTTACTTAAATAAAAGTATCAATACTGCAATGTAGATTTACTCTGTTACAAGTTGAAGTTCCATATACAAAATGTACTTGATTAAGAGTAAAAGTACAAAAGTATCGTCATCAAAGAAAATATACTTACCAAAAGTACCCATTGTGCAGAAAGTCCCATTTCACAAGCTCAAAACGTGTAAAGAAGACAAGCTCACAATGCGACGCATTACAGTTTAGGGATTTAGCAGACGCTTATATCCATAGCGACTTACAGCAAGCAAGGACACAAAATAATACATCATAATACATCAAATGCATAAAAACCAGTAATCTAATAATAAAGTAATGCATAACCAAAAAAAACGCATTGATTTAGAAGGCTAAAAGAAATACTGCCTGACCTCTGGATGCGGATGCTCTGGTCCTGGTGGCCTTGTGTGGCGATCATGACGTCGGCCTCGTCCAGGACAAACACCTTGATCTTCTTGGGGTCGATGAAGCGAAACTTGTGGCACCAGTCCAACATTGTGCCAGGAGTGCCAATGACAATCTGCTCCTCCAGCGTTGTGCCCCTCTGCACTGAAACATGTACACACACACATACACACACACAATGACAATCTGCTCCTCCAGTGTTGTGCCCCTCTGCACTGAAACATGTACATATATACACACACATACAATGACAATCTGCTCCTCCAGCATTGTGCCCCTCTGCACTGAAACATGTACATATATACACACACACATACAATGACAATCTGCTCCTCCAGCATTGTGCCCCTCTGCACTGAAACATGTACATATATACACACACACACACAATGACAATCTGCTCCTCCAGTGTTGTGCCCCTCTGCACTGAAACATGTACATATATACATACACACACACACACACACACAATGACAATCTGCTCCTGCAGTACTATGCCCCGCTGCACTGAAACGTGTACATACATACGTACACACACCGTTAGGATTAATAACTAAAAAACTGTCAATAGTTTTCATTTATTATAGTTTCCTGTCACGGTTGTAATTGTTCAAGCAGCACCATGTAGTTTGGGGTATCAGTGGCCACTTTGGACACAAATAACATGGCAGCAGACGTCTTTGACTTCATTACCCAAGAGTCTCTGCAAGCATGTCCGGCGAGGACACGCTGTGACTGGGCCAGCCTTCGATTTGACTGGCAGTTCTGCCTTGGTAAATGCCAGGATGATGAGACCATCCAGTTTGGGTTGGCGCCCCAGTCTGTGTCTTCCGTGAGGAAGAAGCCCAACAAATCCACAGTGAGGCCTTTAGGAGGGCCATTCAAGCAAGCCGCAAGGGAGCCTGCAGTACCACCACGGGCCAAGACACCATCACACCAGAATGAAATGTTTGGAGCGGGGGAGTCTGGTGCAACGCTCAGGTTCTGGACCTGGTGAGACGGAGGAGGAGCCCGGCCAGGAGGCCATCCACAGAGCCTAGTCCCTCCACGTGCCAGAGTATCTCCTCTCCCCCATTCCTGGCAGAGTAGTTTCGGACAAGCGTATTGAGTGGCCCTGTCTTTCCCTGTTTAGGACTGACCGTGGGTAGCTACCTGGGACGTAAGTCGGGGCTTGATCAACCCCGGCTGGGTCACCTGGGCGAGGGTGTATGTTGCGAGACCCGAAACATCCTATGACCCCAGGCTACAACACTGATGATACGTCCCAGGTGCATCCATGTGATGTTTTTTAGTTATAGTGTCTCCCCTATTCATATTATACAGTCAAGCCCCAAGCAGGGACCCTTCTCTTACACAAAGTATTTTCATATGAGGGCCTGTGGCCTAATAGATATCAGTTTGAGGGTTGTTAATATGAAAATGTTTGAGAAGAACCACTGCAATAAAGAAATATAGCTTTGATAAAAAAAAAGAGATGTGCCATTCCCGAGTGCAGTGGAGGTAGAGGGAGACTTACACTTGTTGCCTCGGATAGCGTAGACCAGCTTTACTTCTGGGTAGTGTTTGCCCATCAGCTCGATTACCTTGCCAGTCTGAAGAGCCAGCTCGAAGGTGGGCGACACACACAGGCACTGATGGAAGACAATAAAAATAGAACTTACGCTGGAGGCTACGTGATCCTGTAAGAAATTATGCTACATTTTCCCCCGGTAACATTGTAATAATTGTGTCAAGCTACTAAAAGACAAACCTGAGGATATCTGTGGTTTGGGTCTACGTGGCTGAGCATTGCCAGGACAAAGGCAGCTGTTTTCCCCGTCCCTGACTGTGATTGGGCAATCAGATTCTGTGGACTACAGAAGGCAAGAACAACCCCCAATTTCATTATACAAAAATACAGGTTATTAAAAAAAAATATTAAAAATGAACAATCGATTCTGAATCGTCCAACATGAGAATCGCGATTCGTATCGATTTTTCCCCACACCCCTAATTTATAACATATCATTATAATATGAACAATAAACAAGAAACACTGAATCAGTGCAAGTGTCAGACAGTGACTTCAATAAGTCCCGATACAGCAGTAGGGCTGGGCCATATGACTTCAATGTCATCATTATTTCAAACCTTTGCCTCGATTACGATTAATGAACGATTAAAACAAACCAAGTGAAAATGGCAGATCTACCAGCTCACAACACATCACGATGCCACGCGTTGTGAGCTTGTAGATTGGTTATTGTCACAATTTTAGCACACCACCATAGTACAACGAAGTATGATACATAAAATGGTTAATCAGACTAAAATATGTTAGTTTTTTGTGTTCATTCATTGACATAAGAAAGTAGAAAAAAAGAACATTAAAAAAAAATATTGCTTCTTGTTATTCTAAGATTAAGTCGGTTATTGGTTCTAAATGTCGGTTTCGATATATTTTCGGTCAATTGCCAAGCCCTACAAAGTAGACATCATGAAAGACTCAACCACGTGAGTGTGTTGCTATACTCACGGTTCTGCCAGCATCATGGGTAAAGCGGTCTCTTGGATTTTGGAGGGTCGGTTAAAGCCCATGCCGTACACGCCCTGAAGCAGCTGAGGTTTGCTGCAGCAAAAGAGGAAATGAGCATCAACAACGCTAGCATGCAATAGGGACCTTACCCCCAATCCAACTGACTTGTTTCAAGTCCATGAAATACAAGACATGTAACCACATGTGAAGAGATGGGGTGGGGTGGGGTGGGGTGGATTCTCACTCACAGTCTGAGCTCCTCAAAAGACTTGACCGAGTACAGCGGGGAGTTGGGATCCCTCTGAAGCACCTCGACTTGGTTGGTGGTGTTTATTAGATTACTGCGGATCAGCTTGTTCAACAACGACTGGGCCGCTTTGTCATCTGGAAGGGGGAGAAAAAAACCCAGACATGGCAACGTGTTATTTTACAGAAAATTATTCAGACTGAGGGACTGTAATTGTTTTTTGTTTTGCCATGTCAGGGGATGAAACGTTAGTAGCTATTCCGAAACCAACACCAGTATGGGAAAAGCTGCCGATACTGCCTAAAATGTTGGTATTGGTGGGTATGTCAGTCTATGTGCCATTCTGATACCCTGTAATTTATCACATGATGATATGTCATTTACAGTGATCAATTATTTTGTATTTTGAATGCTTCAGTTGATGTTGCACTACTGTTTTATACTATTATTGTATTGGTACATCGTTAGATGAAAGCACTGGCTAAACCAGTTGAATAATATAGCAGTAATCTGTGTTGACCGTCACAGTGTTGATTTCGTCGACTAAAACGGACAAAAAATGTTTGTTGACTACTTTTTTTCACTGACGAAAACAAAGTAAAAACTAAATAAAAAACTAAGCTATGATGACTAAAACTAAGACTAAATATATTGACAATTTCCTCAACAAATAAAATCTAGATTAAATGTTAGTGAGGGACTAGTGGAGAAGATATCCAGTAGAACTAAAAGACAAGTCATTTTATGTTTGGTTGCTCTGAAAATAGCAGATCTACAAGCTCACAACCCGTCGTAGTGCGACGTGTTGTGAGCTTGTAGATCGGCTATTTATAGCATGCAACCAAGTGTAAAATCAGCCATTATGACACCATCACGGCCCGCCAAAATACATTTTAGTCGACTTAATCAACTGTAGATTTAGTTGACAAAAGCTCGACAAAAAGTAAAACATTTCAGAATGACTAAAATATGACTAAAACTAAATGGAATTTGATTCAAAAGACTGGCTAAAACAGAAACAATTTGCTGTCAAAATCAACACGGTCAGGCTCTAGTCACCCTTGTCATCCTCCTCTGACTTTGTTGCTGTTGTCGTCTCCCCCCCTCCCTCCGTCTTTGCCGGGGCACTGCTTGCGTCTGTTGTTGTTGTGGTGGTGGTGGTTGTTGTCGTTGAGGTGGAAGTGCCTGTGATGCGGGACATCATTGACATTATATTCGTCATAATTGGTTGCTTGAATACTTTGTTAAAAAGGATAACACAAAACGCCCTTGGGGCTTCGTTGTTTCCATTGTGGACCCGTAAATACATAGGAATAAGTAACTTAACTATATGATTAATGGTGTTTTTCTTTGGTAAACTTACCATTTTCTTCTGGTTTGTCTCTTATTTGAAGGCCACCGATCTGTGAAGATATAACATGATGAGAATGAACAGTGGCTGAGCATTTGCATTACCATCAGTGGAGGAAAGTAACTAAGCACATTTACTCAGTAATGTACTTGGTACAATTTCTATGTACTTTACCCAATTTTCAATAGTTTTACTTCTACTTCACTACATCTCAGAGGCAAATATTGTTTCTACTGCTCTCTACAATCATATGAAAACTTTAATTAGTAGTTACTTTATAGATTTGTATTATTACAAAACACACTAACCACTTCAGCCTTATATATACATATATTTCGGCCATTTGAAATTGTGAAATGGGACATTCCGCACAATGAGTACTTTTACTTTTGGTACTTTAAGTATATTTTGATACCGATACTTCTGTACTTTTACTCAAGTACATTTTGTATACTGGAATTGTACTTGTAACAGAGCATATCTACATTGATAGCAGTATTGAAGCTTTAATACATGCGAGTATTTCTTCCATCACTGATTACGAAACGACACACATAAGCACCCCGGGCATCTCGATTTCCAAGCATGCTATTTTGAAGTATCTCAGTTGCACCAGAGGCAGTGGTGGAAAGTAACTAAGTACATTTACTTAAGTACTGTACTTAAGTACAATTTTGAGGTATTTGTACTTTACTTGAGTATTTCCAATTTCCAATACTTTTACTTCTACTCCACTACATCTCAGAGGCAAATATTGTACTTTTACTCCACTACATATACTTGAAAAATTTAGTTACTAGTTACTTTTCAGATACAAACTATGATATAATGAAACATACATTAACCACTTTAACCCTATTTTATACATAGGCTATTTGAAAATAGCCAATCTACAAGCTCACAACGCGTCGCGATGCGACGCGTTGTGAGCTTGTAGATCTGCTATTTTCAAACATTTGAGTACTTTTACTTTTGGTTCTTTAAGTACATTTTGATGCCAATACTTCTGTACTTTTACTCAAGTACATTTTTTAATTCTGCACTTTTACTTGTAACAGAGTATATTTATATTGCAGTATTGGTACTTTTACTTAAGTAAAGAATTTGAGTACTTTTTCCACCACTGATCAGAGGCTAGTTGGGCAGCTAAATGCTAACAGACAGACAGAGCTCATGTGCTGCTATAGCTCTGGTCCATAGGGTTAGAAGGAGAAAACTCCTTCTAACCCTAATGGTCCAGAGCTAGCTCTGCTGTCTGAGTGGACTGTCATGCAGCATCTCTGTAATCAGCTAGCTAACGTTAGCTAACCCGGTGCTTTTAACCTAATAAACCACTGCTGTTGTCTAGTTTAAACAGGCTGGGATATTTTGTTCATCCAAGTCAGGTATTGCAGTTAGTTAAGTTATTTTTTTCTACAACATAAAGAAGCTGAGCTGACATGAATAGCGGTGTAAGAATGGGTGGAAAAACATTAAAACAACAACGAGTTGTTAGCCTAAAAGCTAGCACAACCACTGTTGCCAGGTTCTGTGAGAGAAACAAGCAACCAGGTTTTGGAAAACTAGCCCAAAAGAAGCAACTAGGGCACTGACTAAGGCCATTGTGAGCACTTTAACCCTGTATACATTGAAAATGGCAGATCTACAAGCTTACAACGCGTTGTGAGCTTATAGATCTGCTATTTTCAAAAAAATCTTGAAATAAAATGTGGACTATTTGGAAGATTTTTTAAACATTTTAACAACACACATCTGGTACGGGGGGCTCCCTGGCACACAATAACATTCAGATGGGGATTAGGGACAAATACATATTTATTTGGGGGTCCACGACATGAAAACATTTTAGAACCATTAGTTAAAAGTCCAAACAAGTCCAAATAAGCAACTGCACTTTAGAAACAAGCAGTGGTGGAAAAAGTACTCAAATTCTTTACTTAAGTAAAAGTACCAATACTGCAATATAAAAATACTCTGTTACAAGTAAAAGTTCAGAATTCAAAATGTACTTGAGTAAAAGTACAAAAGTATTGGCATCGAAATGTACTTAAAGTATCAAAAGTAAAAGTACTAAATATTTGAAAATAGCCGATCTACGTGAGCTTGTAGATCTGCTATTTTCAAATAGCCTATGTATAAAATAGGGCTAAAGTGGTTAATGTATGTTTTATAATATCATAATTTATATCTGAAAAGTAACTAGTAACTAAAGTTTTCAAATAATTGTAGTGGAGTAAAAGTACAATATTTGCCTCTGAGATGTAGTGGAGTAGAAGTAAAAGTATTGGAAATTGGAAATACTCAAGTAAAGTACAAATACCTCAAAATTGTACTTAATTACAGTACTTAAGTAAATGTACTTAGTTACTTTCCACCACTGCAAATACATATTTATTTGGGGGTCCACGACATGAAAACATTTTAGAACCATTAGTTAAAAGTCCAAACAAGTCCAAATAAGCAACTGCACTTTAGAAACAAGCCCCCCACAAAAAGACTCAACCCGCAACTAACCAATATTTACAAGCAACTTCACAGAAAAATAAGCCCATGAGCATATTTGTTTTGCTTTTATTTTTATGTTGTTCTATGTTTTTTCTTTATTGTTAAATTAGTTGTACTTTTTCTGTTCTTGCTCTGTAAAGCACTTGAGCTGCATTTCATGTCATGAAAGGTGCAATACAAATACAGTTTATTAATGTTATTATTAAAAGTCGCTTATAATAAGCGGACATGGCAACACTAAGCACAACACCAGGCCCACAGAATAAAGCGTTGATTAAACTACGTACCGACTCAGCCGCCGCTTCCTGCTCGTCCACCGCCAGCGCCCAGGAGTCTGTAGACATGATAGATAGTTCTAATTACGAATAACCACTAGAATAACTCAGCCAGGTGGTAGAACCTAGCAGAAAGTTAATAAAAGTCTGTAAATGTAACAGAGAAACTATCTTCTCCACAATGGTGTGTGACGGTGATGATGTGGGTACGTCTTGCTCAGACAGCCGGGTGGAAACTTAAACTATAGGGGCGAAAGGAGAATGGTTCCGGGCCCGGGTTGGCACCGATATATTATAACTCTATGGTTGGCACTTGGCCCGTATTGTTTTGATTCAAAAAAGACAAACAACATAAATAATTATATTTAAAATGTAAAGGAAACAAAATATTTCTCCTTTTTTGTGTGCAAGTGTGGCAGTTTCAGTCTGGCAGACAGTCACTGTGCACTGAATTCGAATAACTTATAGCATTATGGTGCTCAACCTGTAGATGTCACCAAAAAACATACTGCATCAACACATCTCATAGCACGACTGGTAAATAGATAGATAGATAGATAGATAGATTGATTGATTGATTGATTGATTGATTGATTGATTGATTGGTTGATTGGTTGATTGATTGATTGATTGATTGATTGATTGATTGATTGATTGATTGATTGGTTGATTGGTTGATTGGTTGATTGAATACTTTATTAACAGTTTGCAAAAAAAGGTACAGTGGTACAGATTTATACAAAAGGATGCCAATAGGAAACCCCCCTCCCCCCCAAAAAAGCCCAGGGCTTGTTTCCATTGAGATCCTGATTTGTTGATTGAGGTCCCAATTTGTTCTATAACTCCATCATCACCATTTGGCTGAAAAGCAGTGATGGAAGAAGTACTCTCATTCTTTACTCACGTAAAAGTATCAATGCCACAATCTAGAAATACTCAGTTACAAGTAAAAGTCCAGTATTCAAAATTGACTTGAGTGAAAGTACAAGTATTGGCATTAAAACATACTTAGAGTACAGAAAGTAGAGGTACCTACTCATTACCCAGAATGTCCTATTTCACAAGTTTTCAAAATGTATAAAAATCTTTTGAAAATAGCAGATTTACAACCTTGTAGATCGGTTATTTTCATATTACCAATATATATATATATATATATAGCCTACTGTAGTTCTGAAGTGGTTTTGTAATAATAATCAAAATCTACAAAGTATAGTAACTGAGGTTTTCAAATCATTATAGTGGAGTACAATATTTGCCTTTGAGATGTATTCTCCAGTAAAGTAAAAGTACCTAAAACAATTACTTAAGTATAGTACAGTACAGTATCATATAAGTAGATCATGATCAATAATTGTAGTTCAGTGACTTGATATATATGATTCTGAAAAGGGACATCTGCATAATCTACCTTTACTTTTGCTATACTTTTAAGTATATTTTGATGCTAATAGGCCTAGTAATACTTTTGAATACAGGCCTTTTGGCTTGTAACAGATAATTGTTTACATTGTGGTATTGCTATACTTTTACTCAATTCAAACTCAGAGTACTTTTTCCACCACTGATTGGTTGTCATTGTCACACATTGGTTTTCACACACACCATAGTGTGTGACATAGCAGGTGAGACATATACCAGTCAATTAACACGTAGCGCATACACAAAATAACTGAGAAAATGATGTGATTGCTGGCATTTTGTTGCTGGCCTTACCTTACAGTAACTTACTGTATTGTACAGTACTGTGCAGTACAGTGTAAGATATACTGTGCAGTACAATAAGTAAGATAGCCTATCTTTTGTTTTGTTCCATTTGGTTGAGAGACAAGTGAAACCAAATATTAATAATAATAATCATCACCATCATCATCAATATCATCATCATCATCATTGAAATATGTGATTTATGGCAGTATTTGCTTAAGTGATTTTTGTTTTGTTTTTGGGTCCCCGACACACTGTTTGGGAAACAGTGAACTAATGTACCATACCTGGATTTGTATTAAAAGCACCCCAGGTGTCTGTACAGTACGTCTCTGCCTGTCCAGGTATCCTTTGTCCACATATTCAGATTCCTATCCACTGTCAGTGGATCTGTTCCAACCTGTCTCTTGATGCCTCTCTCACTGTCTTTAAACCAATGGGCTGTATCATATCACGTCTTGAAAATGTATTCCATATCATTTTCCAGCTGCATGATGTATTCTTTCACCCAGTACCTCAGCTTGAAGAAGAACTGTCTGACTGTGCATGTCAGTTGTGCAACAACATCTCAAAATGGTGACTGTGAAAGGTGTCAACACTGTTGCAAATCTTGCTCCAATATTATAACAACAAGCCACAACAATGTGTCCAGCTTTACCTGGGCCATGTGCACTTAGACAGTTAGACATTTTATTCTATTTTGGCATTAAAATAAAATATTTTTTGCATTACTGGCAACTTACTTGTTGCCAGTAATGTAACTGTAATTACCAGTTTGCAGTAGCTTTACTCTTATGATGTGTTATAGTGAAATAGCTTTACTCTAAGCAGTGTTGATTTCGTCGACTTAAACTATGACGAAAAATGTTCGTCGACTACTTTTTTCACTGACAAAAACGAAGTAAAAACGAAATAAAAACTAAGCTATGATGACTAAAACTAAGACTAAATATATCGACAATTTCATCGACAAATAAAACTAGACTAAAATGTTGGGGAGGGACTAGTGGAGAAGAGATCCAGTCGAACTAAAAGACAAGTCATTTTATCTGAAAATAGCCGATCTACAAGCTCACAACGCGTCGCGCTGCGACGTGTTGTGAGCTTGTAGATCGGCTATTTTCAGCATGCAACCAAGTGTAAAATCAGGCATTGCGACGCCATCAAGGCACCGCCAACATACATTATAGTCGACTAAATCATATGTAGATTTAGTCGACTATAATCTTATGATATTTAGTCGACTAAAACTAGACTAAAACTAAAACATTTCAGATGACTAGAATATGACTAAAACTAAATGGAATTTTATTCAAAAGACTATGACTAAAACTAAACTGCTGTCAAAATCAACACTGACTGTCTAAGTGTGTTTTACGGTAAAGCATAGCTTTATTGTAAGTTCATTTGATGCCAAAACAGTTTTATGTGAGTATGTTTTTCAGTATAACTGCTTTACTGTAAATGTGGCTGGTTCTGTGTGTGTGCACTGCGTGGACTTGATGAGACCCAGTGAGCCATAGTCGGCTATTAGACCTCTGTCTAAAACAGGGTATTAATTGGTATAATAGTGAAAGTTTTTTAGATTAGATGTTTTTTAAGCGTCTGTATATAGACGTCTATATTATAGACATCATTTAAACGGATATAGACGGTCTATAAATAGACGCTTAAAAAACAGCTAATCAACGTCTAGGCTAAGCCTAGACGTATAAAAAACTTTCACAGTTATACCAATTATAACCCTATTTTAGCCTAGCCCTTAGACGTTATTTTAGACGTCTAATAGCCCGAAAAATGCTCAGTGGGGAATAATCTGAAATTGCATGGTACACACAGCATTATTGCCATGGGTTTCCCCAAAGGCCTCTTTCAGTTATGCTGGTCTCGCATTGCATTGTTTTATATCCACAACTATCTTGTTCTGAACACGTTTGTAAAAGCTGGTCTTCAAAGGGCTCTGTGGTGCTCTGCTCTCAAAATGCCTGAGTGGATTCAAACCCCTTCAAGTAATCCTTCAGCTTCACACAGTGATGCTCTCTAAAGCATGGGGCTCTCCAAGGTTAAGGCAAGGTCAGTGGAATGTGTCTCAGACACAACACACAACTGCGGCAAGAAACCAGCACTGGCTAATTATATTTTTTTCAAGTGGTGGAAAGTAACCAAGTACTACATGTACTCAAGTACTGTACTTAAGTACAATTGTGAGGTACTTTGACTTTACTGGAGTATTTCCAATTTGCAATACTTTGTACTTCTACTCCACTACATCTCAGAGACAAATATTGTACTTTTTTGAGTTACTCAAAATTGTACTTAAGTACAGTACTTGAGTACATGTACTTTCCACCACCGACAGTCAGAGACAAATTAATGTTAAATTAATATTTTTCTTTTATTATTGTGGAGTTTTTCTGAAACTGAAATGTTCACACTGGGAACCCACAGCATAGAAAACAAACAACGCACTCATTCTCCTTCACTCAATAACCCAATAACGTGGAGATCCTCATGAACCACTTAAACCCCATGCAGCATCCGCATTGTGGGGAAAGCTTTCACAGAAAACAGCCCATCGACAAAGCTTACAACGAGTAAGCTTGTCGATGGTGTCAAAGGTCATGTCTCACCTACTGTAGACACAGGATCTGACACAAATTGTGACCTGATGGTCAAGATTCAATTCATCCCCTGAGCAAGCAGGCAGACTAATAGCTCAATGGTAAAGATTTCAGCACTTGCTGAAACCGGGTTCAAATCCGGGGTAGAAGAGGAAAGTTACATAGTGCAGCTTTAAGTACCTACAGTAGTAGTCACTTTGCACCATGCACTGCTGTGGTGCTATGTGACTTATCCAGTCATTGCGGTTGATATCTTTGCCTGAATGGGGTAAAAGGAATGAATTCCATCTTCATGCTGACAGTTGGAGATGAGGTAGAAGGACAGACATGCCTCTCTCACTGACTACATGTCAAGAAAGGAGACATTCTTTGTACTAGATTCAGGGGAAAAAGTGATTTAATATATCCCACAAACATTGGCATATATGGTCATCACTGTCAACACCCTTGGTTATGTGTGCGTGCGTGCGTGCTTACGTGCGTGCGTGTGTGCGTGCGTGCGTGCGTGCATGTGTGCATGTGCGTGCATACGCGTGCTTGCTTGCGTGCGTGTGTGTGTGTGTGTGCGTACGTACGTGTGCTTGCATGCGTGTGTGTGTGTGTGTGCGTGCGTGCATGTGTGCGTGCGTGTGTGCATACGTACATGTGCTAGCATGTGTGTGTGCGTGTGTGCTCGCGCGTGCGTGTGTGCGTGCGTGCATGATTGTGCTGGCGTGTGTGTAGGTGTGTATCACCGAAGACAGGTGACCTCTGAAGGCTGTAGCTGTAGGACGGTAGCTGTGTAGCTGCTGCTGCTCCTCCATTGAGCGCAGGAATTGATTTCACACCTTTCCTGCCGTTCCACTGGGATGGATAGATAGATGATGACAGTGGCTTTGGATTGTGCTGAGGAAGATTACATTGATCTCTGTTCCGCTGTCACCCTACGGTCACCGGCCGCCGCACACTCCCCTGTGTGTGTGTGCGTGCGTGCGCGCGCGTGTGTGTGTGTGTGTGAGTGTGAAATTGTGACATGCCGTGGCTGCATGTAAGCGTGTGCATAATGTGTGCACGGCTTGTGTGAGATGGTGCATCGTACCGTGTGCGCGTGTCACGGAACAAAATACAGGAGACTCGTATTAGAGCTCATCAGTTTGGAGACAAATTTGTCGAAGGCTTGAAAGAGACAGAGTTTATACGGCTGCCTCCAATCGGCTGCCTCGCCGGAGGTATCCATGGCAACTGAAAGAGTAAAAGTACGGTTTGAGGTCCCTGGAGAATTTGGAAGAGACAGAGAGAGAGAGGGACTTTGTTTTTTTTTGCCACGTTAACACTCATTTCAGGCACTGCGTATGACAGAAAGTCTGTTCATTTACCGTAGATAAGACGAGAAATAGGTTGCATGTGATGTGTGTGCACAGTACCGGAAAAGATATTGAGGATGCATTGATAATGCGCGAATACATAATTGAAGGTTGTGCAATGCTGCTTCATGTTTATGCATGCAGGCCATTATTTATGCAAGCAAAAATGGTATGGCTTTGTTGTGGATAAGCAGAGCTGTTAAGCTTGACATATCGACATATAGCTTATCTCTTTTCTCTCCTGTTATCATAGTATGATAATTTGAAGCAAGAACATTGTGTCATGCAGGTGTTATTAGATCCTTCAGGGCTGTACAGTAATAAATTAATCAAATACAGGCAGGGATGATGACCTTTTGTGGTCCCTGGAGATTCAGTGAGAGGGTCTCTGCACCTCGCTTTTTAAAATATTGAAGTACAGAAATAACTTTTGTCTGGGAATTCTTTGTATGAAAGCTTTTAATTAAAGGACCATTCCAGTTTTTATCCCATATGACTCAGTGTTAGTCATTATTTGTGTGTTACAGTTACGTTATTGATGTGTGTTAAGACTATGTCCATGACTTATTAACTGTTCAGGCACAACAGGTCAGATCAGCAGATCAGCTAACACAGGAAAGCTGTCAGAACCTTCCTGCATTGATACCTGGAACGCATCTGTGTAACTTTAGATGTCTTTGGCTATTCAAAAATAGCAGATATACAAGCTCATAGCGCGGCACCGAGTGCCGCGCTACGAGCTTGTAGATCTGCTATTTTTGAAAAATCTTGATTCTTTTTTTTTTTTCTTTTTTTTTAAAAAACTGTTAGGATTTAGATTTTTTTAAAGAATCGCCTCAGGTCTTAATGGGCTAAAACATCCGGGACAACGTCCCAGACTATTCTCCCTTCTGGCTCCCAAACTGTGGAACAAACTCCCCATTGCAGTCACTTCAGACTCACTCCCAATCTTCCACCGTAATCTGAAGACTCGCCTCTTCAGACTCCACCTCAGCCCGTAGCACTTTACCTTAGCCTTGACGACCTTGCAGGCTTATGCAAAGGTTAAAATGTGATTTAGATAGCATGTTATTTAGACAGATGGGACGTGCTGCCTGGGCCCCTAATTCAGCCTGGGAATCTCAGATAGAGCGGCCCGTAAGGTTTTTTTAAACGGCCACTTAATTTCGTCCGTTTTTTTTTTAAACGGCCGGCCTGGTTGGCCTGGAATGGAGAGGCCTTTCTGGAATTGTCCCACATTTCCCAGTTCCATTACCAGTGGTGGACAGAAGTACATTTACTTGAGTAATTGTTTTTTGAGTACGTGTACTTTACTTGAGTATTAGTTTTTTTGGGGGTGGAAACTTGTGACTTTCACTCCACTACATTCCATGAATTAAATTAATGAATTAATCCCATTTCAAAAATAGTGAAAATAGCGGATCTATCATGCTCATATCGTGACGCGTTGTGAGCTTATAGATCGGCGTGTAAAAATGTCTAGTAATGCAATGATATTAAAAGAAAATGTACTTTAGAATAGCCTACTTAAGTATTTTTTTAAAAGCTTGTACTTGGGGATACTTAATTATTTAGTATTGCAGTGGTACTGACTGAGCAACTCTCACTTAGTAGAGTAATATTTGACCTTTTCCTCGCCCCTCCCGTTTGTATGCGAGAGCTGGCGAAAACTTCTGGGAACTGTACTTCGACTCAAGGACTGGGGTTGAGTACTTTGTCCACCACTGTCCCTAACTATGACTGTCCTTACCATGCCCTACATGTGCCATCCTTTCACCTGCTCTGTTGCTTTGTAAATATAGGCAAATGGCACACGTTGCAGTGATATTATGCATTATCTTAGTTATCATTTTTTATTCTAACTAGTCAATTTCAATTCATTTTGGAATTTGCTTTTTTAATATGACATATTCATTTGTGAATAATCCAGTTAATGGTGATGACCATAAGTTGTAGTACATCTAATTTTTTTTGTAGGTAGGTAGCAGCCCAGCACAGTGTTGTCTGTCGGTATCCGGGGACTGGAATGCTTCTCTTCAGATTTGGAACAGGCAACACCTTGTGCTATAACAGGGCAAAGTCAAGTGCAGTATTTGATCTTTTTATTTGAGATTAGTGAATATTTATCATTTCTTTCAATAGTATGTCACTGTAAAATACTAGCTTTGTATTTGGTTGTGTGGTATTCTGTTCTCTCTATACTGTAGGATAACAATGGAACAGAACTTGAACTAAGTTTTAATTTCGTCCGTTTTTTTTTTTAAACGGCCGGCCTGGTTGGCCTGGAATGGAGAGGCCTTTCTGGAATTGTCCCACATTTCCCAGTGGCCAGCACGTCCCTGTAGCCAGCTAGGTTCACTTGTAGATCTGGAATCCTATAGTGTGTATAGTTTCAATGTACAGATTATTGTTTTTCTTTTAAAATTATACTGTTAACCTATGATCTTAGATTACTATTTCTATGCATTTGATGTTACCTTGTGTTGTCCTTGCTTACTGTAAATCGCTCTGGATTAAGCGTCTGCTAAATGCCTAAATTGTAAATGGTATGTTTGGTAATGTTATAATGACAATGGAATGTCAAAATAAAAACCACAGCCCTATAAAGGAGTACTTCGCCCAAAAGATTACTTATTTTCTATCAATTACAGACCCCATGAAGCCTTGGATTCATGGAGATTTTTTTTTTGTTTTTGTAATTTGATGACCGGGTCATGGGTAGGAGATAGGAGACTCGGTAGAAGACTCCGCCGGCCATAAAATTATTGGCTCAGGAATGCGACAAAAACAAAAAAAAATCTCCATGAATCCAAGGCTTCATGGGGTCTGTAATTGATAGAAAATAAGTAATCTTTTGAGCGAACTACTCCTTTAAGGTTGATATATTTTATTATGAGATTTTCTATGAAATAAAGATATGTAGTTTTGTGCATTTTGTGCATATCTAAAAGTATGCCCACAGTGGACTAGTTGGAAGCTATAGTCCAGTTTTAAGGCTACAAGCTCACAACACGTCGCATTGTGACACGTCTGTGAGCTTGTAGATCAGTATGACTAAGTATAAGTCAGGGTTATTCATCCACTGAGGAGGCCGGGCCAACGGGCAGTGTGGGAGGAGCCCTGGGGTAGTTATATTTTCCATAAAATCATACACAGTGACTCTCAGCCAGTGGTGGAAAAAAGTTCTCACACTTTTTCAATACTGCAATGTAGAAGTACAAAATACAATACTTTTGTACAAAGTACAAAAGTATTCACATTTCACATTAAAATATACTTTTTAAAGATATTTTTGGGGGCTTTTCATGCCTTTATTTGACAGGACAGTAGGCTGACAGGAAATGGGGAGAGAGAAGGGGGAGTGACACACAGCAAAGGTCAAGAGTCGAACCCGCAACACACTGTCAAACTGGATTACCGGCGTATGTGGTATGCGCCTGGACCGCTATAGGCCAGCGGGTGCCCCACATTAAAACATACGTACTGAAAGTAAGAGTACTCATTATGCAGAATGTCCATTTCACAAGTTTCCAAATGTATAAAAATGCTTTGAAAATAGCAGATCTACTAGATCACAACGCGTCGCTTTGCGGCGCGTTGTGAGCTTGCAGATCTGCTAATCTCAAATAGAATGCATATAGGGCTGAAGTGGTTAATGCATGTTTTGTAATAATAATCTAAATCTACAAAGTAACTAGTAACTAAAGTTGTCAAATAATTGTAGTGCAGTAAAAAGTACAATATTTGCCTCTGTATAAAAGTAACAGTATTGAAAATTGGAATTACTCCAGTAAAGTAAAAATTCCTCAAAAGTGTATACTTAAGTACAGTACTTGAGTAAATGTACTTTACTTTCCACCACTGGTGACTCTCTCAGCATGCATGGCTACGGCTCTGTTTCTGGACCCACTTGCTGAGGTGCTGTGCAGTGATGACAGCAACACCACATGTAGAGAGAACAGAACAGAATGCACTTGGTTCCAGCCTGTTTCCTCTCTCTATCTCTTCCTCCTCTCTCTTCCTCGTCTGTCTGTCTGTCTGTCTGTCTGTCTGTCTGTCTGTCTGTCTGTCTGTCTGTCTGTCTGTCTGTCTGTCTGTCTGTCTGTCTGTCTGTCTGTCTGTCTGTCTGTCTGTCTGTCTGTCTGTCTGTCTGTCTGTCTGTCTGTCTGTCTGTCTGCAGAACCACTCTGGTTCTAATCCGTCCACAGTGTCGGCCAATTAATCAGAATCAAAGGGAGGCAAATCCTGTAAACAGAGCGTGGCTCCCTGTACTGGAGAGAGAGGAGAAAGAGAGAGATGGAGAGAGAGAGAGAGAGAGAGAGAGAGAGAGAGAGAGAGAGAGAGAGAGAGAGAGAGAGAGAGAGAGAGAGAGAGAGAGAGAGAGAGAGAGACAGAGACAGAGATACAGAGAGAGAGAGACAGAGAGAGAGAGAGAGAGAGAGAGAGAGAGAGATAAGGGTGGATTCTCCCTAGACCTCTCCTCCTGCACTTCCTCCCTTCTCCTGGAAGTCATTAAGATTCTCACCCATGATCCTTCACTCTTTGCTTACTTCTCTCACAGGCCACTTACGCCTTGCGTCCTTCGGAGAAGAGAAAAAAAATAGAAAAATAAAAAAGCCTGCAAAAGCCCCCCCCCCCCCCCCCACGGCAGAATTAAAATGGTGATGCAGCACTTGTTGTCTGTCTACAAGAGAGGTGAAAGAGAGAGAGAGAGAGAGAGAGAGAGAGAGAGAGAGAGAGAGAGAGAGAAAGAGAGAGAGAGAGAGAGAGAGAGAGAGAGAGAGAGAGAGAGCTGACAGCTGGTTGGTATTCCTGAGGCTTAGCTAGAGTGGCTGATGGTCAGCGTTGCCATGTCCGCTTATTATAAGCGACTTTGGGCTTGTTTTTCTGTAAAGTCGCTTACAAATATTGGTAGTTGCGGTGTTGCGTTTTTTTGGGCTTGCTAAGTGTAGTTGCTTATTTGGGCTTGTTTCCTAATGTTGTTTGTTTAAACCAGCGGTTCTCAAACATGTGAAGGACCCACCAAATTAATTGTCCACGGACACCACCCCATCCCATAGTCAGGGACCCCCGTACCAGATTTGTGTTGTTAAAATGTTCCAGAAAATATTCTACATATGTCAATTTGACCTCAAGATGTTTTTTAAAACAGCAGATCCACAAGCTCACGACGCGTTGTGAGCTTGTAGATCGGCTATTTCCAAATAGCCAATGTATGTATATGGTTTTAAAGTGCTCATGTGGCCTACATATAGTCGCTGCTTTTTGGCTTGTTTTCATAGACCTGGTGTGCTTATTTCCCTCGCAAAATCTGGCAACGCTGCTGATGGCGCATAGTGGACATCACCATGGAATTTCAATGGGGATGGAGCGGCTTTTGTTGTGGACATTGTCAGGGGGCCGTACACATGCACAACAATAAGTCTTCCATAAGCCACTGCATGTGTAATCTCAGCTACCCAGAACAGCTATAGGGTTGAAGCTGTGCTAAAACCCTCTGCAGGACTTTTTCCCCTCCTTCCATCAATGCAGATTTCTGTTATATTTTGACATAAATGCATACGGATCCTCGGGACATGTTAAACTTCACCGAGTAACTGAGAATGCCCAGCTTGCTAACTGCAGCATCACTGAATGCTGCACCGCAAAATTGCTCAAAGTGTTTTCAGACTAAGTTAAAGACGGGGTGCCGTGATTTTCAGTGATCCCCCCCCCCCCTAAAACATAATCATCAGGTATTATGGTTATACTAGGAGGAAGATTTTTTTTTACAGAAATTGTAAAAATTATGTTTTTATGTGGACACGCCTCCAGTTCATTAAGTATACCTGGTTTTCACCTTAGCACCTCCTCCACCACCTTAGCACCACCCACCTGTCCTAGTCCCTCCTCCTCCTCACGCCCACACCTGTTGTGTTATGATAATGAGGGGGAGGGTATGTTTTTACTATGTCACTAAAGCGCTGTTTCTCTATTGGCACGTTTGACCCTCAAGGTTTCAGCCTCCAGGTAGAAACTCAAAATAGTTAGAGAAGACATAAAACACCATAAAAACACCACCAGGGGGCTTAATGAAGTTCTATCAACCTCATAGACACATGAAAAACAGAAAAAGTGCAAAACCATGGCACCACCCCTTTAAGGATTTAACTGCATATACTTTCACGCTTGATTTACACTTGGGTGCCATGTCCTATGGTTCTCTGGGCCAAACTGGTGATACTTTGCCCGGTACCCAGGGGCCTCTGACCGGGTTTGTCTGAGGGAGACGCTCCTGGATGTCCCCGGAGCCCTGAGCAGGAAAAGAAAAAGAGCATTACTGCATCAAAACAAACTATACTGTAAAACTGTTCAAACATTGGCCAAATTGTCAAATAATATAAGAAAGAGGCATACATTTGAAAATGTAATGCTTCAACTCCTACATTCCAAGTGCTTAAGCAAAAACAAAACGTTTTTTTGTTAAAAGTTAAAAGTACTATTATGTTGATAGTAATCATCGCAATAGAGAGTTTGTTCAGTAGCAGGGGTCTCCCAGTCTCTCCAACTTTTTGATAAACGGAAAATACATTTTCAGGTAGGTTGCAAAATGTTTAGGAAAAGAGTACCCATTTATTAGCTAAATTTGTATAGTGTTCCAGTTCAAATTACATCTGCTAATTTCTTTGTGTCATCACTTCCAATTTCACTTGTTTAATCTGTATCATGTCTGAGTTCTCTATCCTGATTGGATACAATTGGGATCCCAAACTAAAAATGTATTAACATTTTCTGTAATAATAAATACCTTGAGAGACATGGAGACTCATGTTACTGGACAAACACTCTATAGCAATGAGTACTATTATAATATAGACCTATTTAACACTTATTTTAACCAAAGAAAATCACTTACCCATACCTTTAAGTACAGTACTCAAGTAAATGTACTTTGTTACGGTGGACCAGTCATAATCAATGTTGTGGCAGCACGGTAAGAGTTAAAATGTTCTCCAGCCACAATCTCCAGAATTCAACCCGGTTGTCGTGCGTGGCTCCGGGGTTATTAGGCAAGCACACACTAGCATCTGGATCCAGCCAATCACTCCCCACCCCTGGGAAAGAGACAGCTCTTCCTAAGCCCAGCCAAGACTCAATAAACAGCTGGATTATTACATAACACATGAGGGGTAGAGAGCCTGGGGTTCAGTAAGCTTTGAGCCCTGTGAAATCTTTGAAAAAGATAAAGGAGCTGGTGTGGCCTTAACAATTGCTAAGGCGGTTTAGAGTTTGACACTCGCTTGGCCATGTCTGTTCGCAGTGGTTCTTACGATTTACAATTTAGGCATTTAGCAGACACTATTTTATCGAGAGCGACTTACAGTAAGCAAGGTGAACACTAACACATACATCAAATGCAGAGTAATCCAAGAACCTAGCATCAGTCGAAGCAATATAACCTAAAAATAATCATCTGTACATTGAGACTATAGAAACTATTGGATGCCAGGTAAATGAATGAACCTAACATTTGTCTAAAATTTAGACAAAATATAATTTACATAGCATGTTATTTAGACTCTAAATAACATGCTATGTAAATTACATTTTAACCTTATTTGCATAAGACTGCATGGTCGTCAAGGCTGGGTCAAGTGCTAGCACGAGGCGGAGTCAAGGGGCGAGTCTTCAGATTACGGCGGGAAAATTGGGAGTGAATCTGCAGTTCTAACTGCACTGGGGAGTTTGTTCCACAGTTTGGGAGCCAGAAGGTCAAGGTCAAATTAATATAAATGTATATTTGGCCACAGAACCCCTTTTGAAAAGATGTTGTCCCAGGGGACCCCCATAACAGAAAGATTTGCCAAGAATTGTGAACATGTTTTGGAAAATAGCCAAAAGATAAAATGTCTACTTCCCTGCTACACCAAGTTCCTGTCAAGTTCCATCCGGTCCATTGTTCCGAAGAACCATCGGTCCGACGGTGCGCATCGTAACTAAGCCTTATCCTAACCTAACCTAAACGCGAACAATAAAACTGAACTGCTTTGACGAGCCTGGCATCCAGGCTCTTCAGAGCAGTTCATGCTCTGGCGGTTCATCAGTTCATGCTCTGAGCAACATGTTGGCTTTTAAAATTTTGTAGTGTGGTATCTGAAAACCACAGACTTAAAGGTTTTACTGCACTTTTGTATAGTTGCCAACAACGCCATATTGTAGTTAGTTTGTTGTTCCAGTGGTGAGTATGAAGGGTTGTAGAATGAATTTGAGTCTTCACTAGTCAGTGTCAGTGAGGTTTCTTGCATCCAGTTTATTCAGAGTACAAACAGCTCTCCATCTCCTCAGCCTCACGGCCTGGAGAGGCACACACACTAAGTCACATTTCAGTATGGTCTTTATAGCATAGAGATCTAAAGAGGGTACATGTGTGGGTGTGTCAGCCCTGAAAAGTAAGACCCCACCCAGACAAACAATAGATCACACTTTGAGCCCCTGATTCGATTTGCAACTGTATAAGGCAGGAAGGGGGGATGGGAGACACATGCTCTGTCTCCCAGGTAAGACAAAGAAAATGCTAGTGTACCCCACACCCAGCTCAGACAAACCGGCACCTCTCTGTCTGAATCCCCTCTCCTGTCTGTAGGCTCCCTGTGAAATATGGCTCAAATGTGTATATCATGTTTTGAGTGCTCAGATCTTTACTCTCTTTCAAGTTTTGGTTCCCATTAATCCTAGAAGCACCAATCTATGTTTTTAACTCAACTTTTATCTCCATTGAGCACCTGGTTGATCTCTCTCTCTCTGTAGGATCAATACATACTATAATATCATAGCGGTGCGTCATCAGGTGATGATTTTAACCCCGCCCAAAATATCCAAACTCAGAAATGATTCAAAACATTTCAAGTGGTCTTATATTCCACAATGCTGTAAAACATAGTTCCCAAAATGTGTACAGGTCTTCAGCCATGACTATCTTACATGACATAATGGGTTTATAAACAAATAATTGAATTAACCTTTACGGGGGTCTTTGAACCGTTCCTCGTTTTGCTGCATGGGGACCCCTTGGAACCCCCCTCAAGGACCGCTGGAGGTCCCCGGACCCCCACTTTGAGAACACACTGATGTATAGGGGGCCCAACTTCAAGCCATCAAGCCCTGGCTCAACAATTTTCAATCCCCTAATAATTTATTGATGGCAGGCAATCAAATTGCATATCAATAATGTAGGAGGTTCTCGGTACAATGTTGATACAAAACACCCCTTCAGTTGCGCTCATCCATGCTGGCAGAGGCCATGCACACATACAGTACTCAGTGTTGCCATGTCCGCTTATTATAAGCCACTTTGGGCTTGTTTTACCTGTATAGATGCTTGTAAATATTGGGAGTTGGGGTTAAGTTTTTTTGGGGGGGCTTGTTTCCAAAGTGCTGTTGCTTATTTGGGCTTGTTTCCTAATGTCGTTTAAACCAGTGCTTCTCAAACATTTTCAAATCAAGAACCCCCAAATGAATATGTATTTGTCCACCCCCATCAAAAAATATTTTGTGCCAGGGACCCCCATAACAGATTTGGATCGCGACGCGTTGCGAGCTTGTAGATCGGCTATTTTCAAATGGCCAATGTATTATGTTTATAGTGCTCATGTGGCCTATTAGTCGCTTCTTTTGGGGCTTGTTTTCGTAGACCTGGTTGCTTATTTCTCTTGCAAAACCTGGCAACAGTGACAGTAGTGTGTTTGAGTCCCACGTGACCCGATAGCACAGCCTGCCTGTGGTGTAAAGTAACTAAGTGCATTTACTCAAGTACTGTACGTAAGTAAAATGTTGAGGTATTATTAACTTTGCATTTTTGTATTTACAATTTTCAATACTTTTACTTCTACTCCACTACACCTCAGAGGCAAATATTGTACCTTTTACTCCACTACAATGATATGAAAACTTAAGTTATAGTTATTCTGTAGATTTTGATTATTATTTCAAAACATACATTAACCACTTCAGTCCTATATATATTCCGGCTATTTGAAAATAAACGATCTACAAGCTCGCAATTCTTCGCGATGCAATTGTGAGCTTGTAGATATGCTTTTTTCAAAAGTTTCTTTTATACTTTTTTTATGAATTGAAATTGGACATTATTTTGGCTTTCGAGTTATTTTACTTTATATTTGATGCCAATACTTTTGTACTTTGACTCAAGTACATTTTTCATACAGGACTTGCAACAGAGTAAATCTACAATTGCAGTATTGACACTTTTACTTAGTAAAGTAAAACATGTGAGTACTTCTTCCATCACTGCTGCCTGGCTGCCTGCCTGCCTGCCTGGCTGGCTGGATGGCTGGCTTGCTGGCTGGCTGGCTGGCACACTGAATGACTGTGATCTGCGTCAGTGAGCTCAGCTGTATATGATGATGACGATGATAATGGCCACAACCTAAACCTGATCTGCGTCAGTGAGCTGTATGATGATGATGATGATGATGATGATGATGATGATGGTGGCCACAACCTAAACCTGATCTGCGTCAGTGAGCTCAGCTGTATGGTGATGATGATGGCCACAAACTGAAAAAAACGCCTCTCGAGTTTTCAAAGTCTCTCTTTGGAAATGTATGCAAAGATGAAGTCCTTGAGGTGAATAACTGGTGGGCTTTTAAACAGAGAGAGGTGAGAGCAGACAGACTAAAATCTTCCATGCTAATGTATCCATTTGCAACTCCTGAGAGTGTACAAAATGTCCCGTAATAAAACGGATACATTCGGCCCACTCTCTGAGTTAAATTAACACTGAGGTTTTGTTTTTTTACTGTGTATGCAAGAAGAGAAATGAACAGGGACAAATTGGTCGGAAGGCTGACAAAATGTACAATATGCATATTACTGAATATAATTTATCATATCGCCTCTGTCGGGTGGAAACCTCATATATCCAAAACTGTTACTTTTCAAGTAGCAAAAGCTGCAGATCAACAAGCTCGAAACGCGTCGCCTTGCGACGCGTTTCGAGCTTGTGGATCTGCTACTTTTGATGCTTTTGTGTGACGCTGTAGTATGATCAAGTAGGGCGTTCATTTACGAAAAAACACAAAAAAATTGGAGATAAGAGGTTGCTGTCCGACAGCATCTATATTCTAGCTTCATTCACGAAGCAGTGTTTTCCGCTCTGCATCTCAGAGGTGATAATTATGCAAACCTCCAAAAACTAAAAACTCTCAAACAACTGTCACCCGTATGCCATCGCTGCACACACATACAGTACCTCTGCACTCGGCCGATTGGACAATTGCGGCGTGTGTTTGGGCACGAGCCAATCACGCTTGTAGGACAAATTAAGTGACCAATGGCGGATTTCCATCTAGGTCAGCATCTTTTATTCAGGAGGCACGCGTACACAGTTACATGCATGCCATCTCGCCCCAGGGGCCTCGCTGCCTGAGACCCACTCTGCCACAGAGACGCGGCCCCACCATTTTGTTCCGTTTTGAAAATGATCTCCATGCATGAGGTTGGCTGGGGGCGCCAGAAGCGCTTCCTTTTGTTGTGCATCCCAGTTTGGATATTTCCCTGCCGGCGATTTGCACGCGTGCGTGTGTGTGTGTGTGTGTGTGTGCATGTGTGTGTGTGTGTGTGTGTGTGTGTGTGTGTGCGTGTGCGTGTGTGCGTGTGTGTGCGTGCGTATGTGCGTACGATTACACCTGCATGACTGCATGTGTGTGTGCGTGAATGCCTGCAGGTGTGAGTGTGAAATGCCTGCATGTGTGTGCGCGTCTGTGAGTGTGCATACTGTATACTGCATGTGTGTGCATGTGTGCATGTGGGCATGTGTGCATGTGTGTGTGTGTGTGTGTGTGTGTGTGCGAGAGAGTGCATGCATGCATGCGTGCGTGCATGTGTCTGCCTGCATGTGTGTGTGTGTGTGTGCGTGTGCGTGTGCGTGTGCGTGTGCGTGTGCGTGTGTGTGTGTGTGCGTGTGTGTGCGTGTGCCTATACATGCATGTGTGTGCTGTGCATGTGCTCGGCGGGGGCTTTGCACAGTGCAGGGAGAACACGATCTCAGAGCAGAGCAGACATCCGATGCCCATTCTGTGTATGAGACTGTAGCACCACTAGTGCTGCCTGGTGTGAGGAGCACACGCCGCCCCAATGACGCTTAATTGTACCCTAATTGTCCACCATTATGCACGCTGCACAAAGGAACGCCTGGGCCTGCAAGGAGGGGGCGGGGGAATTTTGGGTCAATTTTTACACCCTGCAAAGTCAACCACGTGCGTAGCCAGACAACTATTCCACAATCTATGAATGCTATAAAGAGTCTGGAACTACACCTCCTGAATACTATATAGAGTCTGGAACTACACCTCCTGAATACTATATAGAGTCTGGAACTACACCTCCTGAATGTTATATAGAGTCTGGAACTACACCTCCTGAATGTTATATAGAGTCTGGAACTACACCTCCTGAATGTTATATAGAGTCAGGAACTACACCTCCTGAATGTTATATAGAGTCTGGAACTACACCTCCTGAATGTTATATAGAGTCTGGAACTACACCTCCTGAATACTATATAGAGTCTGGAACTACAGCTCCTGAATACTATATAGAGTCTGGAACTACACTTCCTGAATGTTATATAGAGTCTGGAACTACACCTCCTGAATACTATGGAACTACACTTCCTGAATGTTATATAGAGTCTGGAACTACACCTCCTGAATGGTATATAGAGTCTGGAACTACACCTCCTGAATGTTATATAGAGTCTGGAACTACACCTCCTGAATGTTATATAGAGTCTGGAACTACACCTCCTGAATGGTATATAGAGTCTGGAACTACACCTCCTGAATGTTATATAGAGTCTGGAACTACACCTCCTGAATGTTATATAGAGTCTGGAACTACACCTCCTGAATGTTATATAGAGTCTGGAACTACAACTCCTGAAATCCGAGAACGGAAGCTGTCCTCTGTTTGTCATTTCCATTCACGAAAATATATTTAAAAACCGTGGCGTCCCTATTTCCAGGCATGTCATAATAATAATAGGTGAAAAAACTGCCAAAAAACTGCTGATCTAACAAGCTCTGAGCTTGTAGATTGGCTACTTTTGGCAAAGATATTTTGGTGTAGAGGCGAAAAAAAGGAGGAGACCAGGGCGTCCCCCTGGGAGATTTTACTTTGTGTATAGGTTATTTATATGCTATGTATCTCCTTGAGATAATCAAGGTCAAGTGTTCGAATGGAATGCCACTTATTGGCACAACAGGGGTCTATCCCCACACCAGAACACTATAGCTATAGAGTCCTCTGGAACACTAGCCTCCTCTGGAACACTAGCCCCCTCTGGAACACTAGCCCCCTCTGGAACACTAGCCCCCTCTGGAACACTAGCCCCCTCTGGAACACTAGCCCCCTCTGGAACACTAGCCCCCTCTGGAACACTAGCCCCCTCTGGAACACTAGCCCCCTCTGGAACACTAGCCCCCTCTGGAACACTAGCCCCCTCTGGAATACTAGCCCCCTCTGGAATACTAGCCAGAGTCCTCTGGAATACTAGCCAGAGTCCTCTGGAACACTAGTCAGAGTCCTCTGGAACACTAGACAGAGTCCTCTGGAACACTAGTCAGAGTCCTCTGGAACACTAGTCAGAGTCCTCTGGAACACTAGTCAGAGTCCTCTGGAACACTAGACAGAGTCCTCTGGAACACTAGCCAGAGTCCTCTGGAACACTAGTCAGAGTCCTCTGGAACACTAGACAGAGTCCTCTGGAACACTAGTCAGAGTCCTCTGGAACACTAGTCAGAGTCCTCTGGAACACTAGACAGAGTCCTCTGGAACACTAGCCAGAGTCCTCTGGAACACTAGACAGAGCCCTCTGGAACACTAGCCAGAGTCCTCTGGAACACTAGACAGAGCCCTCTGGAACACTAGACAGAGTCCTCTGGAACACTAGCCAGAGTCCTCTGGAACACTAGACAGAGCCCTCTGGAACACTAGACAGAGCCCTCTGGAACACTATCCAGAGTCCTCTGGAACACTAGCCAGAGTCCTCTGGAACACTAGACAGAGTCCTCTGGAACACTAGCCAGAGTCCTCTGGAACACTAGACAGAGTCCTCTGGAACACTAGACAGAGTCCTCTGGAACACTAGCCAGAGTCCTCTGGAACACTAGACAGAGTCCTCTGGAACACTATCCAGAGTCCTCTGGAACACTAGCCAGAGTCCTCTGGAACACTAGACAGAGTCCTCTGGAACACTAGCCAGAGTCCTCTGGAACACTAGACAGAGCCCTCTGGAACACTAGACAGAGTCCTCTGGAACACTAGCCAGAGTCCTCTGGAACACTAGACAGAGTCCTCTGGAACACTAGACAGAGTCCTCTGGAACACTAGCCAGAGCCCTCTGGAACACTAGACAGAGTCCTCTGGAACACTAGCCAGAGCCCTCTGGAACACTAGACAGAGCCCTCTGGAACACTAGCCAGAGTCCTCACTAGACAGAGTCCTCTGGAGCACTAGCCAGAGCCCTCTGGAACACTAGACAGAGTCCTCTGGAACACTAGACAGAGTCCTCTGGAACACTAGCCAGAGCCCTCTGGAACACTAGCCAGAGCCCTCTGGAACACTAGACAGAGTCCTCTGGAACACTAGACAGAGTCCTCTGGAACACTAGCCAGAGCCCTCTGGAACACTAGACAGAGTCCTCTGGAACACTAGACAGAGTCCTCTGGAACACTAGACAGAGTCCTCTGGAACACTAGCCAGAGCCCTCTGGAACACTAGCCAGAGCCCTCTGGAACACTAGACAGAGTCCTCTGGAACACTAGACAGGGTCCTCTGGAACACTAGACAGAGCCCTCTGGAACACTAGCCAGAGTCCACTGGAACACTAGACAGAGTCCTCTGGAACACTAGCCAGAGCCCTCTGGAACACTAGACAGAGTCCTCTGGAACACTAGACAGAGCCCTCTGGAACACTAGCCAGAGTCCTCTGGAACACTAGACAGAGTCCTCTGGAACACTAGCCAGAGCCCTCTGGAACACTAGACAGAGTCCTCTGGAACACTAGCCAGAGCCCTCTGGAACACTAGACAGAGTCCTCTGGAACACTAGACAGAGCCCTCTGGAACACTAGACAGAGTCCTCTGGAACACTAGCCAGAGTCCTCTGGAACACTAGCCAGAGCCCTCTGGAACACTAGACAGAGTCCTCTGGAACACTAACCAGAGCCCTCTAGAACACTAGACAGAGTCCTCTAGAACACTAACCAGAGCCCTCTGGAACACTAGACAGAGCCCTCTGGAACACTAGACAGAGTCCTCTGGAATACTAGCCAGAGCCCTCTGGAATACTAGCCAGAGTCCTCTGGAACACTAGCCCCCTCTGGAATACTAGCCAGAGTCCTCTGGAATACTAGCCCCCTCTGGAATACTAGCCAGAGTCCTCTGGAACACTAGCCAGAGCCCTCTGGAACACTAGCCCCCTCTGGAATACTAGCCAGAGTCCTCTGGAATACTAGCCCCCTCTGGAATACTAACCAGAGTCCTCTGGAACACTAGCCTGAGCCCTCTGGATCACTAGCCCCCTCTGGAATACTAGCCAGAGTCCTCTGGAATACTAGCCCCCTCTGGAATACTAACCAGAGTCCTCTGGAACACTAGCCTGAGCCCTCTGGATCACTAGCCCCCTCTGGAATACTAGCCAGAGTCCTCTGGAACACTAGCCCCCTCTGGAATACTAGCCAGAGTCCTCTGGAATACTAGCCAGAGTCCTCTGGAATACTAGCCCCCTCTGGAATACTAGCCAGAGCCCTCTGGAATACTAGCCAGAGTCCTCTGGAATACTAGCCCCCTCTGGAATACTAGCCAGAGCCCTCTGGAATACTAGCCCCCTCTGGAATACTAGCCAGAGTCCTCTGGAACACTAGCCAGAGCCCTCTGGAACACCAGAGCCCTGTGGAACACTATAGCCAGAGCCCTCTCTCTTTCTTAAAGCATGGTGCTTTGAACTTGCCGTGACCCATGGCATCGGTATATAGACTGTAGTGTGCAGTGATGCATGGCTTCTCTTTCATCTCCAAACCTATACATACTGTACATGTACAGTACATACATGCACATATCTATACAGTTTAATGACCTTTCTGGAGAATTGAGCAATGGGAGTGAGAGACCAGTCAGTGTACATCAGCTGTTTGGCGCTTTGTGGTGAAACATCAACTGTCAAACACAATCCACAAAGTGGTGGAGAGACACTGATCGAGCCAGGATGATAAAGTTGGTTATCAGCGGCGATGATGATGATGATGATGATGATGACCACTGCACCAAAATGCTTGTTGGAAAAAGCCAATTTCTCAGCCGTTCATGTTTTTTTTCCTCCACAGACTTTAGAGCTACTAAGGCAACTAGGCGGAGAGAGAGAGAGAGACAGACTTAGAACGAAAGAGAGAGAGAGGCAGGAGGGGGGGATGTGCTACAGAGGAAACGAGGAATAGAGATAGAGAGAGGGAGGGAAAGAGAGCAAAAGAAAGAGAAAGAAAGAGAGTCAGAGAGAGAGAGAGTGAGAGAGAACCCGGGAATGAGGTTGCTATAGTAACCATCCAGTGGGTCTGAACGGTTTCTCTCTGGCGTACATTTCAACATATTGAGCCTCTCTCTCTCTCTCTCTCTCTCTCTCTCCACCCCCCCCTCTCTCTCTCTCTCTCTCTCTCTCTCTCCCTCTATTTTCACTTTGTTTACAGCCGCCCATCTCTCCTCGCTCTCCGTCCCTTCTATCCTCTCATTTCCCTCTTGTACCCTGTCTCTGTCTCTGTCTCTGTCTCTGTCCCTGTCCCTGTCCCTGTCCCTGTCCCTGTCCCTGTCCCTGTCTCTGTCTCTGTCTCTGTCTCTGTCTCTGTCCCTGTCCCTGTCCCTGTCCCTGTCTCTGTCTCTGTCTCTGTCCCTGTCCCTGTCCCTGTCCCTGTCTCTGTCTCTGTCTCTGTCTCTGTCTCTGTCTCTGTCTCTGTCTCTGTCCCCGTCCCCGTCCCCGTCTCCGTCTCCGTCCCCGTCCCCGTCCCCGTCTCCGTCTCTGTCCCTGTCCCTGTCCCTGTCCCTGTCTCTGTCTCTGTCCCTGTCCCTGTCCCTGTCTCTGTCCCTGTCCCCGTCTCCGTCTCCGTCTCCGCCCCCGTCCCCGTCCCCGTCTCCGTCTCCGTCTCCGTCCCCGTCTCTGTCCCTGTCCCTCTCTCTGTCTCTGTCTCTGTCTCTGTCTCTGTCCCTCTCTGTCTCTGTCTCTGTCTCTGTCCCTGTCCCTCTCTCTGTCTCTGTCCCTGTCCCTGTCCCTGTCCCTGTCTCTGTCTCTGTCTCTGTCCCTCTCTGTCTCTGTCTCTGTCTCTGTCTCTGTCTCTGTCCCTGTCCCTGTCCCTGTCTCTGTCTCTGTCCCTGTCCCTGTCCCTGTCCCTGTCCCTGTCCCTGTCTCTGTCTCTGTCTCTGTCCCTGTCCCTGTCTCTGTCTCTGTCTCTGTCCCTGTCCCTGTCCCTGTCTCTGTCTCTGTCCCTGCCCCTGTCCCTGCCCCTGTCCCTTTCCCTGTCCCTGTCTCTGTCCCTGTCCCTGTCCCTGTCTCTGTCTCTGTCCCTGCCCCTGTCCCTGCCCCTGTCCCTTTCCCTGTCCCTGTCTCTGTCCCTGTCCCTGTCCCTGTCTCTGTCTTAATTTGGGGGTCCTTGACATGAAATAGTTTGAGAACCACAGCAACAACAACATTAGGAAGCAAGCCCTAAGAAGCAACTAACACTTGTTTAGAAACAAGCCCCAAAAAAAATAGAAACCCGCAACTACCAATATTTACAAGTAGATAAACAGCCCAAAGTCGCTTATAATAAGCGGAAATGGCAACACTGGCGTCAGTCTAGTTCTGTCTCCATCAGTGAACAGCTGATTCCCACCCATTCCACGCATGAGTCATTTGTGAGGGAAAAACTAAATCTTGTCATAAAAACATGAAATGGCTCACCGATTCTGAGATTGTAGTCTAGTGCAGTGGTTCTCAAACTTTTTCATGTGAAGGACCCCTGGGGGTCCCCGGACCCCACTTTGAAGACCCCTGGTCTAGTGTCACGTGGTTATACGAGTATGATGGAAATAGAGTAGAGTATATAAGAGTATGCTGGTGGTGTGGTATCTGTATGGATCAGGGGTAGGCAATCATGTCTTGACGATCTACCAAGATCTATTTTTCCCCATTGCAGCATTTTTTACAGTGGAAACCTTGAAACTTACAAAGATGAAAATTAACTTGAAGGCAAAATAAATAAGCAAACAACCCAAAACTAAAAGAAACTGCCCGTTTCCCGCCCGCCCCCGCAATGATTTCATTTCTGACCGTCTGCAGTTCATTTCTGCTCTCCGCTCCCTCCCGCAACAGAAACATTAAATGCCATTTAGTCCCGCGGTGCATAGTCCCGTGGGAGTCCTGCAGCTTCAGTATATATTTCCATTGAGATCCAAAAAACTTTACAAAACAGAATGAGATAGTGAGCGGGCGTGCATGCGCAATAGAGGGGATGTTTATTTGTGAGGAGTTGCTCACAGATAGAGGGAAAGTGTTTATATTGCGACGGGACATATATTATATGGTTATATATATTGTGACACCGCAACAAGCTGCGTACAGTGAGCATCGTGTGAACGAATGTGAGAGAGAGAGAGAGAGAGGGGGGGAGAGGGGAGAGAGACTCCACGTGCGTTGTCCACAGCACAGTAGGGGAAATGAAGTTCTCCTCTGCATGTAGACATATTTATATCTTGCTAAAGTATAGACGAATCCACAGAACGGCAATCATAACTGCGGTGTCAAGCGGCTGCCGCTCCGCACCGCGACACCACAGTTATGATTGCCTACAGGCAGCGCGTCTGTGGATTTGTCTATATATAAGCTCTATATCTTGTTTATTGCAGGATTTAGCAGGGTTCGCAGGTTTTATTTTGACCTTCTGTTCCCGACCGCAGGTATTTAAATATCGCCTGCGCAATCTACGTTGGGATGCAGGGCTCTGCCTAACAGCTTTCCCAAGCCCAACCTTGCCCAAGCCAAGCCTCTGCTTGTTGCCCAAGCCCAGTAACTAACCTCCTGTGTCCTGCAGCCTCCCTTTTATATGAGGCAAGACTATACCAAGAAAACAGTTCTAGTAATTGGTAACCCCTTAACTCAAAATACGGCAAACCACGGGCCCATGAGTTGACTTACACAATTACACGGTTTTACTAAACCAATTCCAATACATTTCAGGCGCCACATCATCAAGATAAGAGAACACATAACATAAGAGCTTTTGGAACATTAAACAGACACCCCTCCTGCTCTATAGCACTTGGTACCTCCCCCCACCCCATCAAGAGGATCACCAGTACTGCAGGAGAGACAGGTGCCAATCAATCATGATTAACCTAACCACATTTGACAATAAACAGAAATGCTGTTAAAAGTAAAAACCCATGCAAAGTACTTGTGTTCTCTTTTACAATGCATTGTGAGGTACAAATGATAAAATAAGACAACGAGCAACACAAATGTCTATTCACACAGTCTTCCACGCCAGCCGGCAAAGTTAGTCAAATGGAAGCAGCTGTGTAGTTAGGTGTGTGCATTGTCCTCCATCAGTGTGTGTGTGTGTGTATAGAGGCTATGAACGTGACATCATCGTACACGGAAGTTATGTGGGAACGCCTACTGAGTGGCAAAAAAATACTTTCTGGGCTTGACAGCCCATACATCCAAACAGAAAAGTCCTATCTGACTGTATTAAACAAAGTTAAACTCACCAACATGGCAGCTATACGGAAAGCTTGAATTATCCTCTTTCTATCTGCAAAGTTTTTGTTTCATGAAGATCCACCGCAGACATGTTATGAGGTACTTTCTGTCGATAAATTCCATGTAGGTGATTATTTTTCTAAGTGTTAGAGTTTGGAAGCGCTCGTTTTCAATAACGCAACGTCCTGCTGCCTCCTGCATGATGTGACATTTAGAAACAGGTGGTACGCAGGACCGTTGAGTGATTTCCAACGAGCGCTTCCAAACTCCAACGCTCCATGCTGCTCAATGTTTTGCCACTCAGTCTAGATGAGGGGGGCGTGTCCCGGTGGAAAAGTGACGCATGTGCATACTCTCTATAGGGACATTCTGCGCAATGAGTAGTTTTACTTTTGATACTTTAAGTATATTTTGATGCCAATACTTTTGTACTTTTACTCAAGCATATTTTGAATACGGGACTTCCACCTGTAACAGAGTATATTATCTACATTGCAGTATTGATACTTTTACTTAAGTGAAACATGTGAGTACTTCTTCCATCACTGGCACTGACTGGGTGATCTCGCCAACCTTGGAAAACTGCTCAGTGATCTCTGTGCCCATAAAAGGTTGGCCACCCCTGGTGTGGATAAATGTTTTTTCTCCCAACAGGACCAGAACGTTTTCCAGTTCTCTCTCTTCTCTCTTCTGTTCTCAGAGGTCGACATTGTGAATTCCCGGCAGAGCGTCTTGGAACAAGAGAATACCTGATCGTAATACTGAGGGCTCCTGCACAACACACACACACACACACACACACACACACACACACACACACACACACACACACACACACACACACACACACACACACACACACACACACACACACACACACACACACACACGTGCCACAACCTATTGCATGCCATGCACATACCACTAGGTCTGCATCATACAAAACCCCATTGATTCAGCCCAGAGAGGAGGAGATGATTTTCCCATTGATTGGGGATTGTATCTTAGATTACTGCGGCCATTTTCCTTAAACTCAGCAAGAATAAGATCAAGGTCCAATTCAGAAGCTCTACGGCAGGGTTCTTCAACGTTTTCAGCCCAAGGACCCCCTAGCTGAGAGAGAGACAAAGCAGGGACCCCCTTACATTGCATACAATTGTGTTGCAGATTAAACTTTTTCATAGATTTCATAGATAGCTTCATTGACTATCATCAGTGCTGTGTAATTTAATGTGTTTTGTTCATTTCAGACATTTAACCACTTAAACATTCAATACTTGATACTTGATTTGCTTCTTTTCCCTTCTACACCTCTCTTTGCCGAAAATAACAGATTACATTACAGTCATTTAGCAGACGCTTTTATCCAAAGCGACTTACAATAAGTGCATTCAACATAGGTAGGGAAACAAAACTACTAATCACCAGAAGTCTTAAGTGCATTTTCTGCTAAAACAGGCATCCAAGAGTATACCTAGCGCTAAGGTAAAAGTGCCATATATCAGCTACCTACTTTCTTAAACAGATGAGACAAATAGAGCTACAAGCGAGGCGTTGTGAGCTTGTAGATCTGCTATTTTCGGCTAATGTTCATCAGAATAGAGATGCTATGGTTCAAGTGGTTAATGTAAAAGATTTAATCCTATCACAAATATTTGACGGACCCCCTGGAGTAGCTCTGAGGACCCCCTAGGGGTACCGGACCCCCTGTTGAAGACCCCTGCTCTACGGCATTGGTTCTCAAAGTGAGGCCTGGGGACCCCCAGGGGTCAAAAGTGACTAATATCACTGCTATTTTTTTGCCCGCATAGACAGATTCGTCTGGTTTTCCAGGCTCCCACCGCACTTTTATTTTACCTCTGGGGCAGAATCATGGTCTTGCGGATTTTTTCCAAGAATCCACGCATTTGCATTGACAAAGCATTAGCAGATTCTGCCCCAGAGGTAAAATAAAAGTGCGGTGGGAGCGCGCCCTGATTTGGGTTAGTCTGGGAGACTTCGCCTCAGAGCCTGGACAGCAGGCGCACGGCCACTGCGTTCTGATTCAAATCAACAGCCAATGAATAAAACGGGGCGGGATCCACATGCAGTGGGCTGTGGGTGTTGCATGTAAATAGGAGCGACGGGAAGCAATTTCTCCTTGAGAAATTGCGGCCGCCATTGTTGTGTACTGCTGTTTGCCTCTCGTCTGACTTTTTAGACGAGTTGCACAGCTCTCAGACCGGTAAGAGGCGTGTCCGCTCAGATTCTGAGCGTAAGTTACATCCCGTCCACAACTACCAGGGCTCTGGCCCAGAAGTTTTCTCGCCCCTCCCGTTTGTATGCGAGAGCTGGCGAAAACTTCTGGGAACTCAGATTAGGTTTCCAGGGGAAGGCAATTGCCACCCCCTAGTTTTCGTATTCAACCTAAAAATGTAGGTCTTTTATTCATATTTCCTACATGTTTTTGTTGTTGCAGATTAACCTGATTTTAGATGGATACTTATAGATACTTATAGATTTCTGCAACCCTACTTTCATTAAAGGGATATTTCACTTTCAAACATGTTTGGGGTAATTTTTTAACGTCTACTCTTTTGTGAGCTTTTAAGTTGCTTGATTCAGTATTTATAGCGTAACCAAAGAAAATCTCCATTTTAACCATGTTAGATTCATTGAAAACACCCGTCCTTGGTTCTGGTGACTGATGTTGTCCTTCTAGTACGTGAGGAGGCCGTGTTTTTTCAATTACTTATTTATTTCTTTAACTATATATATATATATTTTTTTTTAAATATTATTAGTGACATGGGAGGGGGGCGTGTCTGATAAAATGAATATCAAATATTTAAATACTGAATCAAGCAACTTTAAAAAACTGACTCCAAACATGTTTGAAGTGAAATATCCCTTTAATCACTTTAGAACTTTGGAAGTGTTATTTTTTCATAAATAGCACTCGTAGCTCGTAGATCTGCTATTTGTGATATTTTTTTTAAATCCGGCTTAAGTTGTCATTATTTGTGCCACCCTCTAGTTCTTTTTTTTATGAAAAAACTGTATGTGTGTGTGTGTGTGTGTGTGTGTGTGTGTGTGTGTGTGTGTGTGTGTGTGCGTGCGTGCGTGCGTGCGTGCGTGCGTGCGTGCGTGTGTGTGTGCGTGTGCACCTGACATATTGGAAGCCGTGGTTTCCCCCACTTGGGGTTGCATTTTTTCTGGCTTGTTTCTAAAGTGTAGTTGCTTATTTGGGCTTGTTTCCTAATGTTGTTTATACCAGTGGTTCTCAAACATTTTCATGTCATCTCTCGCAAAATCTGGCAACACATGCCCCTCGATCATCCCTTCTCCTCCTCTCTCTCTCTCTCTCTCCGCTGTCCTTCTTTCAGCCCCCCCCCTCCATCCCTCGCCTCTCTGCCCCCCCCCCCAACTCTCTCTCTCTCTCTCCACTGTCCTTTTTATACCCTCCCCTCCATCCCTCCACCCCCCCCCCCCCCATCCTCGCTCTCTCTGTCACCCTCTCTTTCTCTGGCCCCTCTACTACACCTGTCAGTGTTTATATAACAACCCAAGAGCCTCCATCCAGATCCTTTGCACAGTATTTCACAGAACCAAACAAACTACTTTTTTTCTCCATAAAGCCAAAGCCAGTGTTGCCATGTCTGATTATTAGAAGAGACTTTGGGCTTCTTTTTCTGTAAAATCGCTTGTAAATATTGGTTAGTTGCCCCGTTACCAGATTTGTGTTATTTGTGTTATATATTCCAAATATTCCACATTTTATTTCAAGATCATTTCTTATCAGAAAATAGCTGATCTACAAGCTCCGCATCGCGGCACGCTGTGAGCTTGTCAATCGGCTATATTCAAATAGCCGATGTACAGTACAGTGTATATATAGGTTTAAAGTGCTCATGTGGCCTATAATAGTTGCTTCTTTTGGGCTTGTTTCCATAGACCTGGTTCCTTATTTCCCTCACAAAATCTGGCAACACTGCAGACGGTGTCCTCCTCACGACACACAGATGTTTTTCTTTTGGTCATCCTGTCAGGAATGCAGGCAGGGAGGAGGAGGGGAGCATCGAGGATCGTGTCACGGTTCAAGACATGGAGGTGTAAGTGCAGCACAGAGGCAGAGGATGAGGCAAGAGGCGGGGCAGGTCGAATAAAAGGGTTTTATTAACTAAAGAACAGGACCAAGAACAAACACAGGAACACACAAGGAGAAACGGAATACAAAACTAGGAGGAAAGATACAACACTAGGGAATACTAACACTGTGACATATTATTACAAACTAACAAGGAACTGAATACACAAGGGCATATACATAGACAAGGACTAACTAGACAGACACAGGCGAACACAACTGACAATCAGCACCGGGATAGGCTGGGGGACTAACAGGAAACTGATAGGCTAGGCCGCTAGGGGACTAAGGGCGGTTTCTCACTGGATCCGTTTGAATCGAAGCGTTCCCGAGTACGCTTGGCTGGCCAGCATTCACACTGCCCAAGATCCAATCGCACCAAAGAACACTTGCATGTATACCCCCGATCCTATAGGTGGCGGCATGCACATAGTGTTTCTTCTGTGGACAAAGACGTCATCAACTATGCGACAATGTTTGTGGTCGTCACGCAGAAATATAGGGTTGCGGCTGGAGAGCTATGCTGGGGAGGGGAGGCGATCTATGTAAGTGCACGGTCTTTGGGGAGCCTCGCCCCGAAGCGGGGAGAACGCACTGAGCGCTCAACACAGTGAGCGCACAGAAGTCAAGCCACAGACTTCTGTGTTGTTGACGGACAACGGATGTACGCTTATGAGAAACAACACAAATAAAACCTGGTGAAACACTTGTGTGCATTAGCGCAAGATGAGGATACAGGAAACATTCAGTCTAAATGTCCAATTTGCTAACCTTCACAACTACTAATACTTTTGTATTTGAAACTTTAAATTTCTCTAAATATTATAAACTTTCACGACAGCTTAAGTACAAAAATATATCATTTATGAAAAGGCAACTATAGTAGCCTATACAGTGAAGTCCGACTGAATGACTGAAACCTTGTATTGTGAATTGTACTTCCATGTACTGTTTCTCATGTCTCATGTCTAAATAAAGTACATCAATCCAACGTCTTTTCTTTTTTGACTCTCTTGGTGTGGGGATTATCTGGCACATGTATGTATCTGTTATGAAAGAGAAATTGCATCATGAGTGAAACGGCTATAGTCCTTGGGAAACTATAAACCTACGTAGGCCTACATCTAAATGAGTTACCATATTTACTTACAAATTTCAAATTACAAAGCCTTATAAGCTATATATTTCTGGGATGCATAGTAGCTGAAACTCCACAAGATACCCACAAGATATACTATATGCGCTGCTCGCGCACCTGAAATGCGCGATGGAGACCCGCCAATGTTTCATGACTGATAGACATGAAAGAAGGCCCTTCACAGCTAATAGACAATTTTAAATTTTAAGAATCGGTTCAGAATTGAATGAGTAAAATTGTTAGAAAGGCTCCCATAATATAAGTTGATTATTATTTCAATTGTTATGTTCCACCTTAAGAGTAATATGCACCAGCCCACGTTAAGTGCGCAATGCATTCTGGGGCGTTTTCATTCATTCAGTAGCACCGGCTAGAAGAGCAGTGTTTTTGTTGGCTGTTTTTGTCGAGTTTATATACCGTCACCTATTCCAAATAGCGGGCCACTTCCGTCTAATGGTACGCTTGCTTTCACATTGCAGTGTACCGTACCCGAAAACGCATGATCCGGATCCGAAACTGCCTCCGGAGGTGGTTTCGGGAACGGAACGGTTACCCGTTTCGCGGGTCGATTCGCTACATTCACACTAGCCAAGCGGTCTGGAGTGCGCACCCGGGACCTGAGTGTGAAACGGCTCTAAGAGGACACTGATAGGCTGGGGGACTAAGAGGACACTGATAGGCTGGGGGACTAAGAGGACACTGATAGGCTGGGGGACTAAGAGGACACTGATAGGCTGGGGGACTAAGAGGACACTGATAGGCTGGGGGACTAAGAGGACACTGATAGGCTGGGGAACTAAGAGGACACACAGGTGGAAACACTGGCAAATCACAGGACTGACAAGACAGGTACAGGTACAGACAGATAACTAATGAAAAGAGGAAACACTATGAACAATACTACAAAATGAGGTAGGCAAGTGTAAAGAAACGAAATACTCAAAATGGTACTTAAATAGAGTACTTGAGTAAATGTACTTAGTTACTTTCCACCACTGGAGGGATGCACGTACAGGAGAAACTGTGAAACGGGTGGATTCAAAGAGAGTGAGTCTCACACTGTCCATGAATAAACTTTCATAAACTTTCATAAACATTCAATCACAACTTGTGTGACAATTAAGGCCAGACGTCCTAACCTTTAACCCATATGGCATTGTTGCTGTTGTACTGTACTGTATATATAGACAAATCCACAGAACAGCAATCATAACTGCGGTGTCAAGCGGGTGCCGCTCCGCACCGCGACACCGCGCAGCTACAGGCAGCGGCTCTGTGGATTCGTCTATAGACTCATTTAGCCCTGAAGAATGAAGTACATAGACATACAAGAATCACAAGAGACGACAGTAGGCCAGTGAATCTACACCTTTTTAAATTCAAAGACCCCCCTGTTTGCAGTGGTGGAAAGTAACTAAGTACATTTACTTAAGTACTGTACTTAAGTACAATTTTGAGGTATTTGTACTTTACTTGAGTATTTCCAATTTCCAATATTTTTTACTTCTACTCCACTACATCTCAGAGGCAAATATTGTACTTTTACTCCACTACAATTATTTGAAAACTTTAGTTACTAGTTACTTTGCAGATATAAATTATGATATAATGAAACATACATTAACCACTTTAGACCTATTTTATACACAGGCTATTTGAAAATAGCAGATCTACAAGCTCACAACGCGTCGCATCGCGACGCGTTGTGAGCTTGTAGATCGGCTATTTTCAAATATTTAGTACTTTTACTTTTGGTACTTTAAGTAAATTTTTATGCCAATACTTCTGTACTTTTACTCAAGTACATTTTTTATTCTGGAATTTTACTTGTAACAGAGTATTTTTATATTGCAGTATTGGTACTTTTACTTAAGTAAAGAATTTGAGTACTTTTTCCACCACTGCCTGTTTGATATGCACATACCCCCATTATATATGAGTTTCATCTCTGGGACAGCAATCTGTACTGCAACATCCTCAGTGTTAATTCAACTATGCGAGTGTAATGGTTCCATTTGTACATTCTCAGAGTTACAGACACGTAAGGATCCACGTTGTTCCTATCAATCATTTAGCTGGGGAGCCCCTGGAATTTCCTCAAGGACCCCTGGTTGCAAGAACCCCCAGTGCAATAGGCATAGACACACAGCATTATTTATTGGTGCATAAAGGGTGGAGTATCTGAATGTATGGCTATGGTTACAGTGTTATCGAGGTAGTCATGAATAAAAAGCCTACATTTTTACCAGGGATTTTGTGAGCAGGCACTCTTGCCAAAAAGGTAAGCCAGGAACAGATAATAAGTCACACATCTTATCAAGAAAAAGGTAAATTGATAGTTACTGGAAAAACCTTGAATGACAAAGCTGCCTGGATTGTTGCAGGTTATTTTGTGTGTGTGTGTGTGTGTGTGTGTGTGTGTGTGTGTGTGCGTGCGTGCGTGCGTGCGTGCGTGCGTGCGTGCGTGCGTGTGTGCGTCTATCTGCATTCTTTTCTACTGTTTTCAGTATGCCATATGAACTGCTGCCTTCTGAATCTGCATATTTCATTTTTTCTTTTTCTTTTTTTTTGCCCCTCAGCTGTTTTTGATGCATCCAAACTCTCAAAAATGTTCATTGCAGGGGTATATGACTCGTGGTGTAGCAGAGACGAGCAGAAATCTCCATCTTACTAACAAGTGTGACGACATCTCTCTAAATTCCATGAATGGCCATTCAAGCTCAGCTCAATTCAGTGGTGGAAGAAGTATACTCACATGTTTTAGTTAAGTAAAAGTATCAATACTGCAATGTAGAAATACTCTGTTACAAGCAGAATTCCAGTTTTCAAAATGTACTTGAGTAAAAGTACAAAAGTATTGGCATCAGAGAATGTCCATTTCACAAGGTCAAAATGTATATAAAAAAGAAAATAGCAGATCTATAAGCTCACAATGTGTCGCATCGCGACACATTGTGAGCTTTATATCGGCTATTTTCAAATGGCCGAATTATATATACGTAGGCCTGAAGTGGTTAATGTAGACTATGTTCTGTGATAATAATCTAAATCTGCAAAGTAACTAGTAACTAAAGCTGTCAAATAATTGTAGTGGAGTAAAAAGTACAATAGTTGCCTCTGAGATGTAGTGGAGTAGAAGTAAAAGTATTGAAAATTGGAAATACTGAAGAAAGTAAAAAATACCTAAAAATTACAGTATTGAGTAAACGTACTTAGTTACTTTGCACCACTGCATACATTGAATTTAGATTTCCACAGATTTATCATGTAGCCTATACTGCAGGCGTAGATCTGTGATCGTCTGGTTACACAAGACAAGGAATATAAGCCAAATTGCTTTCATATCAGAACAAATACGAGCACAACATAAATCTATAGCGCTATACCTATACCGGTAACATTCAAACATTTGAGCAGCTCTTTCATTAAACCACTGTTTCTACAACGTCTGGTCCGGGGCAGGGACCACTGTGGGTCCAAATGGACCCTCGTGGGTCTGCTTGTAGATCTGTTATTTTTGCAAAATCGTGGAAAATTTGTGCAAATTCTGGGGGGTCCCTGGTACAACATATTTTGAGATGGGGGTCCGCGGCCAAATACATATAATTGTGGGGGTCCTTGACATGAAAAAAGTTTGAGAACCACTGATTATAGCAACATACGTTTTTTTCCAAAAACTGTTAGGATTTAGAAGACATTTGTAGAATCCCCCAGAAGCAAAGATTTGAGTTAAAATGTTCGCTTAAAAAAAATACACATTCAAAGATTTTCAAAAATGTTCACGATTTTTCAAAAATAGCAGATCTACAAGCTCGTAGCTCTGTGCCATGCTATGAGCTTGTAGATCTGTTATTTTTTTGAATAGCCAAAGAAATCTAAAATGACAGAGATGCTTTCCCACGGTCTTAAAGAGGTGGTGCCATGGTTTTGCACTTTTTCTGTTTTTCATGTGTCTATGAGGTTGATAGAACTTCATTAAGCCCCCCGGTGGTGTTTTTATGGTGTTTTATGTCTTCTCTGACTATTTGGAGTTTCTTCCTGGAGGCTGAAACCTTGAGGGTCAAAAGTGCCAATAGAAAAACAGGGGCATTGTGACATCACAATGCCATACCCTCCCCCTCATTATCATAACACAACAGGTGTGGGCATGAGGAGGAGGAGGGACTAGGACAGGTGGGTGGTGCTAAGGTGGTGGAGGAGGTGCTAAGGTGAGAACCAGGTATACTTAATGAACTGGAGGCGTGTCCACATAAAAACAACATTTTACACTTACTGTACACTTTTTTTTTTTTTGAAAAAAATCCTTACATAATAATAATACCTTATGATCAGGTTTTAAGGTTGAAAAATATCATGGCACTCCATCTTTAATGGGTTAAGCAACTGGCCCTGGTGGTGGTGTTACAGTGTAGAAATGTAAATGTGTAACAGAGACACGATGCAGGGACCACCCACACCACCAACACTGCATTGTTTTGGGAATGAAAGTACCATATATCTGGCAGACAGAAGAAAATAAATCATAATCCATTGCAGTGTCAAATGTAACATAGAGGAAAAGAAGAAAGAGGCTATAACAGCCTGTATGGGAGGATATAGGCTGTTATCCAATACTTGGTGTAAAAAGCGCCCATTGTCACGGTTGACTGTGCCGTGGCGTCTTGGAAAAGGAGAGGGTACTATTTTGGCAGGATAATGCGGTCACGCTATACTGAAAGAATAAGGAGGGGGGGGGGGTCTTGAGAGAAGGGGGTTAACCCATTAAGACCTGAGGCCGCGTCTAAAAAAATGTAAATCCTCCAAAAATTTCGGAAAAAAATATCAAAATATAATTTTCACGATTTTTTAAAAAATAGCAGATCTACAAGCTCGTAGCGCGGCACTCGGTGCCGCGCTATGAGCTTGTATATCTGCTATTTTTGAATAGCCTAAAGAAATCTAAAAGTGACACAGATGCGTTCCAGGTATTAATGGGTTAAAAGATAAGAGGACGAAGGAACATTCCATTAACCCATTAAGACCGACCGGGGGCAAAGAATCGGTGTAAATTTTTTGGATTTCTCTGGCTATTCAAAAATAGCAGATATACAAGCTCGTAGCACGGCACCGAGTGCCGCGCTATGAGCTTGTAGATCTGCTATTTTGCAAATCTTTTGATATATTTTTAAGCGAAAAATTTTAACTCAAATCTTTGCTTCTTTGGGGGGTCCCTGGAACAACATATTTTGAGATGGGGGTCAGTGGCCAAATACATATCATTTTGGGGGTCCTTGACATGAAAGAGTTTGAGAACCACTGATATTATACCAACATAAGTTTTTCTCAAAAAAAAAAACAACTGTTAGGATTTAGAAGACATTTAGAAGCAAAGATTTGAGTAACAATGTTCGCTTGAAAAAATATATATTCAAAGATTTGCAAAAATGTTCATGATTTTCCCCAAAACTTTCAGATCCACAAGCACATAGAGTGCCGCGCTATGAGCTTGTAGATCTGCTATTTCTTTTTAATAGCCCCAGATATCTGAAAATGACACGGATGCGTTCCCGGTCTTAATGGGTTAAAGATAGCGATGGTATCAAGCTGTGCTCTGTGCTCGGTGGAGGAGAAGGAGGAGGAGGAGGAGGAGGAGGAGGAGGAGGAGGAGGAGGATTCTGCACCGAACTCCCCACCACCACCAACACAGCATCAGCACCCGTCGAGAGTGCAAGGTGCATCTGTTACCATGGTAACCAGCCCAGGCAGTCCCTTTCATGTCTGTCAAGACTGGAGGGAGAAGAGGGATATAGAGGGGAGGGGGGGGGGGGGGGGGGTGAGAGTAAATCCTAATTTATACTTTGTCGTGTGACCGTTTCGCTCACCGCAAGAGACTGGTTTTCAACCTCCCAAAAAAATGACGCAAAGAAGTAAAGAAGTGTACACAAGGCTTAATCACTTAAAGGAGTAGTTCACGCAGAAAACGACTTATTTTCTATCGATTGCACACCCCATGAAGCCTTGAATTCATGGGGATTTTGGGGGGTTTTGTCGCATTCCTGCAGCCAATAAATTGATGACCGGGTCATCGGTCGATAGAAGACTCAATGGAGACTCTTTTGAGTCTCCTATACCGGAAACTCTGCCTGGTCATCAAATGATTGGCTTAGGAATGCGAAAAGAAAAAAAGCATGAGTTCAAGGCTTCATCGTGTGTAATTGATTGAAAATAAGAAAAGGTTTGAGGGAACTACTCCTTTAACCCCCAGCATCCGTATTGTGGGGAAATCTTTTCGCTGAAAACAGCAGATCGACAAGCTCACGACGGGTCGCGTTGCGCCGCCTTGTGAGCTTGTCCATCGGCTATGTTCAGCGAAAGGCTTTCCCCACAATAACAGAAAACCGAAAAGCAGGGGTGGGTAACTTTGATGATGGAGAGGGCCACTATATTTCCACACTCACTCCAGAGGGCCACATTTCAGATACTGTCAGGAAGAAACCTCTTAATTTCGCCATTCTATGTCACACAAAAGTAGCAAAAATAGCCGATCTACAAGCTCAAAACGTGTCGCAATGTGACGCGTTTTGAGCTTGTAGATCTGCTATTTAAATTGTATTTATTTTTTTTGTGCTATTTTTTAATTGGAATCCTGTAAATTAACATTTTTTTATTTAATTTCAAATGCATTTAGTTATACTTATGTTAACTTTGTGAACTTAAATACAAATACATTGGACATAAAAAAAAGAATTTGAATACTATAGTCATTAAGCTACTAATATAGACTGTAGTAATTAAAGCGGGTCATGTTTGCGTGTTTGGAATTGTAACAGCTGAAATAAATAATATATCATCAAACCATATGGGGTTTAAGTGGTTATAAGACGCAGTCCAGGCACACTTTAGCTCTACAGTTACGAGGTACAGCAGGTGTGCATGTGCCTCTGTGGGTGCACATGTGTGTATATACACACGTTAAGTGTGCGTTCCAGGCGGCCATCCATCCATCCATCCCAGCAGCGATAGTCCCGCGTTTAAAACACTGTATTGCTGACAGAGAGCTCGATCGTCACATATAACATGAATCATTTAGTCGCCACAGCGGAGTTGGAAAATGTCACGTCTCATCAATGTTCCCACATGCCTGGGTGGCTTGCTGCTGCTCTCTACACCGTTTAGATGGCTCCGTGGCAACCCATGCAAGTTAAAAAGGGCGGGACTTCGTGGTTTAAAAGAGAGACGAGCTGAGATTTCTCAGAGACAGAGACGCAGCAGGCGAACCCCGTTCATTGCTTTGGGGCAGCAGCAGCAGCAGTGTGTGTGTGTGTTCGTTCTCCTCGAGAAGAATGGCACGCACAATAGGCAAGCCGAGGAGCGGCTGTCTGTTCGCCCGACATACATTGTCATTGTCACACACACGCACACACACACACAGCTCAAGGTCCCCGAGTCTCCTTCAAAGTAAATCACCACAATGAGTTGAATAGTAGTGGGATGCTGCTTCATTTAGGAAATACTTCCTCATCTATCTTTCCTGTTAGTCCTGTTGCCGTTTTCCTTATCTGATCATTTCCGTTGGAATAGGGGACGCTCTTTTTTTTCGCACGGAAAGGAAATGCTGACGTGAGCCTTCTTCTTCAGCCATAAAGCCAGATAGGCACTCTCCAATGACAGCTGCACAGTAGAATAGTACATTGATCATATCCAAAAAAACTCTACCGTTGTTTCCCTGTCGTCTACAATTTTCTTCGAGTGCAAAAACAAATGTTTCTGTTTTGTTTCACCTGTTTAAAAAAAAAAGGAGAAAAAAAACAGCCAAATCAGCTTAAATCCTAGTGTCAACATAAAAGCCACAATCAGCACAGTAAGCGTTGAGTATTACTTCTTCGGAATCTTTATTACAAGATATTAGGCCACTGTACAAATCAGTGTGAACCGTACAGTACAACGCAGAATTAAGACCGATTTTCTCGAGGTTTTTGTCATTCAAAGCTGTATAACGAGGTGTTTCAATAATACACAAGTTTTTCAGAACTTCTGCCGTGCATGCATGAGATTTCCACATTTTGCCATGCATGAGTTGGTATTTCAGTGTTTTTTAAGAAAGAGCCCTAAAAAATGGCAACCCAACAAAACAACTAAATTGTACAAGTAAAATGTATAAAGCACGGAAAAAAAACAAAAAAAACAAGTCGTAATAGGTAACAATAAGTATATCCCTCATGAGATTTGGCACACACGATAATGCACAATGCAATATAAATAGTTTATCAATAGGTGGGTGTGTACAGTCAAGTTTTACAGTACAGTATCAACCATTCCAGGTGAAAGATTCCTGGGAAGCTTTTACAAACAGGTGGGAGGTACACTGTATATAAATGATTTGTAGCTGCAAAGTATGGTAACAAAAAACACTCAGGCAACATTGAGAATTCGTAAGTAAAAAAAAAAAAAAGTAGTCACTTTCATTCGGTCAGGGTTTTTCCTCAACATACAAAAAAACACTCTCGTGTCCCTGTCAGGCCTTGAGTCACTGCAAAAGACATATTATTCCAGAGGGTCAATAATAAATAAGGATCTTCTATACAAGACAAGAGAACAACAAACCCCATTTTTTTAAAACCAGCTTCCCACTTTTGTGCAAGAAAATAAGGGCTTTTTTTCCTCCTCGTATTACAGTATATATACACAATCGCCCAGCTCGGATCAAAAACTGAAGAGCATTATTAAGAAGGATGGTACCATGGTTTGTTTGTTTGTTGGACTGATGTAACATACTATGTGCAGGTGTGTGCTTTTATAGTTGTCGGATCATCGTACTCTTTTTTTTTTCTTCTGCATCCTGTCCCTGATATCTGCATTCAAGACAGACAGCTCCCGTCTCCTCCCTCCGATCGAGAAAGAAACCCCCCCCCCCCCTCCCCCATCATCATCCCTTATGTCGTTGCCTTCGTTCTCCCCGTCTTCTTCTGGAATAATGAAGCCCCCTCCGATCGAAGGGTATGTGTGTGTTTGTTTGTTTGTTTGTGTGTGTCTCTGTTTGGGAGTGTGAGGGGGGGAGGAGGGGGATGGGGTCCACCTTGAGGTGGTGGTGGGGGGGTGGGGGGTGCGGGGGGTCCATCACCACCGTAGCCCTCCGTCGTGCCCCTGCCAGGAGGGGGGAGGAGGTGTGGAAGTGCTGCCTGCTGCCACGTGAGAGAAAAGTGCTTTATATACAGTGTCTTTGGATTAAAACTGGTAAATATCGCCATAAAAATCTTCTTCTTTTTTCTTCTTAAAGACTGTCTTTTTGGGGTGGGGGGACGGGATGTTCGGGGGGAGTGTGGGGTGGGGGGGAGGGGGGGGTATTTGAGGCTGGATGGCGTTCGTTCTTTAAGCCTCCGCGGGGGTCTTTGCCTCTCCATTTTTCAGCTCCTCGTCGTCGCCATTCTCGTCCTCGTCCACAACTGTGGATGACAGAGGGGGGGGGGGGGGGGGGGAGTGGAGAGTTAACCATTTAGACCCCTCTACTCTCTCTCAGTGAAAGCAGACCTGAGTTGGCTGTTGGGTTGGGATTTCAACTATTTGGGTTCCTTAACGATTCCCTCTTAACGGTCCGATTCTGTAACGGTTCCTGTTGAAAGGATCCCTGGCTGATAAGCCAAATATGCCTTAATGCATTATAATTGCCCTCCATAACTAGAATGTAAAAATTAAAAACACCTTAAATATTTTATTTATTTTAGAAACAGTTCATCTTTTACTCAAGAGGGACAATGCCCTTCACAAGTTGATGATGTCATTTGTCCAACCAGATCTCACACAACTTAGTCTTCATTGCACGGAGTGTTATTCCGTGCACAGACAACTGGAAAACCCGAAAATCCGTGGATAGCCGCCTCGAATCTCCCCCATTGACTAAACCATTTCGGAGGCGCGCAGTCTCAAGCGAACTGGAGCCACGTGAGGGACCACCGAGTGAGCTAAAGCGAACGAGTTGCCGTCCCGAACGTTGCGACGTTAGCTTGAGCCTACTCAGCGCCGTTTGAGTTATGTACCGATAGGCACAGAATCGTACATTTTGTTGTGGGCACTGCTCTGCTTCCGGGTTGCTCTGCCCACCGGGTGGGATTCGCCGTACATATGCACGTATTTTCGTGTTTTCTAGGCGACTATGCACGGAATGACGTGCACTGGGTCCATGCAATCAATGTATACTAAAATGTGTGAGATCAGGCTGCATTTGTCCATGTTTGGTCCAACCCTATGGAATGTCATCAACCTGCGATGGGTGTTGTCCCCCTTCAGTAAAAGATGAAAAGATTTCTAAAATACATAAAATATTAAAGGTGTTTTATAGAGGGCAATTATAATGTACAGTATTAAGGCATATTTGGCTTAAGAGCCAGGGATCCTTTTAACGATTCCTGTAAGGGTTTCCAAATGTAACCTTAGAAGTCTGTAACCATGAGAGTGTACAAATGGAACCAAATCACACTCTCACGGTGCGTTTTAACAGCGGGCGATCAGCGGGCGATCAGGATAGTATTTTCCGGAAGTGCATTATATGTCTATGAGAGCCGGCGACTACTGGCGATAGGGCGAAGTGGGCGGGGGGGCGATGAAAGATGGATTTTCTTTATCTTTTGGACGATGTCGCCGGCGATCGCCCGAGAGTCGCCCGCTGTTAAAACGTACTGTCAGAGTTATGGTGGTCCTTGAAATTAAAACATTTGAGAACCACCCGTATTGTAATTGTATAGCAGACGTGAAGTCCACGCACCAGCTCTGACAGTGTGATAAAAAACGGTTCCGGAAACGGTTCCAAATGTTGGATCCAGTTCCTTCGATTCCTCCGGTTCCCTGATCCCAACCCTAGATGGCTGTGGCTCTGTACTTTGGTGGTGCACTCTCTTTTATCACCAAATCTCTTCACCGACAAATAGCCGATCTCTACAAGCTCACGACCGTGAGCTTGTAGATCGGCTATTTTTTGGCAAATGTTCCGCCCCGAGAATAGGGATGCTGCTAGGGTTCGGCTTGTTAATGTGGGTGGGTGGGGGGGGGGATGTGTTGTGGGGAAGGAGGCTCGCCTCGATGTGGCGTCTTGCAAATCGACTCACAGCGGGGCATGAGAGCTCAGTGCCATTAGTTCTGCACTGTACCAGCTGAAGTGGCGAGCGTGTGTGTGTGTGTGTGTGTGTGTGTGTGTGTGTGTGTGTGTGTGTGTGTGCTGCGTGGCATGCGCGTGCCCGCCGTGTGTGTGTGACTGAGAGAGCAAGAGTGTGGGTAAACAGAGAAAGTATGTGTGTGTGTGTGTGTGTGTGTGTGTGTGTGTGTGTGTGTGTGTGTGTGTGTGTGTGTGTGTGTGTGTGTGTGTGTGTGTGTGCTGCGTGGCATGCACGTGCACGGCGTGTGACTGAGAGAGCAAGAGTGTGGGAAAACAGAGAAAGTGTGTGTGTGTGTGTGTGTGTGTGTGTGTGTGTGTGTGTGTGTGTGTGTGTGTGTGTGTGTGTGTGTCTGCAATGTACAGTATAACTGTCTTTGAATGTGTTTGTTGCTACAGAGTAACATGCTCAGTGGTAATTTCACTGAATTAGATGTAGCTAAATTAAATGACCACTAAGGATTATACTGTGTGTACTATATAATAGGCTAAGTGCTTGAGGAGAAGCAAGTCTTCTTGCATGTTTGACACGTTTGCCAAATTGCTGTGTGTGTGTGTGTGTGTGTGTGTGTGTGTGTGTGTGTGTGTGTGTGTGTGTGTGTGTGTGTGTGTGTGTGTGTGTGTGTGTGTGTGTGTGTGTATGTGTGTGTGTGTGTGTGTGTGTGTGTGTGTGTGTGTGTGTGTGTGTGTGTGTGTGTGTGTGTGTGTGTGTTTGTGTGTGTGCGCGCACACGTGTCAGTTTGAGCATGTCGTGTCATGAAGTGAGACAAATTCTTTAGTGGAATCTCATGAGTTTCATTGGGCATGCAGAACACACACATTTTTGGAAATTACACCAATTATAGAAACATGTACATTCATTCTGAAAGAGGAGGCATTCAGCAACAACTCTGTGTGGAAGCGTTCGTTCTGGAGGCATTTAAACATCACGCACGCACTGCGCATGGAACTTGTGTTGCAGTGCGAACGACACAATGTGTAAAACACTAACACTATACTAGACAACATGCAGCGAATGGGCTTTTTCTCTGCATCTTAAAGCCATCTTATTATTCCTATAGCCTTCAACACAGAAGGCAGTGTCAAGGTGAAGCTCATGGCTGTGGAGATAGAGATCCTGCGCTGTGTCCATATCTGTGTCCATAATGATCAGCTGTAGTCCTACTGTATGTGTCCATAATGATCAGCTGTAGTCCTACTGTATAATGATCAGTTGTAGTCCTACTGTATGTGTCCATAATGATCAGTTGTAGTCCTACTGTATGTGTCCATAATGATCAGCTGTAGTCCTACTGTATGTGTCCATAATGATCAGTTGTAGTCCTACTGTATGTGTCCATAATGATCAGCTGTAGTCCTACTGTATAATGATCAGTTGTAGTCCTACTGTATGTGTCCATAATGATCAGTTGTAGTCCTACTGTATAATGATCAGTTGTAGTCCTACTGTATGTGTCCATAATGATCAGTTGTAGTCCTACTGTATGTGTCCAAAATGATCAGTTGTAGTCCTACTGTATAATGATCAGTTGTAGTCCTACTGTATGTGTCCATAATGATCAGTTGTAGTCCTACTGTATAATGATCAGTTGTAGTCCTACTGTATGTGTCCATAATGATCAGTTGTAGTCCTACTGTATAATGATCAGTTGTAGTCCTACTGTACTGTATGTGTCCATAATGATCAGCTGTAGGCCTAATGATCAGCTGTAGGCCTACTGTATGTGTCCACAATGATCAGCTGTATGTAGTCCTACTGTATGTGTCCATAATAATCAGTTGTAGTCCTACTGTATGTGTCCATAATGATCAGCTGTATCCTATACTGCAGGGGTCTTCAACAGGGGGTCCGGGACCCCTAGGGGTCCTAAGAGTTACTACAGGGGGGCCGCAAATCTTTGTGTGATATGATGATTTTTCACATCAACCACTTGAACCCTAGCATCCCTTTTCTGAGGAGAAAAAAAAAATAGCAGATCTACAAGCTCACAACGCCTCCCGCTGCAAGGCATGTGAGCTTGCCTTGTAGATCTGCTATTTTTGGCAAAGAGGTTTGGTGTAGAGGGGAAAAAAGAGCAGACCAAGTAAAAAAAAAAAACAGTTTTATCAGCAACACAATTTTATAATAGAGGGGGGTCCCTGCTTCATCTCTCTCTCAGCTATAGGGGGTCCTTGGCCCTGGAAAAACGTTGAAGACCCCTGCTCTACTGTACGTGCGCATTGAAAACATCACCATGCTCACTAATGGGAAAAACGCCTTAATAACGGTATAATTACCCCGTTTGCTCCTGCCGATCTGTCCGAGCTTCGGCGGGCGTTTGTTCTGCGAGCCGTTGAAGAAGTTGTTGGTGTCCTGGAGGCGACAGGTGAAGGAAAGGTGCCCCTCGTCGCCCTCATTTCCATAATGACTCATTTTGTCTTCGTTGAAAGGCAGCACTTCCGACATTTCCAAAGGCGTCTTTATGTCACCAAGCAAGGCGCACGATAAATAAAAACTCTAAATGAATAAAGAGACCTGATCTATAATAAGACGACAGGCTGGTGACTATAGCCTAGATCAGTCTGGTTGGTTGTTGTTATATAAAACAGCACAAGGAATAAAAGAAAAGAAAGGATAAAAACACTGCTGACACGATCTAGAGCCCCGTTCACCTCGACGGCGCGTCTCTCCGTCGAGTCGGTGCGCAACAAAAAAATATAAGACCAAAAAAAAGAAAAAATCAAAAATACAATGTCCTGCAGTTTCCCCGTTCAGCGAAGCTTCGGCAACATTATTCACAATTTCCAATGTTTTTTTTATTTGTATTTTTCTCCCTGTGCGTATTTATTGCTGTGGAAATGGAGGCGCCTACATTTAATACATAGATAGAGGCTACAATAGACCGCGGAGCGCCCGCTGGTTCGGAGCGGCTGGACTGGACTCTCTGGATCTGGACTCTCTCTCTCGATCGTCGCACGTAGGAAACTGTGAGGAAAGAAAATGCAAATGGAGGAGCGATGCAAAACCCGGAGCCCGGAGGGGAGAGCTGCTGGCTGGGAATGAGGATCAGCTGGAGCCTGGTGGTGTGGTGGTTCTGTTCTGGTGCAGGTGCAGTCCGGTCCGGTCCGGTCCAGTCCGGTCCGGTCGGTGTTCTGGTGTGGCGTGTGGTGTTATTTTAAAGGGCTAATGATGCATCGCTCCGATACTGTGGATGCAATCATATTGATATTGCAATGTGTAGCAGCTACACAATTAGTCATTTAAATCGTTTGAAAATGCATGCGTGCGTAATCGGTTAATTGCCTACCCAAATAACTCGTAGAGCGGAATGGGGATTTATTTTTATTTTTTTTTACCATATCACTGTTATTATGCCCATTTTGTATTTTTGGTGTTGTGGAACTACTGAGACCTCGCCAGGGGAGGGCAGTGTTCTCATACATAGAGGGGCCATGGCCTGGTGTGTGGTGGTGTGTGGTGTGTGGTGGTGGCCAGTGGTGGAAAGTAACTAAGTACATTTACTTAAGTACTGTACTTAAGTACAATTTTGAGGTATTTGTACTTTACTTGAGTATTTCCAATTTTCAGTACTTTTACTTCTACTCCACTACATCTCAGAGGCAAATATTGTACTTTTACTCCACTACAATTATTTGAAAACTTTAGTTACTAGTTACTTTTCAGATATAAACTATGATATAATGAAACATACATTAACCACTTTAACCCTATTTTATACCTAGGCTATTTGAAAATAGCCGATCTACAAGCTCACAACGCGTCGCATAGCGACGCGTTGTGAGCTTGTAGATCTGCTATTTTCAAATATTTAGTACTTTTACTTTTGGTACTTTAAGTACATTTTGATGCCAATACTTTTGTACTTTTACTCAAGTAAATTTTGAATTTTGGACTTCTACTTGTAACAGAGTATTTTTATATTGCAGTATTGGTACTTTTACTTAAGTAAAGAATTTAAGTACTTTTTCCACCACTGGTGGTGGCCCCATGGCGCAGTTCCAGTTAGTTCCCACCAGCAGTGATGATTGATCGATTGATTGATTGAATACTTTATTAACAGTTTGCAAAGACAAGCACAGGGAAGTACGGTTCAATACAAGGACTGTTAAGAGGATTTTAAACCCAAGAAAGCACTATGTCGCTTGTTTCCAATTGGGGTCCTTAGTTAAAATGGAAGAAGTACTCACATGTTTTATTTTAAGTAAAAGTATCAATACTGCAATGTAGATATACACTGTTTTTGATTGATTGATTGAATACTTTATTAGCAGTTTGAAAAAAAAGCACAGGAAAGTACAGTTCAATACAAGGTCTGCTAAGAGGATTTTAAACCCAAGAAAGCACTATGGCTTGTTTCCATTGGGGTCCTTTGTACTCAATTCATCTAAACATTTAATGACAGACAAATATACAGCTATACATGTAGAAGTCCTGTATTCAAAATGTACTTGAGTAAAAGTACAAAAGTATCGGCATCAAAATATACTTTAAGTAGCCTGCCAAAAGTAAAAGTACTCATTGTGCAGAATGTCCCATTTCAAGTTCAACATGTATAAAAGAATCTTTTGAAAATAGCCGATCTACAAGCTCACTATGGATCGCATGGCGACCCATTGTGAGTTTGTAGATCTGCTATTTTCAAATGGCTGAAATATATACAGGGCTGAAGTGGTCACTGGTCAGTGTATGTTTTGTAATAATAATCAAAATCTACAAAGTAACTAGTAACTAAAGTTTTCATATAATTGCAGTGGAGTAAAAGTACAATATTTTCCTCTGAGATGCAGTGGGGTAGAAGTAAAAGTACTGAAAATTGTAAATACAGAAGAAAGTAAAAAAGAATACCTAAAAATTGTACTTAAGTACAGTACTTGAGTACATGCACTTAGTTACTTCACACCACTGCGGCCACCAGACATCCATCCTCACATTGTGCTCATCTTTTCAACAGGAGATTATAAAGCTAATCTCTCTCCTATAAACACTATAGTGAATGGAAGACGTGGTGTTGATGCACAAGGTGCTACAGGTTGGTAGCACCTGTAGTATCAGTTCACACTTTGTCACTGTACACAGCTCCAGGGAGGCTTTCCTTTCACTTTCCAAATCTCTCATGAGTGGTGAGGGATTAAGGTGAACCGGGAATTAAGCCGGATTTATACTCATGTTGCTGCCAGTGTCTCGATAAACTGAAAATAGCAGATCTACAACATCTTGCAAGATCTGCACATTTTCGGTGCATGACACGTGGCTGGCTGCAACCAAGTTTAAATCAGGCATTATAGATGCAGTGGTGTAAAGTAACTAAGTGCATGTACTCACAATTTTGAGGTATTTTTTACTTTAGTGGAGTATTTCCAATTTTCAATACTTTTGCTTCTACTCCACTACATCCCTGAGGAAATTATTGTATACTTTTACTCCACTACAATTATTTGAGAATTTTAGTTACTAGTTACATTGTAGATTTGTATTACTAAACATACATTAACCACTTTAAGCTCTATATATATCTCGGCTATTTGAAAACAGCCGATCTACAAGCTCACAACGCGTCGCATCGTGTCGCCTTGTGAGCTTATAGATCTGCTATTTTCAGAAGATTTGTATACATTTTGAAAACTTGAAATGGGACATTGTGCATAAGTATTATGTGATGCCAATACTTTTGTACTTTTACTGAAGTAAATTCTGAATACCAGACTTTCACTTGTAGCAGAGTATTTCTACATATATAATATAATGCAATATTGATACTTTTACTCAAGTAAAACATGCGAGTACTTCTTCCACCCCTGCCCCCAGGGTCCAGTTGCTTCAAGTGAAACACACAGTTTGGTCTTCAGACTCATGTAGGCCTAATACTCGGTCCTACTGCAGAAAACATTTTGTCTATTTTCGGTGGGTGACACTGGCGGACGGAGGAACCTAAATTATGCATTTGCCCCTGCCTGCCTGCGTGGCCTCTTACACATGATAAATTAAAAATAATAATAGCCTGATATTGAAGCTGAAATGACAGATCATGAGAACATTAACTGCACTTCATTGGCACAGAAAATATGCTGTATAGGGAAGAAAGATGTGGCTGTTTGACCTGTAGTGCTCCTCTGTTGTGGTTCATCATTGCCAGAACAAGTAGCCAGTGGTGGAAAGTAACTAAGTACATTTACTTAAGTACTGTACTTAAGTACAATTTTGAGGTATTTGTACTTTACTTGAGTATTTCCAATTTCCATTACTTTTACTTCTACTCCACTACATCTCAGAGGCAAATATTGTACTTTTACTCCACTACAATTATTTGAAAACTTTAGTTACTAGTTACTTTTCAGATATAAATTATGATATAATGAAACATACATTAACCACTTTAGCCCTATTTTATACCTAGGCTATTTGAAAATAGCAGATCTACAAGCTCACAACGCGTCGCATCGCGACGCGTTGTGAGCTTGTAGATCGGCTATTTTCAAATATTTAGTACTTTTACTTTTGGTACTCGAAGTACATTTTGATGCCAATACTTTTGTACTTTTACTCAAGTAAATTTTGAATTCTAGACTTTTACTTGTAACAGAGTATTTTTATATTGCAGTATTGGTACTTTTACTTAAGTAAAGAATTTGAGTACTTTTTCCACCACTGCAAATCCCCCATGCATTCTTCTCACCATTAAAGACTGCTGATCTTCATGTTTACATAAATCTTGTGATGGTCGCTTATTGTGTGATATCAGTTGTGGAATACGTGGATCTTTTTTACAAAGCATCAAGGAGATAAACGTATACAGCGTGGGTGTCAATCTCTCGGCATGAGACTATCATTTCTCACACAAACATATCGGACCAATATCATTTTACAGACAATGGTATGAAAGGTGAGGAAACTATACACCTGCGCCCATGCAGAGCCAACTTCAATATGCCGTCAGGCTATTCACAGAGGAGCTTCCAGTCATGACACCGACCGGCACACCTAGCCCCTTTGGAGCACATGAACTCACGCTCTGAGATGTTATCTGAGGTTCAGTTTTCATGTGAGAACATATCAGTGGTGCTAACTCTTTGGGAGGAAAAGGGAAAGGGAGAAAAGGTTATAGGGCTATACTTTCCCCTTTTCCATTGCCCTTTTCCCCCGCTTGCGCAAACCCAAAGTCTGTCTTGTGCATTTAACCCATCCTAAGCAGTGCTATTGAACAGCGCCCAGGGAGCACTTATAAGGGGTTCAGTGTCTTCTCAAGTTGATGAGAGTATCTCTCTCTCTGTCTCTCCTCTCCTTCTCTCTCTCTTTTCTTTCCCCCCCGACACGGTCAAGGCAGATGGCCGCCCGCCCACCCTAGAGCCTGGGTCTGCCTGATGTTTCTTCCAGTTAAGAGGGAGTTTTTTGTTGCCACTGTCACAAAATTGCTTGCTCAGGGTGGGACTGTCGGGTCTCTGCTCTACATGTAAAGTGTCTTGAGACAACTTGTTGTAATTTGACACTTTAATCAAATTGAATTGAATTGAATTGAAATGCCCTCCGATTCCCAGGTGACTGCTCTGCCTCCTGAGTCACTGCTGCCCCCCTGGGGTGCCCTATACAAATGTTTCACTGGTAGAGATCTTAATTGTTTTCTAATACGAATGATTGAATACTAAAATGTATGTGCGACGAAGGAGGAGCCAGGCCCGGAGGCAACCCACAGTGCCTATAGAGCCTCCTAGTGTCGCCAACACCTGCTGTAACATCTCACCTATAACCTGGCCTGGCATTGGCCGGACTGATAGCGTGGATTCACTCACATACGTTCCAAGTGTGAGTGGATCCGCGTTGCCGGTCTGGCTAGTGCCAGGCTAACCCTAACCCCTAATTAGCACTGTCTGTAACCCCCAAGAGACAGTGGGGGCAGTAGCAATGCCACTTGGGCACAGGCACAGGTAACCTTTCTGATTCTGTGTGTGTACACACACACACACACACACACACACACACACACACACACACACTCCCCCCTCCCCTCTCTGACAGGTATCAAGGTGATGGCTGTCTTTGATGCATTAATTGCTTGGAGAGAGCACTAACAAGCACATAACGAGTTTGACACTAAAATATTTATAAACATATATTTAAAAAAATAGGCTAAAAGTTACCTAGTTTCCCTTTAAGTGAGAGTAAATCTTTGGCATTAAAAGGGCCATTTTGGGCAAGAACGTAACACTGTACTGTAAAAATCTGTCTATCTGCGTCTTCGTCACTATTATACTTTGCCTGTTGCTTCTGTTTGAACACGGAGGAGCAGATGTTAATGACTGGACAATTAATGTGCACTGTGGGAGGACAGCAACGACATGATGCAATGACTTCACACCAGAAGGCTCTCATCTTTCTCACACAGGGCAATGCATTTTTAATGTGGACACATTCTGTGTAAAGCAATACGTCCCATTACTTTGGTAACATCAAAGTTGTCAGTAAGTAAAGTTGGCCTCTATAGACTCAACTGGTGGAAGACCGGGTGTGGGGCCTTAGCGTCGCCGTCCGTCCGGTGGATACCTGGTATGTCCAAAACACGTTGCTTTTCAGGAAATGGAAGATAGAATTTGTGTTCCAATGGATCCAATGTCGTTATTATTTTAGTCACAAGCCCTTGTTGATACTTTTCATAGGTTCAATATTTGTATGTCAAATGTCATGATCATGTCAAATAATGACCTGGTCATGTCAAATAATATGTCAATGGTCATGATCTAAATGTCTCAATAGAAGAGCAGGGAGAAAAAATACAACCACCCAAATTGTATAAGCTATATCGTATTAACATAATCTACCAAAAAAATTTATTCATAAAAAAGTTACATAGTGCTACTTTAACCACTTTCACTTAAATAGCAGATTTACAAGCTCACCATGCGTCATGAATATGCAACGATTGTAGCTTGGAGCTTGTAGATCGCCTATTTTTGCTACTTTTTGTGTGACACTGTACTATATGACGAAGTAGGGCATTGATTTACAAAAAAACTAACAAAAAAAACCCATAAAAAGTTGAAATATGGAGATTCAAGGTTTCCGCCCGGCAGCAAGGATATCTTCTCAAAGATAACCTTGTGCTGGTGGATAAATTGCATTAAAGGAGTAGTTCACTCCAAAAAAAATTCTATCAATTACACATCCCATGAAGCCTTGCATTCATGGAGATTTTTTAGTTTTTGTCACATTCCTGAGACAATAATTTGATGACCGGCGGAGTCTCCGGTAGGACTCTTTGAGTCATCAAATCATTGGCTCAGGAATGTGACAAAAAAAACAAAACATGAATTCAAGGCTTCATGGGGTGTGTAATTGATAGAAAATACTACATTTTTTGGGTACTACTCCTTTATAAGCCACCGTCCGTACTTTTGCTCTTCTAGTACTTTATACACCGCGAGTAGGAGCCGTAGATGGTCCAGTCGATCCAGCGGCGGAATCTGGACACGGCCGTGTAGACTCCCGGAAACCTGGCGTCGCCGCAGCCATGGCCCCAGGACACCACGCCGTAGACACGCCCCTCGCACACCAGCGGCCCGCCAGAGTCTCCCTGCAAACAACGACCAGACCAGTGTTGCCAGAATTTGTGAGAGAAATAAGCAACCTATAGGTCAATGAAAACAAGCCCAAAAGAAGCGACTATAGACGCCACATGAGCACTTTAAACCTACAGTATATAGCCTACATCTGCTATTTGAAAATAGCCGATATCACAGCGCGTCGCGATGCGACATGTTGTGAACTTGTAGATCAGCAATTTTGAAAGAAATCTTGAAATAAAATGTGGAATATTTGGAAGATTTTTTAAACATTATAGCAAGACAAATCTGGTACTCCCTGCCACAAAATATTTTAAGATGGGGTTTAGGGACAAATACATATTAATTTTGACATGAAAATGTTTGAGAACCACTAAACAACATTAGACAGGAAGCCCAAATAAGCAACTATAACACTTTAGAAACAAATCCCAAAATACCGCCACCCGCAACCAATATTTTACAAGCGACTTTAAAACTGATAAAGAAGCACAAAGTCGCATATAATAAGCGGACATGGCAACACTGGACGAGACCACACCCTCCCTCAGTTTCCATGAGACATTTGTGTCTCCCTGTCATCCAAAAAAATATAATAATAGGCTACCAAATAGGTACAAACTCACCTCCTTGATGATAATAATGGCTAGTAACCAGACCAGCACCCTACGGCCTACAAAATGAACTGTTCTTCCGCATTCTATCAGGATGGAAGTTGGAAGTAACTAGGTTTCCCAGCATCATCCTGTTGTCTGTGTTGTATTTGTATCAATGGAACAAAGATACCTGTCAGTGATACATTTGATATGTAAAAAAAGAAAAGATAGCCTAGTAACTTCTATTACCTGGCATAGACTTGCTACTTTTATAGCCTATTTAAAAGCTGAATGATGTGACCTTCCTCAGGGATTAATTGATCTGGTGTTCCGTAACGGGAACCCAGTGCAGTGGACAAAGAATTAAAGCCATGTATTCCGTGCAGGTGTCCAAAATGAAACGCTGGAAATAAGGCCCTGACACAGTTATTTTTTTCATTATTTTGTACAAAAATATATATTCTTGTATGTGTCATGAGAACATTCACACCGAAAGTGAATATTATGCGCCGATAAAGACATGATTTTTTTTTCTGGAACAAGGTCCATTTCTGTATTCTTTAATTTTTTTCCAAAAAGGTTTCATGGAGATTCACAGTACTTAGAGCAGTACAGGTATTTGAGTCTTCACGTTTTCAAAGTTTTAAGTTTTAGAGAAATTACTCTAATCAAGGTTGATCTTTCACTGCAAATAACTAGTTTATTGTTAAGGGATAGTTCATGGATATATTACATTTTTTGTTGCATTCCTACGCCAATAATTTGATGACCGGCAGCGGTTCCGGTAGGAGACACGAAGAGTCTCCTTTGTGTCTCCTACCGGACATACTGACCTACCCACGATTTATCAGACCATTCATTGGGCGTAATCAGGAGATACTGACCTACCCGGAGGCAGAGCAGTCCCCACAACATGATTTACCATTATGTGCCTATCGGTACATAACTCGGACGGCGCTGAGTAGGCTCAAGCGAACGTCGCAACGTTCGGGACGGCAACTCGCTCGCTTTAGCTTGCTCGGTGGTCCCTCATGTGGCTCCAGTTCACTTGAGACTGTGCGCCTCCGTTATGGTCAGAAACTGAAACCGAAACTGAACTTTTAAAGTCATCTCCGTCGGTAGTCTATGTCTTGATAACACCCATTCAATGGTCTGATAATATGTGATAATCTCCCATTCAATGCATTGATAGCATCCGAATTGGGTGCACCGGGTGCATGTGTGTACCTTGCATGCGTCCTTGCCCCCAGTGGTGTAGCCGGCGCAGATCATGTTGGCGGTGATGTTTCCATTGAAAGACTGGCTGCCGTTACACCTGGCGGTGGAGACAATGGGCACCTTGACCGTCCTCAGGGTGAAGGGACTGGGCTGGCTCCCGCCCAGGGCCAGGCTGGTGTGGCCCCACCCAGACACCCGACACACGCGGCCCTCCGTCACCGAGGTGCTCTGTCGGGGGAGCGGGGCCAGAGACACGTACCTGGTCAGCGCCATGGGGGCTCGCAGCTGGACAGATAGAGAGGTGGAAAACACAGAGGACGTAGTTATACTGAGGAGCAGTGATGGAAGATGTAGTAAAAAAATGCTACTCAAGTAAAAGTATCAATAGCCAGTGGTGGGAGAAGTACTCACATGTTTTACTTAAGTAAAAGTATCAACACTGCAATGTAGAAATACTCTGTTAGGGCGCGCTCCCACCAAGAGTTGGCTGGCCGCTGTTTGCAGAATCTGCCAATGCATTGTCAATGCAAATGCGTTGATTCACGCAAGAGCAGATTTTTCCGCTTGTCGCGCAGACCTTGCGTTTATCTGCTCTCCGCGACTAAGCATAAAACTGCTGGAGGCAGGAGCCGATTTTCTCCCTCTATCCAATCGGGTGAGTGGAAGGCGGACTGTCTCAAGACTCAGGAAGCAACATGGTGCTCAAGGCAGCAGGCGGTGCGGGCTACGGGGAGGGTCCTGAAAGTGAGTGACAGGCGCGACACTCCCGTTTTTTAGAATCCGCTGGCTGCAAAAAACTGTGGCCGCGCACAACCTGCGTTTAACAGCGGCCAGCCAACTCTTGGTGGGAGCGCGCCCTTACAAGGAAAATTCCATGTATTCAAATTGTACTTGAGTAAAAGTACAAAAGTATTGACATCGAAATATACTTAAAGTACCAAAATGTAAAGTACTCATTGTGCAGAATGTCCCATTTCACAAGTTCAAAATGTATACAAATCTTTTGAAAATAGCAGATCTACAAGCTCACAATGCGTCGCATGCCATCGCGATTTTCAAATGGCCGAAATGTATGTAGGGCTGAAGTGGTTAATGTGTGTTTTGTGATAATAATCTGAAGTAACTATTAACTAAAGCTATCAAATAATTGTAGTGGAGTAAAAGTACAATATTTGCCTCTGAGATGTAGTGGAGTAGAAGTAAAAGTACTGAAAATTGGAAATACTCCAGTAAAGTAAAAGTATCTTTATCTTGTTTTATTATGTACTGTAGCACTTTGACGTTTGTTTCAAATGTAAAGTGCAATACAAATAAAATGTATTATTATTATTATTATTAAGTACCTCAAAATTGTACTAAAAGGTATCGTGACATTCATTTTCACTTTTTTTATTTTCAATGTTTTATTTGGGGTTTTATGACCTCAATTACACCCAAAAAACCTGAACTTAGAACATTCAGTGGATTTTCTGTGGTCTGGGGTTTTCTGAATAATTAGGCTGAAAAGTAATCTGAGCTTGGCCCTTCGACAGTGAGGTCACAGTCGATTAATCCCGCCCACTCTCCTCCTCGCCCCTCCCCTCCCCTATCCTTTCCTTTGGGGGGGGCGGAGCAGAGGCGATGATTGACAGGCAAAATCCCTCACCAGCGACACCCGCAGGCAAAGATTTATTTTTTCATTGCAGTTGAAAAGGCTTTAGAAATGTGAGAGAAAAACACCTGCCATGGATCACTGGAATGGAATTTTCACTTAAAACTTTTTGTACACTTTTGAAGGACCAGGACAAAGACTTTGAATGTGGTGTAAAAGTGAATGTCATTAAACCTTTAAGTACAGTACTTGAGTAAATGTTCTAAGTTACTTTCCACCACTGTCAATACCACAATGTAAAAAAAACTGTTACAAGTAAAAGTTTGGTATTCAAAATTTCCTGGAGTATAAGTACAAAAGTATTGGCATCAATACCCCAAGGACCCCACTTTGAGAAGCACGGTTCTGCAGTATACAGTATACAGTATATATACTGTACCTTGATGAGCATAATGTCAGCATTGTTGGTGCTGCTGTTGTAGAGAGGGTGTACGACCAGCCTGTGGGGTTTGGAGTACTGCTCCGTTCCCTCATAGAAACCTATGGTGTTGTCACCTGCCACCACCATCATGTGCTCTTCCCTGATAAAGGAGAGAGTACAGATAAAAGGGATGAATGCAGATATTAAAAAAGCGGCAACAAAATGAAACAAAACAATATTTAGTTTGGTTAATTAATTTATGCTTTGTCCCTTCTGTTTTCTCCTGTGTATTTAGCCATTGTCTTTTGGTTATTTCTTTTTGGTTAGGAGTTAAGTTAGGGGTTTAGCACAGGATGTTTTTAACTATTGTGAACCTTCACCCTGAAGTCAATCATGTGACAATTTCATGTTAAAACCGCTGCAGCTGAAAGAATAAAACATTTCAGTTTTTAATTCAGTTTTTGTTCTTCCATATTTATGTTACTTTTTACCCTAGACAAAGGGGTCGTAACATAAATGAAACATTTGAAACATTCTTGGTCTGTCTTTTGCTAAGGGACAGGTCAATTTTTAAAGAAGGGTACCCCTGGAGAAAATGTATGTGCCCTGATCTAAAATGCCATGACCCTCCCTTTGACTAAAAAAAAAAATCAATGACCCTCCCAAAGTGATTAAAAAACAAAGATTAACCCTCCCCGCCTATAGGAGTGTCACGATATACTGTCCCACGATATAGCCTATCGTGGTATTAAAATGTGACGATAGGTATTGTCAAGATGTCATACTGTATCGTAATATTTTTTTAATTATTTTTATTTTCTTTCTTTTTTTTGCCGGTGAAAGTCATAGGAGTTCTTACTGTATGGTGTATGATACGAAATGTAAAGCTTATCATAATCACAGTAATTATTAATCATATTCAAGATATTTTGGAGAGAAATGAAACTCGTTAATGTGACATGCATCAAAGCAGTTATGCCTCTGCACTCTCAAATAGGCCTACATCTAATCGATTGTTTACATGGTATTATACTGTATCTGGTATTATAGATTGTTTTTGAGCTGTTGGAAATAACTAGGCTGCACTTGGTTCGGAAAGTCCAGGTGACAAAAATATGAGGTTTGTGGAATTTATAGTTATGCAGTGTTATATTATATTATATTTGTTATATTAGTGTCTATCTGTCCTCTGAAACAATGGGTTTATAGTTAGTGAGAACTTCACTTCTCCCTTAAGCTTGCACAAATGTATTTATTTGTGTGTACAAAGCACTTTGTAATTGTTTTTAAAGTGCTTTATAATTGTTATTTTAAACTAAAGATGATGGCCAATGTTGATGATACATGAGAAAAGAACATTAATAATGTATCATATCGATATCATATGCCCAACATCATGTATGTATCGTGAAATTAGTGTTATCTTGACACCCCTAACCCTCCCCATCAAATACAACAACATGACATAAAACTGATAATATGTCCGATGTTTTGCTTTCCACATTGATTAGAACATTACTGTAGTCAGTCTTGCTAAATGCACAGTGTAGTGTCTGTAGTGGTAGCAGAATGGACAGTGTTCTAAACTTACATGTGGGAAACCCATTGAATCCCATAATTATTAACTACAGTGACTACACTGTTGCCTACATCATGGGTTTTCAACTGGTGGTCCATGGAGGTATTGCATGTGGTCCCTGACCATGCATTTAGTAATGTAGGAAAGTGAAGATTTGTATTATATTTTATTTTATCGATGGTGGATACTGTTAATGTGCATGACAACAGAAAGGAAATTCAACTCAAGGATGACAGTTTTACACACGCACACAGCGCAAAGTATATAAGGGAGGTTTTAGTACATCAAGGTAAATACAGGCTTTTATTTGATGTATGATGACGCATCAATGTTGTCAGTTACTTGGAAGTCGGATGTCAAGAACTTCCACAGAAATGGGAGTTAGAATTTCAAGAACTTCCACAGAAATGGGAGTTAGAATTTCAAGGGGAACTACCTTTTACCTGGTTGAGTCATCATTTCTAGGAAATGTGCCCATATCAATCGCATGAGCTTGCTTGTACTTGTGCAATTCGAAAATGGCCCCTGTCTAAGTCCTTGTCCAAGGTGTTACTGGATTTGAATCCTTTGTATCATTTGAAATAGAGAGGGGTCATTGACCACTGTTCTGCTCTACTAAAAGGTATATAAAAAACGGACTTTTATCAATTCAAAATTGCATGACCCTCCCTTGGATTCAAAGTAAAATTAGCTGACCCTCCCTTGTACTAAAATTAGAAAGGCATGACCCTCCCCTATTTTCCTCCAGACACCCCTTCTGTAAATTTCGACTGGTCCCTAAATTAACTTTTTCAGAAATACAGAAAACTCTGTTTAAACATGTGTGACCCAGTTACAAACTCAAACAAGATTTTGAGGACAAGTGGATTCTAATTCATTCTATGGAGCACCCAGATTCAAGTTATTGTTTTAACATTATTGTGCGTGCGTGCGCGTGTACGTGCTAGTGTGCGTGCGCGTGTGTGTGTGTGTGTGTGTGTGTGTGTGTGTGTGTGTGTGTGTGTGTGTGTGTGTGTGTGTGTGTGTGTGTGTGTGTGTGTGCATGCATGTGTGTGTGTGTCTGTGAACAAGTACAGTTTATTGCTGTATGTATTGTTGTTCCCTTTTGTTCTCATTTTTCATTCTTTGATGCTGTATTTCCCCCCTGGGGGATTAATAAAATGTCATCCTATCCATATTTTGTAACAATGTCCTTACACTGTAGTTTAAATACTAGAAGTGTCTGTCTGTCGAAGGAACAATGGTTTACTGTCTGAGGGCTGGGGGCGACTGTGATAGGATAGAAACGTACCCCATATCGTCTCTGTCAGGTGGAAACCTCATCCTCGTCCAAAACTGTTAATTTCAGGATTCAAATTCAAAAACAGCAAAAGCCGTAGATCTACAAGCTCACAAGCTTGTGGATCTGCTACTTTTGATGCTTTAGTGTGACTGTGACACTGTATGGTCAAATAGGGCATACATTTACAAAAATGTTGAATATAGAGATAGGAGGTTTTTGCCTGAAAGCAACAATTTCTGTAATTGGACAATAATAATAATATCTCTGTCTTTCCCTTTTTTCACACACACACACACACACACGCTCACACGCTCACACACACACTCGCTCGCTCGCACGCACGCACGCACGCACGCACGCACGCACGCACGCACGCACGCACGCACGCACGCACGCACGCACGCACGCACGCACGCACGCACGCACACACACACACACACACACACACACACACACACACACACACACACACACACACACACACACACACACACACACACACACACACACACACACACACACACACACACACACACACACAAAAACGTTTCCAAAACAGCTTAAGATCACGACCGTGCGACTTGCACGATTTAACCAAGAGAACATACAGTACAAACATCTGGTAGACCATCTGCGTAAGTAAAACACATTGTGTGTAAGCATGTTATACACTCTTGTACACATGGCACTGCATATATATGTGGCTGAAACAAGCTCCCTTAAGCATTAACCACCTAAACCCTATATGGCTGACTGGAGTCCCTCAGGGCTCTATATAGTGTCTTTTTATGTTTTCTGTTATTGTGGGGAAAGCTTTGGCCTGATCGACAAGCTCACAATGCGTTGTGATGCTGGGGTTTAAGTGGTTAAACATGTACTCAGATCAGTGGTGAAACAGAGTCAAATAGAATGCAATAGAAAAAGGTTGAGTTGGGGGCACGGTGGCGCCTGCAGTCGGTAGCGCCGTTGCCTCACAGCTCGAAGGTCCTGGGTTCGATTCCCACCGGGGACGCTGTGGGCGCTGGGGGGGCGTGTCCTCTCCTCCGCGTTATCAGTGCCCATACCCTAGGTGGGGTTGGCGAAAGGGCCTTTCTGTGTGGAGTTTGCATGTTCTCCCCGTGTCCCTTAGGGTAGGAGGTATACCCTAACAAAAAACATGCAGTAATCCTGATTCTGGAGCGCCTGATGGAGGGGAAAGGAACTGGTTGGAATAACGTGTTCCTTCCACGCGCTACGTCCTACCGGGGAAACTCCCCCCTGTCAGGTGATAAGAAGCGGCTTGCTATAGCTCTCATGCATTGAAGGAGGCATGAGCTCAGCTCTGGGCTCTCCCCAGGCTGGCAGAGGGAGAGTAGCGCCCAGGAGTACATAGGCAATTGGCACTGGGTGAAAAAAGAAAGGCCCTTTCGCCAACCCCACCCAGGGGACGGATGGCATACACTGATGACGCGGTAAAATAGAATGCAATAGAAAAAGGTCGAGTTGAATCTCTGTGTTAATGAACTGGATGCCAACGTCCCCTGACTGACTGCCTGTCTGTCTGCACGGGGTCAGGAAGCAGCCTGTGTGTTGAACAATGCCAAGGACACTGGCCGGCACAGGTCTCTTTTCAGCTTTCAACAAGCACACATATTATCGTGTACAGATTACACAGATGTATAGATTGTATATCTGCTACTTGTCAAATACAAACACTATTATTATCTACAAAAGAGATGGGAAAAATTACATTTACCTCCGGCCAATTTAGAAAATAACCAGTGTTACACATCCTTTAATTAGTTTAATAGAGGGTGTCAGGGCATTCCATATTTCGGTGGTAGAGTAGTAGAATGATAAAGTTTGTTCTAAATTTGAGTGGTACCAGATCATGGTTTGCTATGTCTAGTGTTGTGGCTGTGAGTACCACTGCCTGAACATCAATGGTTCCCAAACCTTTCAGGCCGTGACCCCCCAAAATAATCATATTTGAACTGGTGACCCCCCCACCCTGACTGTCACGAGCGAGTACGGAGGAGGACCCAAAAGCAGGCGACTGGAGGCAGAACAGGTGAACTTAAAAGTGTTTATTAACTAAACAAAGGTTCTTCCATAAAAGGGCAAACGAAGGCAGGTAATAACAGGACTCTCAGGTACATTCACACGCCGACTCACTAGCCAGGGAACAACCAACCAACAAACCTCAGATGATACACAGCACACAGGGCTTAAATAGACACAGGGATAACAGGACACAGGTGAACTCAACTGACGATCAACACTGGGATAGGCTGGGGGACTAAGAGGACACAAGTGGAAACACAGACAAATCACAAGACTGGTAAGACAAGGCAGCTAGGAAGGCACAGAACATACTACAAAATAAGATACGGAACACCAAGGCAAAAAGGCAACAACAGAATAACAGAAATACAGGACTAATACAGAACAACAGTAACAAAGGCCTAATAAGTCCCAAACTAAAAAGGACAGTCAAAGTCCACAGGCCGAGGGGCGGACGTGACGCACTTGGAATGTTGGAGTTGAGGCATTACATTTAGTTTGACTCGGCTCCACAGATAAATGCCTGCGAGACCACTCCACCCCCGCCACCGCCAGTGGTGGAAAGTAACCAAGTACATTTACTCAAGTACTGTACTTAAGTAAAATGTTGAGGTATTTGTACTTTACTTGAGTATTTCCAATTTCCAATACTTTTACTTCTACTCCACTACATCTCAGAGGCAAATATTGTACTTTTACTCGACTACATTTATTTGAAAACTTTAGTTACTAGTTACTTTGCAGATATAAATTATTATATAATGAAACATACATTTACCACTTTAACCCTATTTTATACCGAGGCTATTTGAAAATAGCCGATCTACAAGCTCACAACGCGTCGCATCGCGACGCGTTGTGAGCTTGTAGATCTGCTATTTTCAAATATTTAGTACTTTTACTTTTGGTACTTTAAGTACATTTTGATGCCAATACTTTTGTACTTTTACTCAAGTAAGTTTTTAATTCTGGACTTTTACTTGTAACAGAGTATTTTTATTTTGCAGTATTGGTACTTTTACTTAAGTAAAGTATTTGAGTACTTTTTCCACCACTGGCCACCGCCGACCCCCAGTTTGGTGCACTGCTGTACACAATACGTAACGATAAAGAAAAACTTTGAAACTTTGAAACCGTGACTCAACTTACCCAATGTTGCAGTGTGCTGCGGTCAGCACCCAGTACTTGTGAACCAGCGCTCCGCCGCAGAAGTGCTGTCCCCTGGTGCTCTGCAGTGACACCATGTATTTGATGGAGTTGGGGGCAGGCGTGTAGCCCCCCACTATACGGCCTTGCTGCTGCATGGGCAACCTGCCTGTGTGGAGGAGGAAACACACACACAAACACACTGTGAACTCCACAACGACGCAGGAAAAAAATGATGGGCAGCGGTTGTTGGAAAGGCTGTTGTAATGGTTATTTGGTTAAAGAGCCCGTAAACAGTTACAATTGACAATTTAGGCATTTGGCAAATGCTCTTAATCCAGAGCGATTTACAGTAAGCAAGGTTAGGTATACACGAGGTAATACATTAAATGCACAGACAGTCATCTAGGATCATAGGTAAACCAAGAACCTATCATCAGTCTAAACAGTAGACAACCAAAAATTCGATAATCTGTAAATTGAAACTATGCACACACTAGGATGCCAGATGAGGTATACAAATGGACCTGGCATCTGTCTATATAACATGCTATCCATATGTCATTTTAGCCTTTGCATAAGACTGCAAGGTCGTCAAGGCTATAGGGCAAGTGCTACGGGCTAAGGTGGAGTCTGAAGAGTTGAGTCTTCAGATTACGGCGTAAGATTGGAAGCAGTGGTGTGTTCTACCGTGTTACGCTGTATACGTAGATAAATACGCAGATTTTTGGGGAAAAAAAGCAAATACAGTCTACAAAAATGTCATCCATTGAAAACAGTAGCGTATATCCACGACCACGTGCATGTCGTGCGGGGAATGATCGTCGTATACCTCCGAAAAACTCGATTGGGAGTGAGTCTGCAGTTCTAATTGCAAGGGTAGTACCCTAACCCAGTATGAGTTTATTATCAGTATTTTTATGTTTTAAAAAAATTGTCAGACCACAGAATAATATGTTAAACCACCTAGCCAAATTAGAATGATTAAAACAATAATTGTAAAGTATATCGAAATTGGTTTAAAAGTCATGGTAAGTAGCTTAGTTTACTTTGTGTAAAGACTGTGTCCTTCACGGAAAGTATCAAGGCAATTGTTTTTCCAACTAAATGATTTATATTTGAAAATAAGAAGTGACACAGTGCAGTAATAACCCTGATAGGCTTAATCATGGCCTCTACCTAAATGATTAAAGTAGGCCCATTAGACCATATTATTACATAATAAGATTAAGAAAAATTACCAGCATTTCACAATATTACATCAAAAGTAACCTATAGGCTTAAGGTGTGGTGGGAACTTTTTCCAAGTGAAATGCAACCGAGTGCGGTGTCTGAGCCAGCCTTTGTATATAGAGACACATCTCTGTTTCGTAATTTTAGAGAACTTTGACATAATCTCGTAACCCAAACCCGAAGCGGTCTCTCTCCTCAAAATCCTCCTTACACAATCCTACACAGGAGCCACTCCACTAGTAATTGCTAAGCATTTTGTCAATGGTCAAAAAAGCCATATAAATCAAGAGAGCCTTTCAAGCAACAATTGGAGGACACAAAAAAGTGCAGAGAACTATAATTCCTCTCAAGGCCATTGACCTTGGCTAACAATTAGCGCTTTTCTGTCACTTGGGAGGCGCACTGTGTAATGAAGGTAATCTAATATAGCCCCGACCTTATAGTGTCGCCTAGTCATCCCGAGCTTTGAAACAGAAAGGGCTTTTTGCCCTGCTGCGGGGTTATGCAACAACTCAACTATACTGTCTGCACATTGGCCTCAGGCTATAGAGACATTATAGGAATTATAATAGTCACTTACTGTACTGTACTGTGAGTCCACATGGCCTTTTCCCACCCACAGTGGGCAAACTCCTACATTGTACTATTATCATCACTCAAAATATATACGTTAAATATTATTGTCGCTGTTGGGTGGAAACCTTGTATGACTAAAAGTGTTACTAATTATTTAAAAAAAAAAGAATTAAGTAGCTGTTGTGAGCTTGTAGATCTGCTATTTTCACTATTTTCTGTACAACACTCGTGTATGATGATGAAGTAGGGCGTTAATTTACGGAAAAATGTAAATGTTGAAATTTTGAGATACGAGGTGTCTGCCTGCCAGCAACGATTATGTGAACTTTGAATACATTTAGTCGAGGTGGGCGTGAAATCCTGAATTAATCATAAACCATTATGATACAGTGAAGTCTTAACTGAAAAGGGCAAGAAAAGTCCTTCCTATGCTCTGTAAACAAACTGACCGACTGTGTTCCATTTGTGTACACTAACTTATTTTATATTTATTATTATTCACACTGTTTAGGAAAATTACTTGAACTTTGAACGTTAGAATCTACCTTCCTAAAAAGATTGATTGTTTGATTGAATACTTTATTAACTTTATTTTGTCTGCTCATTTCTTTATGTCATCACTTCCAATTTCACTTGATTAATCTGTATCCTGACTGAGTTCTCTATCCTGATTGGATACAATTGGTATCCTGACCTGAAAATGCACTCTATAGCAATGAGTACTGTAGGCTACTATCAGAATAAAGAGCTATTTAACACTTATTGTAACCAAAGAAAATCACTTATACCCTACCTTTAAGTACAGTACTTGAGTAGATGTGCTTAGCTACTCCCCACCACTGGTTGTAAGGCCTATACGGCAAATAGCAAAAATAGCAGCCCAGCAATCAAGCTTGAGCTTGTAGATCTGCTATTTTTCTCCATGACACGTGAAAACGCTTCAAAATCTTTTTTTACGGCATGGAGATCCCATAAAGGAGTAGGTCATTCAAAAATGACTTATTTTCTATCAATTACACACCCAATTAAGCCTTGAATTCATGGAAATTCTTCTTTTTTTTGGTCACATTCTTAGGCCAGTAATTTGATGACTACTGAGTCTCCTACTGAGTCTCAAATGATTGGCTCAGGAGTGTGACAAAAAGAAAAACAAAATCTCCATTAATTCAAGACTTCATGGGGTGTGTAATAGATAGAAAATACGTTTTTTTTTTGGGTGAGCTACTGCTATAATATACTGTATTTATTTACTCACAGTCCACTGCCAACATTTCCAGCAGCATGCAGCACAAACACGCCGGCAGCAGGATCATCATCATCACGACACCGACTACGGAAGAAGTGAACACCACTCTGGGTTGCAGAGAGAGAGAGAGAGAGAGAGAGAGAGAGGAGACAGGAGTGTGTGAGAGAGATGTCTTCTAGTCTAGTAGGTAGTACACCATAGCAGAAGGTTGACCCCCGCCATGCACACGACCACTGTTGTTCTACTGTGTATACTATCTCCTTTCCCCCTTCGCCACGGCAACCACACAGGTTGTGTGTGTGTGTGTGTGTGTGTGTGTGTGTGTGTGTGTGTGTGTGTGTGTGTGTGTGTGTGTGTGTGTGTGTGTGTGTGTGTGTGTGTGTGTGTGTGTGTGTGTGTGTGTGAATGAAACAGGAGTATGTCTCCCTTCCTGAAAAATAAAACAAACAAAAAACTGTGACTTTTCAGGATTCAAATTCAAAAAGCAGAAAAAGTATCAGATCTACAAGCTCGAACGGATCGATCTGCTACTTTGGATGCTTTCGTGACTGTGACGCTGTGGTACGATCAAGTAGGGGCGTTAATTTACGGAAAAACACAAAAAGTAAAAAATATGGAGATAAGAGGTTTCTGCACGACAGCAACGATACGATGGAGGGAAGAGAGAGAGAGAGGGAGAGAGAGGGAGGGAGAGGGGAGAGAGAGAGAACAAAGTTCACCTTCATGAGGTATCCTTCGCTGTCACAACTCTCCTTCCTGACTCGTCTAAATGCCTTGCATTGTTCCCATGGTAACCAGCAGGGAGCTGGTTCCTCCATACTGTATCAGCGAGCCCCCTGTCTGTGTTGTCAACACTGTAGCTTATCCTCCCTGCCTGCTGAAATGTCTCAACGGCCTGCTCTCTCTGTGTGTGTGTGCGTGTGTGCGCGCGCGCGTGCGTGTGTGTGTGTGTGCATGTGCGTGCGCCTGTGGGTGTGTGTGCACTTGTTTCGCAATACTTGTGTGGGCCAAATGTCCCCACAAGTATAGCAGAATTAGATGAATAGACATTGTGGGGACGATTGTCTTGGCCCTCACAAGAGAAGAAAGGGGGGTTTATAACGTTTTTTTCACTAGCAAGGACCACAATTAATGCCGTTATAGAGTTTTTTATTGAAGAGAACCGATGAAACTAATGAAACCAAATGAATGGAAAGGGCGAGGGACTTCGAGGCGAGTCGTCGATGCTGAGTCTTCTGTGCCGAGTGATCGATGGCGAGATGTCGATGAAGAGCATCAGAAGCTGAGTCTCCAATGCCGAACTTGCAGAGCCGGGGAGCTTTGAATGGGAGAAGGATGCTGAAGATGGAGCTTCCATGCAGGTAAGAGGAGAAGCAGAGGAAGGCCAAAGAGGAGGTTTATGGATGCGACATGCAGGTGGCAGGAGTCACAGAGGAAGAAGACGCAGACATGCAGGTGGCAGGAGTCACAGAGGAAGAAGACGCAGAATACAGAACCAGATGGAAACAGATGATCCGCTGACGACCCCGATGGGCATTAGCTGAGACCAGAGGAAGAAGAAGCTTTAGGGGTTGGGGTTGGACAATAGCATCAAAAGTAGCAGATCCGCAAGCTCGAAACGCGGTGCGAAGTGACGCGTTTTGAGCTTGTACTGTAGATCTGCTGTTTTTGAATTTGAATCCTGAAAAGTAACAGTTTTGGACATAATGAGGTTTCCACCCGACAGAGACGATATGGATGTTCAATCACAAAGTGAATCAATGTCTATAATAATATGAACACATCATCATCATCATCATCAATGATCATGGACTACATCATCAGCCTTCATGGCGACCATGATATCATGCGAGTCAGCAAAATATTCCCCAGGCAGCATGGGAAGAAAATCACGGCTGATCTCCTCTCTCTCTCTCTTGTCCCACATTTAGAAAGCTGGGCTGAATAATTGATGTTTCAACCTGACAGAATGGGAGAGCTTATAGCAGCTCCATGTGGCCTCCCTCCCACACTGCCAGGTATTTCCTGGCCTGGGATTAACCCAGTCCTCTCAGATATACTCGGGTTGCATGATTCACACGCCTCTCGTTTTAGAAAAAAACTGCAAATCTAGGCATTTCTTTGCGTGGGGCCCTTGGTAGCAGCTGACATGACTCGCCGTTCACCGTTCACCTTCTCACGTATTTCCCAGTGGTGGAAAAAGTACTAAAATGTTTTACTTTTTTGTTGTTTTATGTTTTTTTATTTTTAGTAAAAGTATCAATACTGCAATGTATTACAAGTAAAAGTCCGGAATTCAACATTCATTTTGAGTAAAAGTACAAAAGTATTCACAGCCTAGGTATAAAATAGGGCTAAAGTGGTTAATGTATGTGTTATAATATAATCATTCAATAATTCAATCAAACAATAATTGTAGTTGAGTAAAAGTACAATATTTGCCTGTATATATAATTGTCTATAGTAAAACTATAGACAATTGGAAATACTCTAGTAAAGTAAAAATACCCAAAAAAAAGTACAGTACTTGAGTACATGTACTTAGTTACTTTACACCACTGCGTATACCTACCTACGGGTTGAACGTTTGGTTTGTTAGGTCAAAGAAACAATAAAGAAATGAAATACAGCCTATACAGTCAAATCCTCAGTGCTAAGAATCCCAGAGTCCCTATTCTACGTATATCCGATCAAGCTCACAAAGCGTTGCATTGCAAGCAGCATTCTGCTTTTACGGACCGACAGTGTGGAATAAACTCCCATTACACTTAAGACAGGCAGCCTCTGTCGATAGCTTTAAAGCACAGCTCAAGACCTATTTCTTCACTCTTGCTTTTAGCTGATTCTTTGGTTGATTTTTAATTCCTCACTGTATTGCCTATTTTAATGTTGTTTTATGCCTTTGCTTTTATTTTATTTAGTTTGCTTTATTGTTAAATTGGTTCTAACTGTAATTGTATTCTTGCTCTGTAAAGCACTTTGAGCTGCATTTCATGTCATGAATATACAAATAAAGTTTATTATTATTATTATTATTGTGACGCTTTGTGAGCTTGTAGATGAATTCAATCTACAACGTTTAAGCTTTTTAGACAACATTGTCAACAACACAAAAGTGTTTTGAATTGGCGCTCACTTAGACAAGTAGCAGGTTTTGATTAGAATCAATGCTTTTATTTTCTTTCAGACTATTCCCTGGTTACACCCCCCCCACACACACACACACACACACACACACACACACACACACACACACACACACACACACACACACACACATTGAACACATACTTCCTGTTTGCCGTCTCACATTGGCACCTGCACGGGAGATAGCAGAGCGTGCTGTATCACCTTTCGCCCTCACGTTTGGGCTGGCACCTCGAGGGAACCAGCTGTTATCTGTGTGGTCCCCCAAGCTACCCTACACGAGTGATGTTGAAACCTGCCAATACCTGTACAGAGTATTATGACAAGCCGTGGGAACTTTAATAACGATGAGAAAAGTCCATGGGAACCTACAGTAAATGAGAGACACCTGGGGAGGTGATGGAAAAGGGTGGAGACCAACCATGACATGTAAACATGATTAGTGCAGTGGGTCGTACTTTTTGAGTTTCTGAGCTTGCTCGATCTGCTACTTTTGCAAAAAAATTATTTGCATCCTGAAAAGTAATAGTTTTTAGACCCCCGACAGAGATGCTATAGAGTTCGGTGTGAACCGATCTGTGAGTATCCTCCATATTGGATCACGCAGGTTGATTCTGGGATTGAGCAGCTATAACAGCAGATTGATAACTATCACAAAATCAGTGGTGGAAAAAGTACTCAAATTCTTTACTTAAGTAAAAGTACCAATACTGCAATATAAAAATACTCTGTTACAAGTAAAAGTCCAGAATAAAAAATGTACTCGAGTAAAAGTACAAAAGTATTGGCATCAAAATGTACTTCAAGTACCAAAAGTAAAAGTACTAAATATTTGAAAATAGCCGATCTACAAGCTCACAACGCGTCGCGGTGCGACGCGTTGTGAGCTTGTAGATCTGCTATTTTCAAATAGCCTAGGTATAAAACAGGGCTAAAGTGCTTAATGTATGTTTTATAATATCATAATTTATATCTGAAAAGTAACTAGTAACTAAAGTTTTCAAATAATTGTAGTGGAGTAAAAGTACAATATTTGCCTCTGAGATGTAGTGGAGTAGAAGTAAAAGTACTGAAAATTGGAAATACTCAAGTAAAGTACAAATACCTCAAAATTGTACTTAAGTACAGTACTTAAGTAAATACACTTAGTTACTTTCCACCACTGCACAAAATGCAATAAGCTTTTGTCCCCCCCCCCCCCCGCCCTCCCAACACATCAGCAGACCACAACAATACACACACACACACACACACACACACACACACACACACACACACACACACACACACACACACACACACACACACACACACACACACACACACACACACACACACACACACACACACACACACACACACACACACACACACACACACACACACGCGCACACACACACAACAGTATGTCTGGAGAACATGTTCTGTCATTTGGGCAGCTTGCGCTTGTTGAGTTTCACTCCCTCTTCTCCTATTAGTTTAGCAGACAATAGCATGAATGCAGGTGAACAATGGCTTCAGAGGGGAGGGGCCTAATAAAGAGGAAGACGACAGTGGCTTTTGTCATGTGCTGTACTAGGTCAGTCTCCTCGCTTTGTGTGCGTGCGTGCGTGCACACACCTGTATCTCAGACTCTGACACACCTGTATCTCTCATGTGTGTGTGTGTGTGTGTGTGTGTGTGTGTGTGTGTGCGTGTGCGTGTGCGTGTGCGTGTGCGTGTGCGTGTGCGTGTGTGTGTGTGTGTGAAATGGAGAAAGATGGGGGGGGGACATAGAGAGTTACCTCACTACATGGCAAAGCCATGCATACGTATACAATAAGAGTGTGTGTGCAGGTATGTAGCGACAGTATAAAAGTGACCAAACCTTATGTCTGGGATGTGAGAGGAACTTGAGCAAGTGTGTGTGTGTGTGTGTGTGTGTGCGTGTTTGTGTGTGCGAGTGTGAGCGTGTGAATGCATCTCTGTGGGATTTGACCAGCTCTAGCAGTGTTTTTGTTTTTATTTTTCAGTTGACTGCTGAGGTAAGGCAACCAATAAGGATTTGTGTTGAATTTCGTCTCTGTCGGGTGGAAAGATGTCTGTTACTTTTCAGGATTCAAATTCAAAAGCATCAAAAGTATAGCAGATCTACAAGCTAGAAATGCGACACGAAGGGATCTGCTAATTTTGATGCTTTTTTAATTCAGGAAAAAATACAAAAAGTTGAAATATGGAGATAAGAGGTTTCTGCCCGACAGCAACGACATAGGGCTGCAGCCATTGATGATCTTCTTAGCGATTCATCTATATTGATGACAAATCAATGCGAAAAACTTCTAATCAACTAAATCGATTTAAGCCCTAGTACTTTATCGCACAGAACGGTGTCAATCTAAAATAGTGAGAATAACAGATCTACAGGCTCACAAGGTGTCACGTCGTGCTATAAAATGGCAAGGTCAAGCTCACATACATAGGTTGTGATGTGACACGTGAGCTTGTAGATCTGAAATGTTTTGTAGTTTTTGGGGAATCGAAATGTCAAGGTGAAGTTCGCAGGTAACGCCTCGCATTGCGACGAATTGTGAGCTTGTAGATCTGATATTTACGAATTGTGAGCTTGTAGATCTGATATTTACACTATTTACACTATATATATATATATATATATATATATATATATATATATATATATATATATATGTATATATATATATATATATATATATATATAGTCTCTGTCGGGTGGAAACCTAATATGTCAATGAATTTATTAACTACTTAAGCCCTTACACAACAGTGTCATGCAAAAATAGTGAAAATAACAGATCTACAAGATAATTAAATGTATACAGTATCTGTCCTTGAAATGTATATGAAAATGGGAAGAGGTTCTTTCAAACTGTTTGAGATGAGGTTCTCTTGTGTTTCTCTTGTTGGTACTGTAGCAATCTTGATAACTATGGCTCAAATCATCTCTCAACTCTCACTACTCCTGGGTCTTCTCGACATCACAGGTAAGGAGTTTTTTTTAGTAAAGAGGGTTTTTTCCCCCCTAACCCTACCTCTTAGGACAGAATACTTATCGACTCTGTCGGGTGGAAACCTGTCCAAACTTTTCAGGATTCAAATAAAAAAATGGCAATAGTAGCAGATCAACAAGCTCAAAACGGGTTTGCTTCGCGCCGTGTTTCGAGCTTGAGGATCTGCTACTTTTGATGCTTTTGTGTGACACTGTAGTATGCGGCGTTAATTTAAGAAAAAACACGAAATGTCGACGATATACAGTCCTCATGCATGCACAAAATGCAAATGCTTCGATTATGCATCGACATATCAATGAATTGAATACACAGGACCACAATGGAAACTTTGTGTGTTATCCTTTTAGCACCATTGTATAATGGTACCACTGTACTATTTGCAAACTGTTAGCAAAGTATTCAGTCAATCAATCAATCAATCAATCAATCAATCAATCAATCAATCAATCAATCAATCAATCAATCAATCAATCAATCAATCAATCAATCAATCAATCAATCATCTCTCTCCTTACATGGTGCAATAAGTGATGCACTCTCTCTCCCTGTGTTTCCCAGGTGTGTTTGCAGGCAGGATCATCGGAGGTCACGAGGTGGAGCCTTATTCCATCCCATACCAGGCCTCCCTCCAGTACAGGAGCTACCACTTCTGTGGAGCCACCCTCATCCACCCGCAATGGGTGGTGTCTGCCGCCCACTGCTGGAGACCGTGAGTTACTGCACTTTATATATATATACAGTAGGTAAACCGGGTCGTATGTATCTCAGCAGCGCCCTCTGCCTGAATGTTATCATGGATATCATTTATAAGGTTATTTAAAAACCCATTATAATAATAATAAATAATTTTGGGGGTCTTTGGCACGAAAAACTTTTGAGAACTATAGGCCTACTGATTTAGAAGGCATTTGTAGAATCGGCCTCAGGTCATCTCAACAGAAGACTATGGCGTCTAAAAACCTTTAGACGCTGAAATTCCTGCTTTGGCGTGAACATCTCCATTTTTAACTCTCCAGTGAGTCTCCCCAACTTCAAATGAGTCCACTGACTGATTAGTCAGGGATGAGCATGAATGAACGTTTGACTCTGGAGTTTCTACAAATATTGGTCATTTGTAAATTCCAATAAATAATTTTATGAAATAAACAGCTTTTTATTTATTTTTACTCACATTTTACTCACATTTACTCACAATGCATCGCGATGCGATGCATTGTGAGCTTGTAGATCTGCAATTTTCAAAAGAGTTTTAGACATTTTATATTTTTGAAAACTTGTGAAATGGGACATTCTGCATAATGAGTACTTTCTACTTTTGGTACTTTAAGTACATTTTGATACCAATACCTTTGTACTTTTACGAAGTAAATTTTTAATTTAGAACTTTTACTTGTAATGGAGTATTTTGCAGTATTGATACTTTTACTTTAAAAGTAAAACATGTGAGTATTTTTTCCACCACTGGTGGGATGTGGGATGTGCCTTGAATTTTTTCTTGTGCTGTGGTCTTTGTAGGAGACACCTGGTCAAAGTGGTCCTCGGTGAACACAGATTCCGCAAGGTCGAGGGCTACGAGCAGGAGTTCCGAGTTTCCAGAGTCCTTGTCTACTACAACTACAACTACAGGACATTTGACAACGATATCATGCTGCTCAAGGTATCTGACCATGGGTCATCTTCTAGCCCACCAGCTGAACATTAGAGCAACCCAAATTCACACAACAGACAATGTTGGAAAGTAACTAAGTACAATTACTCAAGTACTGTACTAATCATTTTGAGTATTATTATTTTTTACTTTACTGGAGTATTTCCAATTCTCAGTACTTTTACTTCTACTTCACTACATCTCAGAGACAAATATTGTACTTTTGACTCCACTATAATATTTGAAAACTTTAGTTACTAGTTACTTTGTAGTTTTTGATTGTTATTACGAAACCACTTTTGACTCTACAAAAAATTGGAAATGTGGTAATACCAATAAATTATTGGTATAGAAATAAACAGCGTATTTATTTCACTTATACTTATATTATGTATTTATATTTGAAAATATCTAAAACATTAAATTCATTATTTCCATGGACTTATTTGATGTCCTTTCTGCTCTGGCATTTGGCCTTTTGTGCCTTTTTTATTGCAAATCTTTGATATATATATTTTCTTTTTACTACTCTTTTACTCAAATCTGTGGGTCCCTGGAACAAAATATTTTGAGATGGGGGTCCGCGGCCAAAATCATTACATTTGGGGGTCCATTTTTTAGGATCGGCCTCTGGTCTTAATGGGTTAAACTGAACTAATTGATAAGACTGAATTATACCTCTCTTGGTTCACAGCTGGATCGGCCAGCGATCCTCAACAACTGGGTGCAGGTGGCCACCCTTCCAGACACCAACACGCTCCCCCTGACCGCTTCCACCAGTTGTAGGGTCAGTGGCTGGGGGGTGACCAAGCTCTCCAGCTACCGGCTGTCCCCCGCACTGATGGCCGTGGATGTGGACTTCATCCCCAGCTGCCACTTCTACTATTACTTCAGGATCACCCGGAACATGATCTGTGCCGGGTCACGCTTTGGAGGCAAAGACTCCTGTCAGGTAAGGAGAGGAAAGAGAGTCAGCTGGAAGGATGGGGCGAAAGAACTTGAACCCTTAGCATCCCTATTCTGGGGCGAACGAACATTCATCAAAGTTTGCCGAACTACAAGCTCTACAATACCCCCATCTACAAGTTGTTGATAGGGTATTTTTGGCAAAAGGTTTTGTAGAGGGACAAAAAGAGCACACCAAGTACAGAGGCAATGTCCATTTTTACTTAGTATAGAGCAGGGGTGTCAAACTCATTTTGGGGTCCGGGCCACATTGGTCAAATGGTGACAATAGAGGGTACATTTTCACCAAGTATAGAAGGTAATGTTTTACTAAGTATAGAGTATACATATCAATTTGGGGGTCCTTGGCACAATTTAGTTTTTTGGAATTTTACATTTTATAGAATTGAAGTACTTTGCTGGGTGTTTTAATTGTGGTGTATATTTATGTATTGTCTTGTCTTGAATGTATGCATTGACCTGAGCAAAACAATTTTCCCTTGTGGATATAAAAACATCCATTATAATCTAATAATCTACAGTCCTATATGACAGGGGTTCTCAAAGTGGGGTTCAAATGGGACGGGTTCAAATGGGACCCTTACTGGTCTCTGTACACTTGAAATTAAAAAGTTTGCAGTTTAAAATTGACCCGCTTAATGACGATGGCACTTTTCCTCTTCTGTCCTGCAGGGGGATTCAGGCGGGCCTCTTGTCTGTAACGGTAACTTTGAGGGCATCGTGTCCTGGGGCATCAGCTGTGCCAACCCTTACTTCCCTGGTGTGTACACCCAGGTCAGGAACTACCTCAGGTGGATCAACTGGTACCTTCAGAACAGCTAGCGAGACGCTAACTACCAGCAACCTCTAAAATGCACTAAGGAGTTGTTATGTTGTTATGGGAGATCACAGTATATGTCTCATTGGACAAATGCTGTAGGCCTACACTGTAACAGAACTAAAGTTTGCTAACTAAATGTTTTCTTTTGTTTTTGTTTTTTACCAAATCATGTAAATATAATCCATGTAATAAAAAGTTGTAAAACCGAAAGACATGCGAGGAGGATGAATAATGTTCTATCTTAACCCATTGAACTGGGAAAGCGTCTTTGTCATTTTAGATTTTTGTATTGGCTATTAAAAAATAGCAGATATACAAGCTCACAGCGCAGCACTGTATATCTGCAATTTTTGAACTACTGCAAACATGAACACAAACATGCTGTTCACGTTTTATAGAAAGGAGGTTTTGACTATATGGTTTTGTGCCAAGAATTCTACAAAACCATGTAATAGTCCAATATAATGAAGATAGTTGTGATGTAATTTTAGTCCCCCTCCCCCCAATTTATTAGATTCACAATTCACTAATAATTTTCCGATCAACAAAGAGCTACTATATCTTTGGTATTCTCGCGTAGCCAGACAACTATTCCACAATCTCCGAATGACGGAATCATTTAACAATTGTGGGAGACAACAGTCTGGCTCACGAGACTATATCTTTGATAATGAGCTGATGTGCTTCTGTAGTCCAGAGCAATTTACAATTAGTGCAGCATTGAAACAAACCAAGTCAAAACATCACTGAGCAAGGAAATTAAGAGTGATTGATATTTTTGGTTAAAACAAAGATCATTGAAAAGCTCTATGTTCCAATAATAAAGCTTTTGTAGATAATAATCATGCTATATAGAGTGTTTGTTCAGTAACAGCTCTCTCTAAATACATGTTCAGGTGGGTTCAAATCATCAGACAGTTTGTGTTCCAGTTACAATGTTTCTGCTCATTTATTTGTTTCATCACTTCTAATTCACTTGTTTATCCTGTATCCTGTATGAATTATGTTTTGATTGTATGAAATTGGTGTCCCACCTGAAAATGTATTTTACGTTTACTAAAGAGCTGGTGAGATCCCTTGTTACTGCACAAACACTTTATACAGTAGTAATCTGAATATAGAACTATTTAAAACATGACTTACAGCTGCTTTTATCATACACAATATTGTAAAAAAGTATAAACATTTATATGCAATACATTACACTTACTAGTTACTATACTATGTATTTGTGCTGTCAATGCACCTAAGAAATCTACTCTTCTATTCAGTATCACAGTATTATTATAGTATTATTTAAACAAACATTGTGATGATCACACTCAGATTCTTTCCCAGTACTGAAATTAGCAAAATGATACTTCGTCATGTGACAAATAGCTTAAATAGCAGATCTGCAAGGCTACAATATGTCACAACAAGATGAATTGTGACCTTGTAGATCGGCTATTTTCAAACATTTTACATTTTTTGACATTTTTCGGCATGTCCAAAATAGAGACACCAGGATGAAAGTGGTAATTATTCGATGCCTTTAGCCTTCAGCTCAGCCCTCACTCTGCTCAGGTAGCTGTGGTCAGGATAACCAAACCTGTGGGAACAACACAACATGGCTGAGTATCCATTTCAGGTCACATGACATCACAGTACAGGAACACTTAAAAAAACAATGTTTAACAGAAGTACTGTACCCTAGTGGTCCTCCATCCAAGTTGGTCTTGTGGTGAATGTCCTTCCAGATCACCTGGTTGCCCCACATGGAGAAGATTAGCTTCTGGTCAAATGCTTTCTGCAACAGCCTGAACACTGAAACCACAATGTAGAAACACTCTGTTAGGGCGCGGTCCCACCAAAACATGGTCAGCCGCTGTTAAACGCAGGTTGTGCATGGCCAGAGTTTTTTGCAGCCAGCGGATTCTAAAAAAGCGCAGTGACGCACCCGTCACTCACTTTCAGGACCCTCCCCGTAGCCCTCACCGCCTTCTGCCTTGAGCACCATGGTGCTTCCTTGGGACCGCCCGCCTTCGACTCACCCGATTGGACAGAGAGGGAAAAGCAGCTCCTGCCTCCAGCAGTTATATGCTTCAAATGGACAAGTCGTGTAGAGCGGAAAAACGGCAGGTCTGCGCAACAAGCGGAAAGATCAGCTCTTGCGTGAATCCACTCATTTACATTGACAAAGCATTGGCAGATTCCGCCCCAGAGATAAAATAAAAGTGCAGTGGGACCGCGCCCTTACAAGTAAAAGTCCAGTAAACTAAATTTACTTGAGTAAAACTACAAAAGTATTGCCATCAAAATATACTTAAAGTAGAGATGTACCGATAACATTTTCTTCTTCCCGATATCGATTCAGATCCCCATAACTTTCACATCGGTCGATACCGAGTACCGTTCCGATTCAAATAGCCAAAGTTTAAGTGGAGTAAAAGTACAATATTTGTCCCTGAAATGTAGTGGATTATAAGTAAAAGTATAGAAAATGGGAAATACTTCAGTAAAGTAAAAGTACCTTGAAATTGTACCTAAGTACAGTACTTGAGGAAATGTACATGGTTACTTTCCACAACTGTACATTAATATACTCACAATTAACATACAACAGACAGTATGATATAACTACGGGTTTTTACCGTCTGTATTCCATCTGGAATGTCATAGTCGATGGTTATTATGCCACAGTGATTGAATTCAGTCAGTTTGACGATGGAAGAAGACCATGTCATGGTTCCATTTGGCTGATCTCCCAAAGAAAAGCTCAGGGCCACATTTTAGTTTTTCTGAATGGATGGACATTGACCTTTGACCAGTCCTTGGTGGGTGGAGGAGGGGTGATGATGGATGTAAAGTTCTGGAGAAGTTGGAGGTGGTCTTCAGTGTGTGAGAGCTGTTTCAGCTCAGAGCTTCTCTTCTCTAACTGAGTGATTTCCTGTTGCAGCTCTTCAATGAAGCCTTCAGCCTTTTTCTCTGTTGTTTTCTGCTTCTCCTCAATCACATTCATGAGCTCAGCCTGGCTTCTCTCAACACAGCTGATCAGAGCAGCGAAGACCTTCATAGTGTCTGCTATCTCTCTGTCTTAATCTTTCTCGCTGAGCTCTACTGAGTGTTTGACCTCGTGAATCTTCACTCGTCTCTCCTGGATCATCTGCTGAACTTCAGCCTCTGTCTTTCCCAGCTCAGCCTTCTTTCCGTCATATGCCTCTTTCAGAGATACAATTTGGTGTAACTTGTGGTCTGCCTCGGTGCAGAACTGACAAACACACGTGTGGTCAGTATTACAGAACAGATCCAGAGGTATGTTATGTTTCCTACACAAAATGTCTTCCAGGTTCTTTACAGGGTCGATTAGTTTATGTCGTTTAAACGCTGTTCCTCTCTGATGAGGCTCCAGGTGAGTCTCACAGTAGGAGGCCACACACACCAGGCAGGACTTCACGGCCTTGAGCTTTGGTTCAGTACAAAAGTCACAGGAGACTTCATCTGGTTCAGCAAGTTCTTGGTTTGTGCTGGATGTTTGTTTCAGCTGCTTTGAATTCCTGAACTGATCAGCCATCTCAGAGAAAACTTTATTAACACATAATTTTGGTCTGTCATTGAAGTTTTCTTTACATAGAGGACACTGACACACAACACTGCTATCCCAGTAATGTGTGATACAGGTTTTGCAGTAGTTGTGTCCACATGGAGTGGTGATTGGATCAGTGAACACATCCAGACAGATGGAACACAAAAACTGCTCTTCAGACAGGAGACTGCTGGTAGACGTCATTTCTACACAATGAGAATAAAAACAAAGGTTTTTGAATGATACTTGTCTTAATTTATTCGACAAACCTTCATTCATACAATATACTGTAGTATATAAAACATGTTTTTAATTGACTAAAATACTTAATTCTAATAAATAGATTTTTTTTGTTCCGTGTTGAATACTAACAATTATACCAAACTCATCCGTCTGTCTTAGAATGTTCTGTTTATGAGAAAATCCTGTTGATCTGATATTTTTGCGGGGAATATTAGCTCTGCTGTTAAATTGCTGTGGGTCTGAAGTACAGGTACTGTACTGTTTTGCTATGTCATCATTGAGATGCAATAATCATAGGTCACGCTTTGTTGGAGTTAATCCTTTACTGGTCTCTTTCGTGCTGTGAACAGGTTGAAAAGTTTAGAATAAAATTTTGAATTCACTCCACATTTACATTTCTATTTCATTTAATTCTATGGTCTGAATATGATGTTGTCTCTTCTGAGACAACATAATTTTCCCCCTACAGTCATACTTGCAAACTTCTTTGAACACAGAATGAAGTGTTGTTTTTCAGGGTGTTATCATCAACAACCACATTTTTGATCAAAGTCCACTTGCTTTATAACACACTTGTTGTTTTACTGGAGGGCGGAGGCTATAATATAGTACATTATACAGTTTATTATACTGTATAGCTGGTTGACTTGGAAGAATCTAATTCAAGTGTTTCCAGGAGTTACTGTATAAGAAATAAAAGAATATCCTATTTCCAACTGATTTCTGTACAGTAGATCACATATTGTATCTGCAATATACTATTTGAAATAAAATAATATAGTGAAGTGACATGGTATATAAGCCTGGTAAAGATAGCCGATACAAGCTCGCAACGCGTTGTGAGCTTGTAGATCTGCTAATTTTTAATTATTTTATACATTTTGAAAACATGAAATGGAAGATTCCTGCATATTGAGTACTTTTACTTTTGGTACTTTAAGTTCGATGCCAATACTTTTTTACTTTTACTCGAGTAAATTCTGAATACCAGACTTGTTGTAACAGAGTATTTCTGCATTGTAGTATTGATAGTTTTACTTATGATTTTAAACAAATTCTAATGACATTTTAATCTGACGTATTACTCTATACTAAAGTCTGAAAATATCTATTGTAATTAAACGTAGGAGACTCACTCACTGTGTTCGTGCCTTGTGGTGTTCCAGCCAGGTAAATGAGAGTGAAAGCAAAGAGTCAAAAGCTCACTCTGGTAACCATTCACTTTGTTGATTGCAGAGTCTGGAGTGGATACGGATACAGGGTATGGAAATCTTCTGTCAATCAATGCCAAACAGCTTTTGAACTTCCTCCTAGACCCCATAAAAGGCTGGTAAACATACAAGAAGAGTGGGCACTAAAGAAGAGTGGGCACTAAAGAAGAGTGGGCACTAAAGAACAGTGGGCACTAAAGAAGAGTGGGCACTAAAGAACAGTGGGCACTAAAGAAGAGTGGGCACTAAAGAACAGTAGGCACTAAAGAAGAGTGGGCACTAAAGAACAGTGGGCACTAAAGAAGAGTGGGCACTAAAGAACAGTGGGCACTAAAGAACAGTGGGCACTAAAGAACAGTGGGCACTAAAGAAGAGAGGGCACTTCAATGTAAAATGTGCTATTTTGTCCAAAATATTAAATATTTGAATAATGTAACAGTACATCATTATCAGACTGTATCCTTCAACTTCTTGTTTATGTCCAAAATGACACATACAGGATTTGTAGCAATTGTAAAAATTAGACCTTAATTGTCAATTGTTCGATCATGTTCTATCATGTATACTTACATTACTTAAGACTATTTCTCATTATTATTATTATTATTATTATAATTGTTTTTACATTTTGGACCAAATAGCCAATTTTACATTGAGGTGTCCACTCTTCCTTAGTGCCCACTTTTCCTTAGTGCCCACTCTTCCTTAGTGCCCACTCTCCCTTAGTGCCCACTCTTCCTCAGTGCCCACTCTTCCTGTTACCAACTAGACGAGGCTACTCAAGCATAGAGGTATGGATGATTATCTGTACAGTAATGAATGCTTTCCACTAAGGGGCACTATCACACAGGAGAAACAACACACACACAGTATGTAGAGCAGATATGAGCTCTGAACGCAACAGTAAATAGAAAGCAGGCTTTCTACAGGTTGGCCTTCTGTGGAAAACCACCAAGGTTACTACCAAGATAATCAATAGGTCTAATATCCTTTAAAACCACCAAGGTTACTACCAAGATAAAATAAAGGAACATCCGCACTCTCTTCAGTTATATTCTTGATTTATTTTTTAAGGGTGAACAGCCGCAGCAGACAGGTCTATCTAGAGAAACGGACGCGTTTCGGCACGTCGGCCTTCCTCAGCGTTTCAAACTAGAATACATCAAACAGGATGTGACATATATAGCTATGCGATAGTGTACAGCTGATTCTCATTGGTGAATACAATTCACTTACAATTCATTGTACTATTAATGTTTACATTAAGCATTACACATAGTATTTGTTTAGTAAAAATGTTCTTAAAGTTTCCACAACATCCACAACCAGAACAAACAATTCATAGAAAACATTTCATAGGAAACAATTCAATAATAATTCTTCATTCAATCCCTTAGGGAACTCAGTATTTAATGCATGGATCCAGTAAGCCTCCCTTTGTAATAGAACACGGTCTCTGTCCCCACCTCTTCTCAGTGGGTTGACTACTTCTAAACCTTGAAATCTTAGTGTACATATGTCATGTTTAACCATATTATAGTGCCTGGCAACTGGAGACTTCTCATCTTTATTTCTAATATTACTCTTGTGCTCTGTAATTCTGGTTTTCAATTCTCTTTTGGTCTTTCCCACATAGCAAAAACCACAAGGGCACTTTAAAAGATAAACCACATATTTTGTCTTACATGTAATTCTTCCTTTGACTTAATTTTTTTTTTTACCATTATGAGGGTGAGAGAAAGAGTCTCCTGTTATCATGGCATTACAATTAATACAACCTTTACACGGGAAATTCCCTGAGGGTAAAGTAGATAAAAAGTGTTGTGGTTGAATATACACATCATTTTTTATTAGTTTATCACTTATATTGTTTGCTCTCTTGTTTGCAAAAATTGGGGGGGTGGAAAAGGCTTTTCCTACCACAGGGTCACTGGACAGTATATGCCAGTGTTTTTTGACCACCTGTTTAATGGTTTGGGAGATGGGGGGAAATGTGGTTGTCATAACTATAGGTTGTCTGTTTAAAGCAAAAGAAGATTTAGGAGCAAGGAGACTGGTTCTATCGAGGGGCTTGATTTTAGACTTACTATTAGTTAAAATATTTTCGGTAGGCCTATAACCCCTTTCTCTAAACCTACTGCACATTTCTGTAGACTGACTATCAAAATCAGATTCACTGTTACAGATTATTTTAAGTCTTAACATTTGGCTATACGGTAACCCTCTTTTTAGACTAGAAGGGTGATAGCTAGAAAAATGGAGATAGTTGTTTCGATCCGTCTTTTTACGGTACACTGTTGTCTCAGTCCCTCTGTTTGTTTTTTTAACACATACTTCTAGGAAATTAACAGTTTCTTGACTGGCTTCCAAAGTGAACTTAATGGAGGGTAACCTTGAGTTCATGTAATCTGTAAACTCTTTCAACATTTCAGAAGTACCACAAAAAATAAAGAATATATCATCAATGTACCTAAACCAGCCTTTTAACTGAGTACTAAAGGGGTTGTCTTTATACACATACAGTAGTCTTCTTCAAATTTACCCATAAACAAATTCGCATAATTTGGGGCGAATGGGCTTCCCATTGAAACACCTTGTTTTTGGAGATAGAACTCATTGTCGAAATTAAAATATTTTTTTGTAAGGACCACATTGGCCAAGTTCATGATAAGGTCTGTAGGAGGTGACTGGGTCACTCTTGACTCCATATAGTATTTAAGGGCTTCTAAACCTTCTTGGTGGTACTACCAAGATAATCAATAGGTCTAATATCCTTTATAACCATCAAGGTTACTACCAAGATAATCAATAGGTCTAATATCCTTTAAAACCACCAAGGTTACTACCAAGATAATCAATAGGTCTAATATGTTGTTGTTGTTATTGATTAGATTTAGAACATAATTCTACAACTGATACAAGTGGGGAGATAACAGTGGAGAGAGTGAAACCTAATGTGTCTTGTAAACAAAAATCGATAATTTGACACAGAATATTGATTTGAAAATGATTTTATTGCCTTCCACAGCAAGGTAGACAAAGGCAGAACAGAATCCGTTGATTAAACAATTAGAATCAAGAATTCATCAAAGCCATGTAATAGTCCAATATAATGAAGATAGTTGTGATGTAATGTCATTTTAGCCCCCCCCCACTCCCTCATTTATTAGATTCACAAATAATGTCCCTATCAACAAAGAGCTACTATATGTTTGATAATGAGCTGATGTGATACTGTAGTCCAGAGCAATTTACAATGAGTGCAGCATTGAAACAAACCAAGTGAAAACATCAGTGAGAAAGAAAATGAAAGGTGCTGTAAAAGGTTAAAGCTCTATGTTCCAATAATATAGCTATTGTAGATAATAACCATGCTATGTAATAGCATGCTACAGTAGAGTGTTTGTTAACAGCTCTGTCCAGCTCTTATGAATAGTAACATAAATACATGTTCAGGTGGGTTCAAATCAGGAGACAGTTTGTGTTCCAGTTACAATGTTTCTGATCATTTATGTGTTTCATCACTTCTAATTTCACTTGTTTATCCTGTATGAGTTATGTTTTGATTGTATGAAATTGGTGTCCCACCTGAAAATGTATTTTATGTTTACTAAAGAGCTGGTGAGATCCCTTGTTACTGCACAAACACTTTATAGTAATCTGAATATAGAACTATTTAAAATGACTTAGAGCTGCTTTTATCTGACACAATATTGTAAAGATTATAAACATGTATATACTATATATTATGCTTACTAGTTACTATGCTATGTATGTTATTTGTGCTGTCAATGCACCTAAGAAATCTACTCTTCTATTCAGTATCATAGTATTATTATAGTATTATTTCAACACACATTGTGATGATCACACTCAGATTCTTTCCCAGTACTGTAAATAGTAAAATGCCATGCTAAATCCTCATTAACCACTTAAGTACTACTGTATGTACTTTGTCATATGACAAATAGCTAAAATAGCAGATCTGCAAGGTACAACACGATGCATTGTGACCTTGTAGATCGGCTATTTTCAAACACTTTAAATATTTCTGAAATTGTGCAAATAGACACCAGGATGAAAGTAGTAATTATTCGATGCCTTTAGCCTTCAGCTCGGCCCTCACTCTGCTCAAGTAGTTGTCGTAGTTGTGGTCATCTAAGGTCATCACTACACGCAAGCGTGGAATGTGCGGCTTAGATGGCCAAGGGCACGAACAACATATTACGCTGTTGTGGTATTGTTGTTTATGTGAGCGTCTCATGCGAGGCATGGGACATGCACATAAACGGCCATGATGCTGAGTGCCGAAGTTCATCTAAGGTCATCACTACACGCAAGCGTGCAGTGTGCGGCTTAGATGTCCAAGACACGAACAACATAGGGGGTGCTGGCATGGTCATCTAAGGTCATCACTACACGCAAGCGTGGAGTGTGCGGCTTAGATGGTCATGAGCAGGGATATGACATTCTGGAGCGCGTGGTCATCTAAGGTCATCACTACACGCAAAGCGTGGAGTGTGCGGCTTAGATGGTCGGGCCCGAGAATGGCATCGGGGTGCCGGCGTGATCATCTAAGGTCATCACTACACGCAAGCGTGTAGTGTGCGGCTTAGATGGTCAAGGGCAAAGGTCAAGGGAAGGCAGGCGTGATTAGGAGGGGAAATGGCCAAGGAGGAGGTTCCGGGGGGGTCGTGGACCCAGATACTTTGGCTTAGGGGTCCGAGGGTCATTGAAAATGAGGGAGGATGATGTGTGTATCGTCAGGTCGGCCAGTCGAGGATGGAGAGCCGGGTCGAACCTGGAGTTGGAGGCAGTGAACTCCGAACATCTTAAAAAGCCAAAAAAGGCCAGGAGGAACATGGCTTCGAGCGTTGCGTCTGTATGTGGATCGGAGTATCCGGAGCGTAGGATGTGGATGCAACTTGTTAGGATTTCCACGGTGAGGGGTTGGCGTAATGGGGCAATCTTTGGTTCGTTCCTCTGGAGCCCTTTGAGAAGCAGGGTGATCTGGGGGTGTTGGATGGATGGATGTGGAGTGCCGGTTAATAGTTTGGCGAAGAAGTTGATACCACACAAGTAGACTCTGATGGTTGATGTCCTGATGGCCGTTGTGTGGAGGTAGCTGACATAGGAGGAGAGGGTGATGAGGTCCATGGATGGGAAATGGATGTTGAAGAGGGTGTGGAAAGATTGGTAGCTCTTCCAGGCTGTCCAGTAGGAGGAGAGGGTGGAAGGGGCGACGCCTTGCAAGATAGTATGCCGGGATATGGTGACGAAGTGGTGGAGCGGGTGATTTATCGGAAAACCATCTCCGAATAGGGTGGAACCGGGGTTGGTGTCTGGTCTGCTAGGGGGGCCAATCCTCTGAATTTCTGGAATTGAAAACGGGAAAGAGAGTCAGCAATTGTGTTGTGGAGGCCGGGGATGTGAGCTGCGCGTAAAAAGTTTTTGGTGACTGTGATCCAAGTTAGTCTGCGGAGAAGGGCCATGATGGGGAATGAGGAAGAACGGCCTTTATTGATGATGTGCACTGTGGTGAGGTTGTCTGAATGGATAAGGACGGAACGGCTTGTCCATTCTGAGCCCCAGAGGGACGCTGCCACCACAATGGGGTAAAGCTCGTAGAGCGCTGAGGAGTGGACGTCGTCAGTTGATTGAAGAATCAACTCCTCTGGCCACTCGGCAGCAAACCACCGGCCACCGTAGTAGCCTCCGTACCCGACGGAAGGTGCCGCGTCCGTGAAGAGCTGTAAATCCTCTGGTGAAGTTGATAGTCCTGATAGAAAAATAAAATGCCATTCCAGTGAGACAGGAGCTGGTGCCACAGTCTCAGCTCGGAAAGGCAATCGGGTGTGAAAGTAACTTGGTGATGAAGTGATGGGACTGAAGATGCCAGGAGGAGGAGGTGGGAAATGAAAGAGCGGCCTTGGGGAATGATTCGGATTGCATAATTGAAATGCCCGAGGAGTGAAAGGAGTTGCTGCTTTGTGCACTGGGGGACGTCGAGATAGTTGGAGATGAGCAGTGATATCCGATTGAGTTTGTCCGGGGGGAGTGATGCTTGAAAAGTCGTGGAGTTGAGGGTGATGCCAAGGAACTCGAGGGTGGTGGAGGGACCTTCTGTTTTCTCGGCCGCGAGTGGTATCCCGAGCTGCTGGAAAACAGTTTTCAGTGTTGCAAGGCTTCTTGCTGGTGGTGCTGATGGGGGATCGACCGTGAAGAAGTCGTCAAGGAGGTGGACCAGGTGAGGGAGTTTGTAGTTATTAGTGAGGATCCAGCAGAGGAGTTCGGAAAGATTATCGAACAGTTTTGGACTGCTTTTACAGCCGAACGTGAGGCGTACAGCGAAATAATGAGCACCCTCCCAGAAAACTCCGAAGATGTGCCACGAGTCGGGATGGAGAGGCAAAACTTTAAAAGCGGAGGTGATATCCGCTTTAGATAGCCAGGCCCCGCGGCCTGCGAGGCGGATGAGTGTTATGGCGTTGTCGACTGTGGCGTACTGGAGAGAGTAGTCATCACTGGGGATGAGACTGTTTATGCTGGGGACTGAAGTGCCATGGGGTGAGGAGAGGTCAATGATCAATCTTTTCTTGCCGGAATATTTGCGGGTGGCTACGCCGATGGGGCTGATGCGGTAGGTGGGGAAAGGAGGTGAAGAGAATGGACCGATCATAAAACCGTTTTTAACCTCTTTTTGGAGGAGGGTTGTGACTGTCTCTGGGTCGGTGGTGGCTGAGAGGAGGTTCTTGCAAGTGTGGTTGGATGAGGGTGAAGTGATGAGTCCGGGAGAAAAAACGAAATTGAGGCCGTCGATGAAGAAACGGATGAAATGGGGATTGGGATGGTTGGAGAGTTCCTTGGCTAAAGCGGGAATTATGACGGGTGTGTTAAGATGGCTGGACAGTCAACTGCGGGATGGCTTGGTAGGTTTCTGGGGGCAGGTGGGGCGGGAGTGGGCGCCGCCGCAGAAGGTGCACACATGAAGCAATTTGCAAGAAGACAGTTCGCAGCCGCCCTCATTGAAATTATTGCAAAGCATTCTGTTACCTAGAAAGACCAGAGGACGGCCGCGTCTGTCCTTGGCCTTTGTAGCCGCGGGGTAATTGTTGCTGTTGAATTTTGGAGGGCCGCTGGGGACACTGAACAGTGAAGGAATGACGTGGCTGGTTTGGTGTGAAGTGGAAGGGCGTGGAGTGGGACTGCTTGGAGCGGGTGCGATGTAAGTGCAAAGGGTGGTTGGATGGGCGGGGCAATTGCACAGGTTGCACGATGTCGCGGTTTTCCCTGCAAAAATGCGGCAATAAAGCTCCAGGCCCCAGTATGTAGAAATGTTGAAAATCTGTAAACGTGATGCGGCTCTGGCGGAGAACTGGCGGTGGTACTCGTAGAAAAGAGCTCCTCCAAACCGGGCGGAGAGGTCCATGCAGAGGTACAGGTAGTCATCTAATTCCTGGCGCCGGGATGGGTAAGAGGAGCAGAGGGTGTCGCGATAGATGGAGAAAGCCAGGATGAATTCAGTTGGGGTGAGAATGGATGAGGTGGATGGGGTGAGGTCTCGGAGGGTGATTGTGACTCCTCCTACTTCAACAGACCGTGGGTGGAAACTGCTGGCGGATGGGCGGATGAGGGATGATAAATCGACGTCCATACCTAGCAGAATCTGGTTTCTTAATGAAGATGAGACCATGGGGGCGTTGAGGGCGACGGCTGATGGAGGCATGGGTGCTGGCGTTGCTGTAGCAAGACAAAAAGAAGGGCGGGAGGGGGGGGGGGGGGGTTTTAAAACACTGGGTTGGGAGGACAAGACATCACGTTGGGGTTAGGTACGGGGGCACCAAGTGCATCGTGAGGGGGGCCCCCAAAATAGGGAAAATTGGTCTGGGAGACACCAAAGAGAGGGGAGGTAGGAGGGAGGTGCCGCCTGCTGCAGGTAATGGGACGGAGGGACAAACGATGCCGAAGGGAGAGGAGCAGGCATGTGAGGCACGTGAGATAGGTGGGGGGGGTGGGAGGGAGGTGCAGCTTGCACCATCGGTGTGGCTGGATGGCTCGGTAGGAACGCCTGACGTTGAAAAGTGGTGTCGCTGTCATCAGCCCGCGACGGAGCCGCCGGCCGCGTGACGTCACCACCGCGCGACGAAGCGGCCCGTCGCGCAGCGTTACCGCCTCGCGACGAGACCACCTGCCGCGCGATGTCACCGCCACACCACGGAGCGACCCCCTGCTCAGCGACTCTGCCGCTATGTATTGATGGAACGGCCCGCCGCGCCGCGTCAACGCCGCGCGATGGAGCAACCAGCTGTGCCACGTCACCGCCACGCGACGAAGCAGCTGGCTGCGCGACGTCGCGGCCACGCGACGGACCGGCGTTGTTGTTGTTGCGTGCTGTGGTGCTGCAGCTCCGGTTCGGTTGTGTTGTGGTGGATTCAAGCAGGTTAAACAGAGCCTGTTTCGATGCAGAGCGGGCGAACCTGACCCCTTTGGCTAACAAAGCCCTCTGTATTCCGGTTTTGCTCCAGTCAGAAATGAGAAGTTGGAGGGAGGCGACGGGTATCCCGGAACGGTGAGATGGATTACGGGAAGATTGGTGCTGCAGTGAATGTGACGGGTCCCGCTGATGTGGGGTGGGCCTGCGGCTGGTCCGGTTGTGAGGTGGGGAGATGCGGAACTCCCGTGGTGTTCTGTTTAACGAAAACGTGGAGCCAGGAGGAGGGATGGTGATAGTGGATCTGACCGGGCGTCTGTTTGGTGGAGTATCCGGGACATACTGGGCCGAGTCCGGGAAGGCAGGAACCGCATCTTGGGGTAACTGGATCTGGTAAGTAGGTTCCGGTCCTTGGGCGGCCGCCTGGCCGGCACCGACATATAAATCCTCATCGTCGGAGGCGTTCACGAAACTTAATTTAATTTTTTATTGTATTTAATTTTTTTAATTTTCCCAAAAAATATATAAAAAATAAATGAAAAAAGTAATTGAAAAAACACGGCCCCTCACGTATTAGGGGGGCGGTATGAGTCACCAGAACCAAGGACGGTGTTTTTGATGAATCTAACATGGTTAAAATGGAGTTTGAAGTTACAATGGGTTTGTATAGGAGGGGGGCGTGTCTGTTAAAATGAATTTCAAATATCTAAATACTGAATCGAGCAACTTCAAAACTGTCTGGGGGGTTCACAAAGGCCTGAGTAGACGATAAAATGACCAAAAGTTTTTTTGAAAGTGAAATATCCCTTTAAAGTAACTGTTGTCTTTGTTGACTCATTGTATTTCTAACTGCTGTTTGCAATTACGAGTGTGTAATGTGTGTGGTCTTATTTGGAAGATAATAAGATGTTATACAAAGATTTCATAATATCAGCTTGTGTAAAAGTATAGTTTTATAGATAAGGGTTAAAGTAAATTGTCACATGTTTAAATCTAGGCGGGTTCTAATTCCTTGTGCTGACTGAGAAAGGCTGGCCAAGAAGTCTATTGTTTTTAAAAGCTTGTTTGTGTCTGTGATTGGCAACACGCAGATGTCACGTCGATGGAAATAAAAGCATTTCTATGGACAAACCTACTTCCAAACTGGACTCTCTTGTTATTCTTGCACTCAGGCAGGGAATAGTTACGGAATAGTGTTGTTTCCGCCTGATCATGGGACCATATACGACAGTGCCCACATTTCCCTCGTGCCCACTCTTCCTAGTGCCCAGTTTTCCCAGTGCCCAATCTGTTTTGGTGACCAGATTTCCCTAGTTCCCACTCTTCTCACCCCAAAGTGCCCACTCTTCCGGGTGGCCACATTTCCCTAGTGCCCTCTTCCTAAGTGGCCAGTTTTCCCTAGTGCCCAGAATATTTGGTGCCCATCTTTCCTGTTACCCACCGGGAATCCTAATGTTTTCTGCAACAAAGTCTATAAGAATATTAGTGTAAAAGTTTCATGGTAACTAATTTTTTATATGGTATGGGACATGAAGTTCTCACCATTAACAACTGATTTGTGTGGAAAATAAAACGAAATAATGAGTTTATTTTCATGGGAAAGAACGAGACAATGCAATAAGACAATAATGTGAGCTGTATGAGAATTCCAGAGTAACCACAAGTCTGCCTGTAAATCACACTCGTCAAGGTCCCCCACCCATCTATTCTTCCCCCTCTTTCTCAGCCTCTTCTTCCCATCTGTATCATCTCTGTCGGTCGCCTCTCTGTCTTCTGTTCTGTCTTCTCTGTCAGACCATCATGTTGTCTAACTTCTTCATTTCACTTTTCTTTGTGCTTGTCTTGCGTGAAGTTATTTTGACGTTGTCTCTAGTGTCTTTAGAGTCAGTCCATTTCTTACTGTACCCACAATGCCTAGCTTTCACTTTGAGTCTCACTTCCTGTGTGTGAGGATGGAAAGGTCTCAAGGTTAGCTACCATAGAAACTAGAATGGAACAACTGTTTGGACAGGGCTGTGTGTGCGTGTGCGTGTGTGTGCGTGCGTGCGCATGTGCATGAGTGGGTGGGGGGGTGCTAATGTGTCAGATTTATCACTTGGAAACACTGGAACTGACCGAAACTGTCAGCCAATGTCGGCGTTGGTATGTCAGGGACATAAAGGTTTCATGACGTTCAGTTTTACCACACATTAAGAGTCTTTGTCATGGTCCTTCAAACGTGTATAGAAAGTTTTGACAAAAAAATCCACTCCATTGATCCATGGCAGGTGTTTTTCTCTCACATTTCTAAAGTCTTTTCAACTGTGATGAAAAAATAAATCTTTGCCTGCGGGTGTCGCTGGTGAGGGATTTTGCCTGTCAATCATCGCCTCTGCTCCGCCCCCCCAAAGGAAAGGATAGGGGAGGGGAGGGGCGAGGAGGAGAGTGGGCGGGATTAATCGGCTGTGACCTCACTGCCGAAGGGCCAAGCTCAGATTACTTTTCAGCCTAATTATTCAGAAAACCCCAGACCACAGAAAATCCACTGAATGTTCAAAGTTCAGATTTTTTGGGTGTAATTGAGGTCATAAAACCCCCCAAAAAACATTAAAAAAAAAAAAAGTGAAAATGAATGTCATAGAACCTTTAACTATTGTTTAGGGGTTCAGGCCGAAAGGGCTTGAAAAACCTATTGTTTTTGCCAGAACCTTTTTAGTTATTTTCTCCTACAACAATTACAAATATTTAAAGGTTATAATTAAAGGTTAAAATGTGGAACTTTTGAAACTATTACTACGCTTTGTTGTTCAATTTACGCAAAACTTGCTACAGTCATCCACCTATCCTCACTCTACAAATATGCCTCAAGAACTGTTAAAGTCTGTCTGACTAGATTTCCCGCCATTTTGACTTTTTTAATTTGAATTGGATTTTTCTTTTTTTTACATCTCCCGAACCGTAGGTCCGATTGCTACCACATTTTCTTTAGATTGGGCCAAGCTGATCAAAACATACATGAAGCTTGTTGATATCTTACGTATAAACTTTTTGACCTATGAATTTCAAAATAACATGTCTTAGCACATAAATAGAAAGTCAACAACCACTGGGCCAAACCTCACAAGATATGTTTGATAACACTGTTGAACGTGTTTAAAATATAGGGCAGTAAGGGCACCATCAGTTCCAAACACATGCATGGGGCTGGTGCAATTTTGAACTGTAAATCAATTACAGTTTATCCACACATCACCAAACTATGTGGATATGTTTAAAGTCATATACTCTAGAAAAGAAAAAAATAATAACTTTTATTATCATTTACACTGGCAGATTTTTGAACAATAACCATTCCACATAATGTGTTGAGAAATAGGCTACTATTTTTAATTGTGACCGTCTTCCCCTATACATTCCTGTCAGATATATGCAAATGTAATGCTTGCATGGGAACACAGATTTGGCAGTAAAGGAATGAGTATCTGTTCTCTCCCTCTAGGTTGTCCTCAGGCGAGCCCTCCACCGTCGCCTCCAGTCATCCCCGTACTCCATACATCTGGCCAGCTCGCCTGTACTTTGCGCTCCTGCATCTTTCTTGAGTAGCCTACGTCCACGTATGTTAATGCGGGACGTCCTCGTGACCGGTGCCCGTGTGTTTGTCCCCACAGCACCAATTTTCTGGCTGGCAGTGTCCTGCTACAGTCTCATTCTCCTGGCTGCTAATTTCTCGCTCACCCTTGGCGTTCCCTCATACAGATTCTTGTTGGTAACATGTTCACTCTTGCTGATGTTAAGTACGGCACGCAATATTCTGGTGTCGCACCCGTCTAGAGACTTCTGCAGGGTTGGTTTCAGGTATGGTTTCCATAGAGGAGAACAGACTCTACCGTTGCATAGAAGAAGCTGAGTTTGATTTGTCTGGGGAGGTTGGAGTTCCGTACACATGGCCATGCCGCTCAGGGCCCCCCATAACGCCTGCTAGTTATCTTTAATACAGGTTTGGCAAAGCCTATAGATAACCTTGCAGCGTTCAACTTCTAACAGTACATGTTGGCTTGAAGACCTAATTGGCTGCTTTGCTGCTGTATTTATTTACTACCTTTTCAGACTTGCAGTACTGTCCCTACAATTACCTATTGTAAATAAAGTGTACAAATTAATTGTATAAATGATTTGTGCGCTCTCTCTCAAACCAGACATTCATGCTATATATCATGCCCCTGTCTGTCTGTCTGTCTGTCTGTCACACTCACTCACCCACTCACCCTCTCACCCACTCATTAACTATGGGCCGGCCATAGCTGAGTGGTTAGCGAGCCCCGGTTGTCCCAGGTTCGATTCCAGGCCAGGCCAGCAAAGTGTCGAAGTGTCCCTGAGCTAGACCTAACCCCTAACTGCTCCCCGAGCCGCCCACTGCTCCTGTTACTTATGATGGGTTAAATGCAGATTTACCTCATTTCAGAGGTATGCAAATACCACAAAGGAGTGTGGTCTATATTATTACTCTCACACACACACACACACACACACACACACACACACACACACACACACACACACACACACACACACACACACACACACACACACACACACACACACACACACACACAGTGTAACTGCGTACCCTTTAACTAACACACACACACACACACACACACACACACACACACACACACACACACACACACACACACACACGCTACAGACTACAGAACCACACTATAAAACACTTTCTCATGCCAACATTACACCACTAGGTGGCATATTTGATCAACTATTAAAGGTGGTCCATGATATCTAGACAACAATATCATATATTAAAAAAAATAAAAATGCTAGTTCTAGGCCAACATACTGTATTGACTGTTCTTATGGCACAATAAATAAATTCAAAACCAGCTATTTGCAATGCACTGGAAGATTTCTACTGTTATGTATGACATTTAATTTACTAGGTTTGAACTCATGGTGTCATGGTGTCGGGGCTTTGTCACCCGTTGTACCTGTTGTACGGTCTACCTGTGTACCTTTTGTGCCCATATATGGAGATCTCTGTATACCTTCTATGCCCATGTATGGAGATTCCTGATGTCATAATTATATGCCCATATATTGAAATGCCCATATATGGACACATTGGTCGGATCGGCAGTTCTGGTCAACCACTTATCCGAACGACTCGGCGGCGGGCCCTCTAGTCCTTGCCAATTCGTGCGCACTGAAGTCGGTTGGTCCCATACATGCACATGACCATATATGGGCATAGCAGTCGAATCTGTGGCTCTGGACAACTGGATCTCCATATATGCCTAGATATTCTCGTATCAGGTTTGTTTATGGTTATGTCTGAGTCATACTGACGTGGCCATGGTCCGCCGGCCAGCCAGTAGACAATTTTAATATTCATTCAAGTATCCATCTATTTGTTTAAATGAGTTTACCAGCAGTGATGGAAAAAGTACTCAAATTCTATACTCAAGTAAAAGTACCAATACTGCAATATAAAAATACTCCGTTACAAGTAAAAGTCCAAAATTAAAAATGTACTTGAGTAAAAGTACAAAAGTATTGGCATCAAAATGTACTTAAAGTACCAAAAGTAAAAGTACTAAATATTTGAAAATAGCCGATCTACAAGCTCACAACGCGTCGCGATGCGACGCGTTGTGAGCTTGTAGATCTGCTATTTTCAAATAGCCTAGGTATAAAACAGGGTTAAAGTGGTTAATGTATGTTTCATTATATCATAATTTATATCTGAAAAGTAACTAGTAATTTAAGTTTTCAAATAATTATAGTGGAGTAAAAGTACAATATTTGCCTCTGAGATGTAGTGGAGTAGAAGTAAAAGTATTGAACATTGGAAATACTCAAGTAAAGTACAAAACCCTCAAAATTGTACTTAAGTACAGTACTTAAGTAAATGTACTTAGTTACTTTCCACCACTGTTTACCAGGATGAACTTCCTTCCACTCCTGACCCACTCCTGATCACGAACAATGTTTTCTGACACTGGCACATTATGTTCAAACACTGATTTCCAAAAAGTTAATAACATATTTTTTTGTTTATGAGAATTCCAAAGTATATACAGTACAGTATGTACAGTTTTTTCACATAATACAGTATGGGGTACAGTATGCTCCAACCGGATATGCAATACCAGTTGTACCCATTGTACCCGTTGTCAGAGTACCCGTTAAACCTGCCAGTCCATCTGTCTCCCTTTTATGCCCATATATGGAGATCTGTGTCCATCTGTCTGTGTCCCTCCCTTTTTTGCCCATATATGGAGTTCCTTGTCATCCATAACCAACGTCAGGACATCAGGGTACTTCATATGGCGATGCAGTTTTATTTTGTTAGGGCAACCGACGATCCGGAACAACTTTCCACTTGGCAAATCTCTCTCCCTCGGGTCATCAAGGACGTGCCCGCCAAGTTTGAAGCTGATCGGTCGGGCGGTTCTCAGAATATACGGAGGACACACAGACGAACGGATGGACACGCAGATATTTCACACATTTTAGGCCCGGACCGCCGGCCTAGTGGGGTCCGGGCACTCAGGCTCTGATGTAGCCTGACAGCGCACCGCGGGTTCGAGTCCCGTTCCCGGCGATCTTTGCTGCGTTTCCTGTCCATCTCCACTGTACACTATCAATTAAAGGCAGAGATGCCCCCCAAAAAAATATATTTCTCTCATTTTAGATAGATATGTTGCCAAGCCTTTACTTGCTGAAGTCATAGTTTGGACTTGTCTGTGTTTCTTTGTATTGGACAGTAAACAGGAGACATTAGGCATCACTCAAAGTCATTCAAAGTAATTTGCCAGTGAGATCAGAAACATACAGAATGCTGTACGTTTTACTATACCTGTATTCTGATGCACAGAAGCATCCTTTTATCACAAGCATCTGAGCAAGAGAAACTATACCAACTAACCATACAGTTTCTTCAGGATACTATGCTCACCAGTGGTGAGCTGTGGATTTTTAAACTATGGGGGCTATATTTTATGACGTCACGTGCACGCGCGCGGGCATGTGCACATAGCCACTCAGCTCAGTGCTAGTTGAAATACTGTATTCAACATGTGATTATTAATGTATTTATATTTCTTATTATTTTGTTGCGTTGTTAATTTGTTGTTTTTATTTTTGTTTCAATTAATCAATTATTTAACTTTCCTTTACATAGACTCACCCACACATAAGTACTTAAAGGAGAATACCGGACAAATTAAGTGTTGTCTTTGATGTCTCGTTACTCACCGACCGACGTGAAAAGTGGCGTTCTTTTTTTCCATAGATTCCCCTGTCGTCATTTTTTAAACCCCCTCCGTTGTCATAATGGGAGCGCGTGGGTTAGGGAGATTCGTCTATTATAACCGACGCAAAGTTGTATTTTTCTCTACTGCTAGTCATTGTGGAGTCTCATGATAGTCAAACATGCGTTGAAAATTCCTGCGAGGCCACCGTTAATGGCGAACGACTTAACACTGGTTGCTTGTTTCCAGAACCTGGCAACACGAGTTGCCAGGTTCTGGAAAGAAACAAGCATCCAGTGTTAAAACTTTTCACGTCGGTCGGTGAGTAACGAGACATCAAAGACAACACTTAATTTGTCCGGTATTCTCCTTTAAAATAATCAGACAACTTTACTTCATCTTTACTTCAATGACTTTATCTTTTTTTAAAGACACAAGATGACAACTTCACTTACATTGCTTTCAACAGTGGTTTTAACAATCATTTGAACAGTCACAAGAACTTCCAACAACGGTCAGGGATAACCGTGTGAGTTTCTGGTACAGCTCTCGTTCTTGCGTCCTCTGCTAAACGATGGTATCTATGTGTGGCTGTTAATACAGTGTAACTGAGGACGTAAGTGAGAACGCAATGTTATGCAAAGCAGCCAGGTTGAGGCCATTGTTGTGTTAATGATTGACGGCTCGCGGGCGGCTGACGGTGTGTGCTCGCGCGTGCATGTGGAGCTCGCGCGAGCCCCCAGCCCCCATAGTGTCAGAAGAACTAAGGGGTCGCCGACCCCCCTAGCACCCCCTTCAGCTCACCCCTGATTGCTCACTGTAAAAGCCTGTGCTGTGTCCATACTAATAAATTGTCATGTCTGTTACCATTCTGCTTGAGGTATCCCTGAAATGATAGATTGATCATTGTGTGCTTGGTCAAAGTGGCCATTTCAACAAGGCAGAATAAATTGATCCTGATGGAATAAGCCTTAAAGCTGTTTGGAGTAGCTAGCGACTATCAATTCATAGCATACTGATCCTCTCATCAGCTCCTCCATCATAAAGAGGTGCCTGAGGCGTAGCAAAAACCAAACTAAATCACTCCGCTGGTATACTCACTAGCCAGACCAATTATAAAAGATTTTCACATCTGGGTTTGAAGATAAATGTTGCAAACGGTGCAAAAGGTAGACAGAAACTATTTCATGCATAACAGGGGCAAAACATCTACATAGGTGATGTGTGCAACTAAGCCAAGGTTGTGACAAAAGATCTGTCTGCTCGCAGCTGTTACAAAAACAAGATCAGACAGATAAACATAGCTGTATAAAAGCACTGATTGTCTAGTATACTGTAGGGTGTGTCTGGCTTTTGCTCAATAATCTTGAGTGCGTGTGTGTGTGTGTGCGCGCGCGCGCGCGCGCGCGCGTGCGTGTGTGTGTGTGCGCGAGAACGCCTGTGTGTGTGCAGGTGCATATGTGCGTGCATGTGCAAGCCCTGCAGTCAACTTGTCTGGAGCTGTGTAAGCTACACACACATGACAGGAGCCTTCATTAGTGACAAAGACTTTAGTCTCTGTAGGTACACACACATGCATGCGCATGTACTCACAGGCAACATCTCTAAAAGTCTCAGAACAACTGCATTAAAAACCAACCCAGCTTCAGGACACGGCAGTCATCACTTTTATTTTCCTGCATCAGAGATCTAACCTTGTGTAACCTTACAACCCATGATATTAACATCTAATTCCTCAATATGTCAAGGATTGCCACCTACTGGCTGCTTGTTGAAAATGACTGATGAATGGCCAAAATAAAAATTGGGCTAAATTATGCCAGTCATTCTACATGTAAGCCAATTCACAAGCATTGCTTGTGTCGAATACTACTGCTACTACAACTACCCGTTTTCAAGTACTTGATGTAAACAACAAGTACAGTATACTATATCTATCTCTACAGAAAAAGAAATCACCAAGCCAGCAAGCAAAATCTACTGTTTGTGGTCATCCAACTGCAAGTGTTTTAAAGTACAGATTTTCATCAACCTCTTAGCTCATGACTGTTTGGTTTTGGTCAGGAGACTTAATAACCCTTGAACTACATTAGTTACACAAAGGCACCTTTAAAATCTGCTGTTTGGAACGTCTTTCGTCTTGTCACAAAATAAGTCACTACCAAAAACAACCAATTAGACAGAGCTGCAGTCTCCCGAGCCTGCTTTCATTTTGTACACAGTTGTATGGGGCTTTTTTGCCACAATGTACTCTCCACCTCATTATGAAAGGTTTGCTCCTACCAATTGTGACACAGTTAAAGTTAGTGTAGCCTTAGTGCTATTGTATGGTAAACAAAAATTGTGAAAAGGTTCAATCTCAATTTTGGGGTTGGGTTGTGGGTGAGGTTGGTCTCAAACCGATTGAAGAAGGCATTTAGGTGGCTTCTCTGTGCATCTGATTTTTGCTTTATTGTCTATGTACTCTGTAATGCCTGCCACGTGCTCCTGGTGTTGCCGCTGTTGAGCTGATCTCCCATTTTGACCTTGTATTCCTTGAGAGTACCCATTTATCAGCTTACATTTTATAGCGTTCCAGTTCCAATTTGTCTGCTCATTTCTCTGTGTCATCACTTCCAATTTCTCTCTCTCTCTCTAAGTTAAATTGGTTATTTTTGGCACTTTAGTCAGACTAAATCTACACAGGCTCCTTAACCACTTTGGTTATAAAAGTATTGTCAATATTTATGGACATCAAAAGACCATTGCAGCAATATGATACATCTTTAATGTAAAGACTCCACTGTCTTCTAGGATTTAAATTGAATACGATGCTCACTACAATACAATCAATACAAGCTAAACTCTCTGTGTGTGTGTGTGTGTGTGTGTGTGTGTGTGTGTGTGTGTGTGTGTGTGTGTGTGTGTGTGTGTGTGTGTGGGGGGGGGGGGGGGCACACCTGCCAGTGCCTGTTTGTACATATGGTTGCAGGGTTTTAAAGGCATAGTTAAAAGCCTTTATGCAGGAAATGTGATTTTGTTCTGGACAGCAGAAGTCTAACATATTGTGTGAGATTAAACCACAAGAAACCTAGTGTCACTATTCTGGAGAAACCATTCGATGAACATAGCAGATCTACAAGCTCACAATGCGTCGCCTTCCGACATGTTGTGAGCTTATAGGTTGCCTATTTTCCTTCAAAAGATTTGCTGTAGAGGAAATTCAGGAGCAGTAGTATAGAGCCCCGGGGGATCCTGGACAAACAAGTATATAGAGTGTATAAGTGTATAGCCTTAATATAGCCTATTCTGCATTTCTAAATGAAATTGATGTGATGAGTGGGTTCACTTATTTTGAGCTATCCTCAGTTTATGTGTAAAGGAGTTTGCAATGAACCCGTTTTTAAAATTTAAAAAAAGGGAAAAAAACACCTTATGAATTCAGTTAGAATGCCAATAAAAGAAAACATCTAGTCACGTCACTGAAGCATAGCTGCAATGCAAAATAATCTCTTTCAAGGGGTATGGCGATTAAAGGCTCACTTTAAAAAGTCAGTAGTGCCAACACTGGAACACTGAAAGCTCTAGCCTCTACAAAGAATCAACTCTTCAAAGCCACTGGATGGATCCATCAAAACATGGATAAGTTCCCAATGACAGCTTGAGTTTTTCCTTGGATGCCAAGTAAAGACTCTTGATGCATGGCAAGCAGGTGAACTGCACACAGACCATTGACCCTAGCACATGAAGCCAAGAACTCCTGACCTTTGGTTTCTGGGACTCAACAGATCCCACAAGTCCAGAAATAAAAGGATGGACAAATTTGTTCTCTGCCCAGACCTAAATAAATGACAGTTGTTAACAGGTGGGATGCCATGGCAGAAGACCCATGAGGGTCACAAGGAAGTCAGTGACTTCCTTATTCGGAACTGGCCCCTGTAAAAAAAAGAAAAAAAAAAGCCTATCACCAGAAATGCACCCCCCCCCCACCACCCCCCCAGAACTGTTTACTGTACATATTTTTCCTTTTGATTACAACTCGTGTACATGATGTTTTCGCATAGTATTGTATATTAAATATACAATGTCTGTCACTAAATGTTTCTATGAAATGAATACACAAGAAAGACAAATATAGAGAATGAAAACAAGCCATAGTGCTGTCTTGGGTTCAATCTTTTTAGCATCGTATTTGCATTAAACTGTACTTTGTGCTTTTTTTGGCAAGTATTCAATCAATCAAACAAACACTGCTACCAGTGTGTGGGGTAGGCCTACAAGTAGAGAATATCTGGACATTCAAATTAATTGCTTTTGTTGACTTTGTAAATACAGTCACTGACTTTTTGTGATTGCTATTTCTTTTAAAGTCCATCACAGCTCAATGCTATGTTTTAAACTAAGCCATGCTGTGGAACATTCATTTTAGTAGTCTTTTTGGCAACACGTCAGAAACATTAACTTTCAAATACATAAATAAATAGATTTCTGGTGCCGACATAATTTTACTGTGAGTGTCAGGTGAAGACATCATGACTAATTGTGTGTCAAAAAACTAAGCAAAAAACACATTACTACAGTATGTGGAATGGTTATTCTGAAAACTTAACCAGTAAAAGATTATATCAACACTATTTTTGTTTGAATGAAAACATTACACAGTATGACTTTAAAGTAAGACGACCTCTAAGATGATAGTCTGCATCATCTTCCTGCACCATTCTTTTTGACAATATTTTGACCTGCATTATCAACAATAGTCAGAGGATGAGATTTTTTATTTCTCTCTCTCTCACAGAGAACAGCTGCCTGCAGCCTGACAAGCTGCTCTAATTGGTTTCTGAATGAGAAAAAGTTACTGTATCTGTCAAAATGTAAACATTTACATTAGTTTTAAGGTTCCACTCCGTAAAATACTGCTTGGATTCATTTGTAGATTTGAGGTACCTATTCGGTAATGCCGTTAAACGTATTAGGCTACGCTACAGTATGTAATTTCTATGATTATGGATGTTATACTGTATTTACATTAGATTATCTAAAGTATATTTCACCTGCTTATCCTATTTTCCACAAAAGCCAAACTCAGTTTTGTGGTGCATCTCAGTGAATGTCTGAAGTAAAGGATACTTGGGGAAGATAATGATATATATATGCTTGACATAAGGAATGTTCAGTGGTTTCCTCAGGCACAAGGACAAAAATCGAATCATGTGGATCTTGGGATCCACATGGGAACGGCATGGCTTGACTTCAATGTGGATTTCAGACTTCATACAGTATGGCTAGCCTGTGAAATCCGTCATCTATGACGTCACTTCCATTGTAAAATCTAAGTTACATTTTTCAAAAAGTATAAAACGCCTACTGGCACTGTGCACAAGACATTTGGCGCTGATCAGTCCAGTGGTTTATGAGATTAGCTCTGGACACACAGACAGACAGACCCTCTTTTAGATGGCTATAATCTGACTTTAACTTTATACTGCGGTGTACAACGGTGAAAGTAGCAAAAATAGCCAGTCTACAAGCTCAGGCACTGTGAACTTGTAGATCTGCAACTTTTGCTATTTAAAAAGAAAATGTGGAAGATTTAGAAAATGTTCGCCTATAACATGCGCAAAAATGCAGTAGCTTTATCATAACCATATTGTGTACAATTGTGTACCCTCTGTTGATTTAACTACAATCCAACCTTCATGGCACATGCATGGCCATACATTCTATCGTGCCTAGTCTGCTCTGCGGTATACTATACTTTGTTGCACCGCAATGAGATGTGAATCAAATAATTTGAAATATTGGAAAGCCTTAAACCAGAGTGTAGTACATGAGACCTGGTTATATGAGTTCTAAACTACAGCATTTGAGCAGGGCTATAACCATAATTATGTGCAGTCCCAACTTGAAACAAATCTGCCAGTGCACCTACTTGCCCAAATGTTGCATTGGGCTACTTCCATGTCCCATACATTGCATTATGAATTTGAACCTACCTTGTAATTGTGGCGGAGTTTTCACCCCATATCCAAGTTGCAAATATTAAAAAATAAGATAATTAAAGGGTTTTGGAATGTTCATTTGGAGGTAGAAGCTGAAGAAGAACAAGTTTTAGGAACCATGCTGTGTCCCATGTAACAGGTGTAGTCTTGGAGACAGAGTAGTGGAGAACATAGGAGGCGGGCTCAAGTTTATTTGGGGCGTTGGCAATGCTGTAGTAGGTTGTAGCAGGCAATGTATTTTTTGTGTGAATTTATGATGTATGGTGCCTGATGTAAGTGCGTCACCAGGCTTTTCCACATGGGGGAGATGCCTGATGGGTCATTCAGTTAGTGCAGTGGTTCTCAAAGTGGGGTCCAGGGACCCCAGAGAGGTCCTTGAGGGGGTTCCAGGGGGTCCCCAGCTAAATTAGTTAATATCATCAAAAATCTGTTTAACCGATTGAACCCTTTATACTTAGTAAACTGGACATGAGTTGCTTCTCTTTTTCTCTCAACACTAAATCTTTTACCAAAAATAGCCGATCACAACGCGTTGAGCTTGCAGATCTGCTATTTTTGCTGAATGTTCCCCCCCACAATAGGGATGCTGGCTTGCTGGGGTTCAAGTGGTTAATCTGATAGCCGATCTACAAGTGCATATATGCTTTGCATTGTGAGTTTGTAGATCTGCTATTTTCAATAAAAATCTATATAACATATTTTCTGATATGGGTCGTGGGTCTGTGGCTTAATAGCCTACATATTAATTCGGGGGTGCTTGACCTGAAAAAGGTTGAGAACCACTGTGTTAGTGCACAGCAGACCCTGTGAGCACGAAGAGTGTGAGGTTCGAAATCCGACCTCCGTCTCGCATTTCTCTTCTGTCTCTCTGCCCTTTCCTGCCTCTACAATAATAACCTATCGTAAAGTAAACCATAAACATGCCAAAATATAATTTAAAAAAATTGTGACTGCGCTCTATCAACTATCAAACCAGTTATCTTTGCTTATGGTACAGTTACAGTATCACGCTTCTCTCTCTCTCGTTTGTTGACACTAGAGGGCAGTCTAAAAAGCATCATGTAATGGCATACATGTATCAGTACTCTGACTTTTAAAACATAGTCAATGTTTTACAAGTTTGCAAGTTACAGCATCATCTCAATAGTTTTTCACAAGCAACATGCTAGCAAAACATGCTAGCAAAACACTTCAAAACAACCCCCCCCCCCCCCCCCGACAATTAACCCTAATTGTCACCACAATTAGGGTTAATCCTGCCCCGCCCCTGGCTGTTCCGGCCCGCCGGGGATAAGGAACAAAATACACATACAGTAAAATGATGTAATAAAATAGTAATATAGAGAAACATACAAAATACTGAGAAAAGATAATTGTAGAAGGAGGGAGTGAAAGCAAGTCTCTTTCTTTGGAAGAATTATGGAGGAAATGCAGGATTAAGAAAGAGATTGAAATTGAACTTTAATTTATGCAGCATTAGTTCCAGATAAGTTCCAGTGGCCTCATTGGAGACTCCGTAGAGAACACGATGGCCTTCATACAGTGGGAGAAGATCAGCGTGTGACACAAGTTGCTGGAGGTAACCTCTTTTGAATAAATATAGCCGCGCACTATCTCGCACGCAGGCGTGCTCTATTCCCACCGCGCCTGCCTTCCACCTGTCACGCAAAAAGGAAGCGCTGAATTTGGGTCAAGCAGCCCCAGGAGTTAGGAGGCAGGTTTCAATTCAGACTGCAGGATGATTTCACGGTTTTTTATTGTGTCAACATTGCACCAAAAATGTTTACAAATCCACACTCGGCCTATAGCATTAGCCTACTATCTGTTACTGTGTGTGTGTGTGTGTGTGTGTGTGTGTGTGTGTGTGTGTGTGTGTGTGTGTGTGTGTGTGTGTGTGTGTGTGTGTGTGTGTGTGTGTGTGTGTGTGCGCGCGCTACAGGTACCAGGGTTGGTACAGAAGCAACAGACAAAAAAGTATGAGGCATGTGACTGCTTCTGCACAAAATCCTCCAGGATAATGCTCTTTTTTTAAATATTTGTTTTGACTTTTTCTGCCTTTATTGATGGTATACAGTAGATTGACAGGGATTAGATTGAATAGGGAGAGAGAGACGGGGAGTGACGCGCAGCAAAGGTCGTCAGGATCGGGATTCGAACCTGCGAAACGCTGTCGGGCTAGGTGCCCGGACCACAAGGCCATCGGTCCGGGCCATGGATAATATGCTTTAACCACTTGAAGCCTAGCATCCCCATTCTGGGGAGAACATTCGTTCACAACGTGTCGTGCTGCGACGGGTTGTGAGCGTGTAGATCGGCTATTTTTGGCGAAGGGATTTGGTGTAGACCTAAAACTACAGTTCCGACTCAGGTCCGTTTCACTAAGACCGGAGGGTTTAAGAGGTAAATCTTAAACGTTCACCAGAGCGAGTACCAGAGCGAAACAACAGCCCTACGCCGTTCCCTAGTAGGCTACAGTGGTTCTCAAACTTTTTCATATCAAATTTAAATGTATTTGGCTGCGGAAAATATGGCACAAAATATTTTGTGCCAGGGACCCCCATACAAGAATTACAAATATTCATAATTATTTTTCAATATAAAAAAAAAATAAGGACAAAAAAGCTGATCTAGACCCTGGAACCCCCCACTTGAAGAACCACTGCCCTATTATGTAGGTAGATATTATTATAGACAGATATGTCTGTCTGTTTGTCTGTCTGCCACCATCCTGTTCATATTTATAAACACATAAAACATTGGCTCTTTCTCTCAGTGCAAGACTTATTTTTTATGTATCAGGGACAGTGCACATTAACACTGCCAATCACGTAGATCTACGCGAACCTATTTAAAGACGCCACGTGCCAATCGTGTAGATCTACGTGAACTAAAACAATAATAATACTTTTTTAATTTTAATTTTTTTTCCAATTTTAACCAAGGAGATATGATTTTTCGAAGATCTAGACTCCTATCCACTTCCTTGTTAACTTAAAACTAAAAAAATCTGTATCTCGGCTCCTGAGTACTTATGAAATATGAAAATACCTCTGGCAGTTAATGGGTTAATCAACATGGATGTTTTTCACATCCATGCAAATGAGCCAGAGTTAGCTAATTATCATCTGTAGTCCCACTCCCTGAGCATATCTATAGCATGTATGACTTTCATGTTTCTATCCATGACCGTGTCTCTGCTAACCCAACACGTACAGCATACACAATGCATCCATCACTGTTATAGGACTTTCACAGCACGCCTAGCCCCTCCTCCCTATAGATGCTATCACAAGCTTCCTGCCATTTAGCCATACCGGGATGAACCCAGTTCAATCTGCTCTAATCCGTCACTCTTTAAATCTGTCATTATTGGCAGCGGTTCAGCGAGAGGCCATAGACCCAGTACCATTTGACCGCACCAGTAGTTGCTAGTGGAGAGACAGTCACTCGCAGCCTTGCTGGACCATTAGCCCGATAGCTTACTTGTCCTTACACAAAGCCCCTTGTGTGTTGGATATACTGTATATACTGTCATGTTTAATTCAACGGGTTACTATACTATTTGAAAGACCTATTTAAGAACATACTGTAGGCTTACAAAAATTAAATGCTAATTGAAATTGGTACATCCATGAGTCTTAACACCAAATGCATGCAGATCTATTATGATCACACTCAGCTCTCTGATAAAAATTAATGAGTCCATGAATTTTACATGTTCACAGCTCCAACCACTCTCCAGACATCTGCTTACATACAGGTGTCAGGCAGAGTTCAGCATGCTATGTACAGTAGGTTTGCACAGGACATGAAAATAAGGCTTCGCAAGCAAATACTTTGGGATTTATTAGCTGTTCTGCGTTTCATAATAGTAGCATGCAATTTCTGGTCTAATAATATAGTAAGTTCTGCTTGACAGCAGGATGTACTTTGTCCCCTTTGCTTTCTTGTAAATCCAACAGAGGCATTTATACACTGCAATGTCTTCTCTAAGAGTGTCTATATCAGTTGGTGAATTTGTGAATTTGATTATAATATTCTTATACTATTACAATCTACTGCAAAATATGACTACAATTATTTAGTACTCCCTACAGACCAGTGATGCTAGATCATACATGGGCAACTGGCGGCCTGGGGGCCACATGCGGCCCCCACCTTCACTTAATGCGGCCTGCAGGTTAATATATAATATTAAGGGGAAATAGATACAAAATAAAATGGTAGCGACAGAACAGGATGAACAATGTTTAGATTAACTTTTCCAATTAAAGTTTATGGGGGCAAATTTGTGTGGGCATATCTTCGCCTGCTGATCACACCAGCCAGCGTGATCAGTCTGTCACAAATGTGGCCAGACGCACTAGGCGTGCATGCTCACGTACACTGACAGCTCGTTTCTTCTCTCCAACATTAGACTGTGAAAAACCAGGGGAGGGGAGGGGAGCACCTCAAGTACCCCAAGCACCCCTCTTAATAATAATAATAATAATAATAATAATAATAATAATAGGCTAATAATACATGCATCCATTTCCATCCTGCAAAATCATCTCCATATCGGCTGTGATATGGCCTTGTCCTGAACTTCACAGGAGGAAGTCATCACAACGTCATGTAATTTATCTTGCTGGGACGAGAGGTCGTGGCGTGCGTTTGATCCTAGGGCGCTGCACTGTTAACTGTCCACACAGTATAGGCTGCTGCACTCTGCAGTGTTGTCATAACAATTTTCAGAATATTTGCAGGGTCTTGATTCACCGATCTGACTGATATGTCCATATATGGAGATTTCTGCATCTGTCAGTCCTTGTCTATTATATATAGACATCCCTCATGTCTTTTTGTGCTCATATATGGAGCTGACCAATTTTAATACAGAATAGGCCTACTGTATGTATATATTCTCATTCTCTATATATTCTCATCCTATGAAAATGTGCCATTTTCAGTACAAGTTTGTAAGCCCTTTTTTGGATGAAGTAGATCCGTACCTATGAGAAACATGAGCCGTGCCATCTCAGGCCATTTTATGCTTTGCATTTCTTCATTTTTGCCAGACCCAAGGGGTCGGGCTTACATGAGGCTTTGTATCTGTTTTCTCCATACATGGTATGTCACTTTGTCCCTCGGCCCCAGCCAAAAAAGTCTGTCCCTCTTTCGTCATAGAAGGGACATAGAAGGGACACACGTCATGCGAAGCCGGGCCATTCAGATTTCAACCACTAGGGGTCTGGCAGTACCAGGTCTCCTGGTTCTAGTTAATCAGCATGCATGTGCATTTCGTCAACCCGGTTACCAACATTTAAATGTTTTTGAAAATGTTTTAAAAACATATTTAGAACAAATGTCATACAATATGCAAGGGATTATTGTCGGGTAGCTGGTCATTATTGAAAATTAAATCCCGACAGGCTATGAATGAAGGGCTTTAATTTTCAATAATACCAGCTACCCTTCAATTATCTCGCTTATTACACGGCTACTTGATAAATTGACCCAAAAGTAACAAGAAAAGGAAGTATTTCCTTGCTTACGGCAATGAAAGTATTCCATGAGTGTTGGGCTGGGTGTTGCTTTGGAAAACAAATTAAAGTATTTCATAAGGTAACCGGAAGACTCGCCCCAAAACACGCTCGCCCCCATTCTATATACCGCCGGATTTGCCTATAATACCGCCGGATTTGCCCCGGGGCGACTGTTTTGGGACGAGTGTTTTGGTATTCTTGCTGTTGTTGCACACCAAGTGTAGTGGATCAAATAGAATCACTTTTCGGTTATTGCATCGTCTATTCCTCACTTCAAACGTTTTCAAAAACATTGAGAGCAACGTTTAGTTGTAAATTATATGGTGTGTTTGTTTACATGGCTGTCTGTCATGTTGGATACAAGATAAAATCAAGCAGCGCAGGTTGATATGTCCAGGTGCTCTGAATCTTTGATTAGACAGCGGTCTGTCATTGAGCTTGTCGGTCATTATCCATTATAATTCAGCGATTGACCAATCAGAATCAAGCATTCAACCAAGCCGTGTAATAAGTTATATTAGAATACACGTTATACAAGTAACAGGGCTGACTCCTTAGTAACAGGGTTGACAACAGGATAGTAACAGGGATGACAGTAACAGGGTTGACAACAGGATAGTAACAGGGATGACGAGGGTTGACTTGACATAAGATAGTAACAGGGATGACACAGTAACAGGTTTGACATAACATAGGATAGTAACAGGGGTGACAGTAGCAGGGTTGAGGAAAAATGCTAAGGTTAGCCATTGCTAGCTATGTGGGCATGTCATGACACCACATGGTCATGCATTCATCAGATACCTACTGTAGCATGTTTATGTGTAAATTAAAACGTATTATAACTTTTAACTCATTTTAAACAGGGTAACAGGGTTGACGCTGTAAGCTCATCCCCCTTTGTCAAACATTACAGAACTCAAAGAAAATTCATTTTTTTAAAAAGAGCACACTTGACTGACTTTTGGCCAAAAATGATTATGTCGCTTCCTGGAAAGGATGAACTTTTGGAACTATCCATTACCTCTGAAGGGGTGTTTTCTTTTAACAGTAACAAGGTTGACTAAAACATGGGGACAACTAAAATATTGTTTTCTTTCACCATTTTAAACAAATTAACAATAAAACCTTTTCATGAGTCATGAACACTTGAGGCTTTATAAGATACAGATTTTCTTATGATCATAATTTTTTTTTGGGCTCAATATCTAGTCGGAACAAAAGTTGAACAATCATACAGAGGGACAGGCCATTTATGCATAAATCCGAGGCCACGCTTTTTAATAGTGTTTAAATAACCCTCTAAAACAATCAAAAACTTTATTGTTCTTATGTTATGAAAACACATCAAGGAAACTAAATTATGATTTTTATGATTTTGTCTTTTTTTGCAAATAAAAAATATATATATTTTGTTCTGAGGGACACAAAATGGCACGTTTTCGTAGAATAACATATTGATAATTGACTTGTGCTTAAAAGCAGCCAACACGCGAACGGCACCCCTACTCTCCAATTATCGATGATTGCGACGACAAGTCTACTACAGACTAACACAGACGCTACTTGGGACACGGAGAACTACAATATACAGTAAGTATTATTCATTTTTCTTAACTTAAATTTACGTTGTAATCATGCAAAAACTCTTTATAACTACAAGTAACATGACTTTACTAGAAACCAGTCACAGCCCCTCGGCCTGGCTTGCAGGGCCTGTGTGGTTGTATGGTGTACTCCCCTATGTGTGCATCTCTCTCACAGATATCCTACTTGGGGTTCCTCATTAGGTGCATTGGGGAGCACCTGATCAATGCTCCCTGGAGTCCTATAAAAGAGTGGGTGGCAGCCATTCTAGTGATCCCTCTCCAGATGACAGCACCCTTTTGTTTGTTTGCCTTATGACTGAGTTCACACACACTTTACAACACCCCACACTACATTGAACACGCATCCATACATTGCTGACACTACTGACTTACACACCTCATTCCTTTTGTAAAGCATTATTTAAGTTCCTTCTGTTAATAAATCGCTATTACTTTTAAGCACTGCCATTGTGTCCTCCTCAATTTGTCATGGCCCACGGGCCGGGTTGTGACACCATCAAGTCATTGATCAACCAGAGACTTGCTATGGTTGCTGAGGAGTCATTTGCTATAGTTGAAAGAATTATAGCTGATTATGAGAAGCAGGATTTATGTTTAAAAAAACAGATTGAAGATCAACGCAGGTGTGTGGTGTAGCCTACTTAGTTCAAAGTAGCTTGCTACTTAACATGGCTTGCTGGTGAGCAGTGCAGGGGAATCTACCTCAAAACCAATTGTGTTAACTTGACCTGGGTGAAAGAATACCGTAATTTTTGCTAACGTTAGTCATGACTCACGGGGATGCGTGCATTTATCAGATCCAAAACCCGCTTTGGTGACTTTGGATAAACTCGAGCAGAACGCCCCCCCCCCCTTTTATTTTTCTTCTGACCAGCCTGGATGTGACTTCTTTCTGAGGTTGTTTTGCTGACAAGTCTACAGACTAACACTCAGGCACGGAGAAATACAATATACAGTAATATACATTTTTCCTAACTTAAATTTATGTTGTAGTCATGCGAAAACTCTTTATAACTGACAAGGAAGTGTGTTGACGTGTTGAGCGGGACGTAAAGAAGATCATCCCCATATGGGCTGTGATCTGATCTGGCCTAGTCCTGAACGTCAACGGAGGACGTCATCATAACGTCATCAAATTGGCTTGCTGGGAAGTATGTAAGTAAGTAGGTAAGTTGTTATTCCTTTTTTTAGGTTCACAGTAAGTATTAGTTATTCAACTAATGTATTGTCGTTTTATCAAATCAAAATACCTTCTGGTTTCTCCTTAACAAATATCACAATGTATACTCAATTTCTCTTCACTCAATCAAATTTCAAATCAAATCACTATATCAACAATTGCATTACAATTCCCATGAACTTAATAACCCATAAAAGTCCCTTCACAGGTATTAAAAGTCCAATCAGAGTCCCACTGTATGTGGCAGTAAGTAGGAGTAGGTTGTGTATGAGAATGAATGAATGTGTGGCTCAAATGTTCACCGAGTCCATCCAGGTATAAGTAGGTATGTACAGTATGGAGTGTATGTGGTGAATGACAGTGACTGTAAAGTTCACTGTATGATTGTCCATACAGGTATGCGCAAATATATATGCAGTGTGTGCGCAGTACAAGTGGCTAGCACTGGGAGTCTCACTGTGTGCTGCAGTGATGTGAGTAGTGTTGAGCCCTACCACACTACAAGTGCTCCATCTCTTATCTGGTTTAAGGGTGCAGTGTTGAAAATCTTGATCCGTAGAATCTTGGGTGGCTCACCAACCATCAAACGTCATCCAATGAGTGATATGCCAATATCACTAGATTCATTCCATCAAAAGAAAACGACCTGACCTGTTTATAAAACAGTGTCATGCATTCACAAATTAGGCTCACACCCTTAAATGTTAAAAGAAATAAGACATAAATAAAACGTCTTCATCTTAGTTCAACTACTAACAGTACATTAATAATTAGCTGGATGCACAATTAAATCAAAACTGTTACCATGAAAGACAAAGGCTGCTGCTGCAGTCACAAGCACAGTACAGTTCAACTCACCAAGTCAGAGTTCACTTAAGTTCACATAATTCACAGGAATTCAGGATCAAACGTTTCACAAGGATCAAAATACAGCACTTTTCACTCAAAAAGATACTGGATCAACCAAGAATCTCTTGAAATGAAAATAATCTGTTCACATTCATCAAATCTTTTTTTCTCTGTTTGTCAAGCTGTTTATTCAACAGGCGTCTAGCTCCTGTTTTTTCCACCTCACTCTGTGCTGTGCAGCATGTAATTAGCTGAATCGAATCACCTGGGCTGGTGTCTCTTCACAGAGCAGTCTATTCATTGAGAAAACTCATTGGCCAATTGGTTTATTGGCTTAATCAGAGCACCTCACAGGGCTCTTAAAGAGACACTAACAAGTGGATGAATAAGAATACAGAATATAAACCCATATTATCTTACTCTGTGTAGTAGATTTGTTTTGAACATATCATATTTAGTTTTCATCTTTAAAGCATGAGACTGTCCAACAGATCACCCAAATATGCCTCTGTGGCATTAATTAACCTATTTACTGAACATAACAACATGGTAAAATCATGTGGTCCATGGGAAAAAAACGAAAACAACTTTCTATGATGATGTACTGTATAAGATGCCCTTGGGGCCGCCTTCCTGTTCAGCCTCATAAGCCTTTACTGTACTATATGATGACATCAAAACACCACCTCCTCACTCGTTATTCAGTTAAAGGCTCACCACCGGGGACAGTCACAGTCAATAAAGACAATCCTGCTGCTGTGCATGGTAATATCTAACACTTGTTGAGATGTTTGTAATGATGCATTTCTCTGGCAGTGATTAATTCCTTTAATGATTGTGAGCGTACAGTCAAGGTTCTAGAACCCGCCCGGTGTGTGCTTGGAATGTTCTTGGATCCATGTTTTGTCCAGAATGAGCAATTCATTTAAGACAAGCATGACAATACATGTGGCATGTTCAGTTTTTCCACAATTGGTAATTTAGGTGGGTAAATATGATATATATGATCGTATATTGCACTGTATACTAATTCAAAAATATTAGTGTTTTCTGTGGACAGTATGATCTATGGAAAGGTCAATGCCTTACAAATGCAAATGAAACCTTTGCAATGAAATGCAAAGGGATGCATGCATACGTACATTTATACTCACATAAATCATGAGACACCGAGACAATACTGTACTGTATGTATTCAGACCCTCTCCATTTACTGTACTATATGTCCCCATAAACACCCTCCTACCCAGTTGGTTACTCTCTCTCACACACACACACACACACGCACGCACGCACGCACGCACGCACGCACGCACACACACATGCACACACACACACACACACACACACACACACACACACACACACACACACACACACACACACACACACACACACACACACACACACACACACACACACACACACACACGCACACACACGCACGTGCACATACTTATCCTCTTCCACACATGTTTCCCGCTGGGGGCCTGGAGGACCTCTTATTAACCATCTAACTGGGTCTCAGCTCATCACCATAAACCCCCCACTCGTGTGGGGGTGTGAGATAACAGGAATTGCAAGCCTATTAATCCAAAGACATGAGTTCATCAGAAACCACCCCTTTAAAACACACCGTCAGGTAGCGTCGGCTGTTGGTAGATTCCATCGGTGAGTAGTGCCTTCTTGTACAGTATGTAAGCTACATAGTCACAGAAGTTGCAAATGCATCCACTGCACCTACTACATTGACGATGGTAGTTACAACGGACACACACACACACACACACACACACACACACACACACACACACACACACACACACACACACACACACACACACACACACACACACACACACACACACACACACTTCAGAGATGCTTATGTACAATAACCCCCAGCAGTTAACACAAGTAAGACGCGCAAACGCTGGAAGCGAACGCAGCTCGAAAATATTGTGTATTTACGGACTTGTAATCCGTGTTATTTCACTGTGATGGGGGATGGTGTGTGTGTGTGTGTGTGTGTGTGTGTGTGTGTGTGTGTGTGTGTGTGTGTGTGTGTGTGTGTGTGTGTGTGTGTGTGTGTGTGTGTGTGTGTGTGTGTGTGTGGCGTTGCATTGCATTGTCTAAATTCCTGCACTCTGGCGCCCTCTACATACTGTAGGTACTGCATGAACACAGACAGACAGACACACAGACACACAGACACACAGACACACCCACAACCCGAGCAGGGTTACATAGTATGCTCCACTTGGTCGGAGGCCTCCTTCCGCGTTTGCAATTATGCTGATGTGTGTGTGTGTGTGTGTGTGTGTGTGTGTGTGTGTGTGTGTGTGTGTGTGTGTGTGTGTGTGTGTGTGTGTGTGTGTGTGTGTGTGTGTGTGTGTGTGTGTGTGCGTGCGTGCGTGCGTGCGTGCGTGCGTGCGTGCGTGCGTGCGTGCGTGCGTGCGAGAGAGAGAGAGAGAGAGAGAGAGGAGAGAGAGAGAGAGAGACACTATGAGGAAATGTATTCTTCACACAGTATGTAGGCTATGCATGCAGAATACCTGCAGAATAACAGTGAAGGACAACCACATGAGACACATGCTGAGCTGCAGGTTGGGTTGAGAGATGACAGCTGACATTATTACTCCCCTCAGATGTCTTGCTGTCTGCAGTAATGAGGCCAGCAGTCGTCTGTGCACAGCAAAACCCTCAGCACTCATTTGACTATTTTCAACCTGGCGTCCCTATTTTGGGCACCTTAAAGGCAAGGATTTGCAAAGGTTTAAACATATCAATATTCATTTTCCTTTTCAAAAATAGCTTATCTAAGCTGTGAGCTTGCAGATCGTCTATTTGCACATTTGTCGTATGAAGAAGTATAGGGCTTAAGCGTCAAGTGGTTAACTGTGATGATCCGTGCTGTGCGGATGATGATTTAAACCAGCACCTTGACCAGGAAAAGGTCTGGAGATGAATGGGAAAAAGCTCTCTCTCTCTTTGTCCCCTCCCCCACAACAGGACATGTTCCAGTTGGCCTGCCCATGCAGCATTCAGCCAAAATTATAACAATGATTGTATTTGTTTGCTTCCCCGGTCAAAATAAAAACCAACATGGAGATAGAGATGTTTTAGTTCATATGCAGCAATTCCACTGTAACACTAGGTTTGTTATCTTGATTCATTGCCATTAAGTTGGCTGTACCGCACTGAGCTCCGTCCAGACCAAATAAAGCCTTCAAAATACATCGTGTTTGAGTGAATGATTTCAAAAGTGGGTTCAGATTCTATTCAAGATTCCAGCCTGCCCGGTTGGATTACTGGTGAGCTGTGAGACAGACGCTGAGTGGCACTCCATGGCCCTTACCATGGGTTCTAGTGGTTGGATTGGACGTGTATAGTCTTTATCACTGCTGACCCCTATGGTTGGTCTCGGGGAGGATGTGCAGACAACCACATCTCCTATTCACCTGTTTCCTAGGCTGTGTGTTTTCCACTTCCTGTCGATTTCATTGGATATCATTGGTCATCTGACCAGTTTCATTGGATTTCATTGGATCAAATCGACAGGAAGTGGAAAACACACAGCCTAGGAAACAGGTGAATACAAATGACTTCTTCGTCTGCTTCTTTTCACCTGACAGTGAGGAGCTTCACCAGAATAGCGTTACACATGCAGAGACCCATACTATCCCTCCCAGTTCCATTCCCTGCTGAACAGAATCGCCAGTGCAGCGACAGAGAACACCCTACCTCCCCAAAATGGCCAATTGCGTGTAGGAGCGTCCAGCCAAGCCAGAGGCAGGTTCACAGATACTGACGTCAATGCATGTTTCACATCATTTCAGTCTTGTTGGCCACAATTTATGCAGGACCAACTCTACTGCAATTCAGGTAAAACAAGTGTTTTATATATTATTATTATTATTATTATTATTATTATTATTATTATTATTATTATTATTATTATCATTATTATTATTGCCGGACCCAGGGGGTCTGGCTTACATGAGGCTTTGTACCTGTATCGTCCATACATGGGCATGTTTTGTACCTGTTTTCTCCATACATGGGCAAAAAACAGGTTTTGGTCACTTTGTCCTTAGGCCCCAGCCATAAAAGTCTGTCCCCCTTTCGTCCATACATGGGCATGTTGTACCTGTTTTCTCCATACATGGGCAAATCCACAGAGCATGGGCAAACATGGGCAAATCCACACAGCCATCCACAGAGCCTGATCACTTTGTCCTTAGGCCCCAGCCATAAAAGTCTGTCCCCCTTTCGTCCATACATGGGCATAGACACAGGCTGACACGTCATGTGAAGTCTGGGTCTGGCAGAACCAGGTCTCCTGGTCTTGTTGTGTTGTATGTGCGTATGTGTGTCTGAACAAATATGCTGATGTCATAACACTGGCATCATACTGTAGCTGACTGACTGACATCATGGAGGAGGGGCCACGCACAATAACCTGGGCAATGCTTGGTAACGATATACAGACAGACGCGTTCAACGCTGGGTACCAATATGTATAGTTGACACACATGCACAGTGCTGACGTCATAGTTCTAGTACCAATGTTGTAGTACTGACGTCATGCGTAATGCTGCCAAGTGGGTTCTGAATTATAGACAGACACACTCATGGCTGACATTATTGTGCTGACGTCATAGACTGGCCTCCAAGTACTCTGACAGGGTACTGATACAGACAGATACATACAGTGCTGGTGTTACAGTATGCTACAGATGTCATAGCACCAACATCATAGACTGGCTTCCTAAGTACTTTGTGCGTATTTTATCTAGAGGAAGCAATGGAAAACCTAAAACGACAAATGACAAATGAGCCCCCATGCCCCCCAAAATAATAAATAAATAAATGAAATAATAATAATAAAGGCTCTGTCTAGCTGGTTGCTGTGCCACCAAGCGTTCTAACAGCTTGTTCTCTTGTTAATTAGGAACAGGCAGATATGATTACACAGCCAGTCATCAGAGCTGATCTTTGCTGCCTGTGACACTCGTTTACCTCCATCCCTGTGAAATACCATAATAGTTTCCGTAATGAGGCAGCAGATGTTTGTTGCTGTTGTTTGTTTCTCCTCCAAATAGATTTGTCATGTCACCCCGGATTACTTGAGCCTCATCAAAATCTGGCTCTCGTTCATTCACTCACCCAAAGTCGCATAAACACAACGACAGGCAGGCAGGCAGACTGAAACAGCACAGACGCACGCACACGCGTGCACCCACGCATGCATGCACTAATGCACTCACGCACACACCATTGCCATTTAGCAGAAGCTCTTATGCAGAGCAACTAACAAGTGCAAGATCAGAGTAAATGGCATGAGTGTCGAGTCCTAGTCAACAAAGCACAGGGTAAATGGACTTGTCGGCTATAAGTAGAGCATTTTGTGCATCAAATTAACTAGGAGACCAGGTAAACATCAAACCTAGGTAAACAACACGCTATCTGAATAAAATTCATAGCATTCAAACAATCTATCTAAATAACATATGTGAACAAGTAACCATATCTGCATAGTATAAGCAATGGCATCTATCCCCCCAAAAATGGGTGATAAGAAGTGATACAAGGAATAAGGAGAGCTGTTTCCGCACGACGTCATCACAGAGCAGAGTGTGCAATCTGCGCATGCGGGAGGTAGAACGACCCGGAAGTGCCATTCACTCTATTGTTATTTTCAGGATTTAGATAGGCATAATGCTGCTATTATAGGCATAATAGGCATAATGCTGCTATTATAGGCATAATAGGCATAATGCTGCTATTATATACAGACAGATCCAACTTCCGACAAATCATTTTTATTGAGTAAAGAAGATATTACAAACTGCATCATTTAATCAACTTTCATTAAACCCGGTGAAGACCATTTATTTTATCAATGTACAATGGCCAGAGCTGCTGCGGGTAATAGCGCCCTCTACAGGCTCTTCCCTCCACTGCGCGCGCATCATCCTCTCATGTTTACAAACGGGAAACCCATCTATAGGGGGTGAGGTAGGCCTATAGAGTCTGAAGAGGTGAGTACATTAGGGGAGGAAGGGCCTGTCGGAAATGAAAGGGTGACTATTGAATACAGTCATTGTTCACAACAGTAAACATAAATCAATATCTCTACCTCCTTACTGTAGACTAACATTATAAATATGACATGATCAGAATTGACACACTTCACATGATTATCACATGAAAATGTGAAATATTACAAACTGTGCACTGCCCCTATCGTCAGGTCTTTTTTGTTTTGTTTGGTAAATTGCAATTTCTTGGTTCCTGCCTACAGTATATGATAGTCTTATAGCCGAGGTGGAACTCATTACTGGACAACTGTTGTTGTTCAGGGGACCATAATTGTGACGCACAATGGATGAAAGGGGAGCTAAAGCATGCTGTTTATTTACCTTTTTCCCCCCTCAGCAAGTATTTACCTAACTTAAACCATTGGTTCTCAAAGTGGGGTCCGGGGACCCCCGCAGGGGTCCTTGGCGGGGTACCAGCTAAATAAGTTAATATAGCGTCACAATCATTTTAACCACTTTAACCATTATTGTGTACTTTAGCTATTCAAAAATAGGAGTAAAAACGCTGCTCCTTGACTTGGAAAGGAGCCAGCTTAGGTGGTTCGGGCATCTAGTGCGGATGCCTCCCGTTGCAAGTCCCACTGGGAAGAGACCCCGTGGCAGACCGAGGACCAGATGGGGGGATTATATCTCCACACTGGCCTGGGAACGCCTCGGGATCCCCCAGGAGGAAGTTGCTCTGGAAAGGGACGTCTGGAAATCTCTGTTGGAACTGTTACCCCCACGACCCGATTCCGGATAAGCGGTTGAAGATGGATGGATGGATGGATGGATGGATGGATGGATGACTTAAACCACTACTGAAGATTTAAGAATCCTCCCTTCTGTAATGCAACCAATGAGGTATGTATTTGGGATGTAGTTTTAATGTTAATGGTTGGTGAAAACTGCTGTCATGTTATTACTTGAAACTCAGAATGTCTTAAATGAAAATCTCTGAACAAAGATGCTTATTGAGGATGAATGTTTTAGCTGTCTGTGGTTGGTTGATTGATTGTCACAGATTTATTTGTGTTACTTTTCAGTTCTCTTGTAGGAAATTATTATTCCTAAATAAATTATCGTTTAAACAATTAATCGACCATGCCAATCTTTGTCATTAAAACTCAAAGGCTATTGGTCCTTCAGATAATCCTTTAGAACGAATCGGCTCAGTTGATCAACTGTAAATCAAAATGACACCATTCACCATCTTACAATAACAGCATTGCATTCGCCTGTCAATTGGTTTTTGATAAATAAACAAAACAGTAGCATGTGCATCTTAGATTATTGTGACTAAACCATTAAGAATACAAGTCTGCCGATAGTAAAGATATTATGTAGAAAACGATGCAGTTATCACACTTTGGATTTGTCCTAACTGCATTAGCTGCTCAGTTGGGTGTCCCCGAGGGAGCCAGCTGTTCCCAACATCACACACACACACACACGTACGCACATGCACACACACACACACACACACACACACACACACACACACACACACACACACACACACACACACACACACACACACACACACACACACACACACACACACACACACACACACTCTTACATTGGCTCAAACATTAAAATTATAGGAGATCTCTGGGGACTTATGGAATAATCATGAATCACATACAGTATATCTGTCTATTATTATATAGCTAGGTGGCTTTCAGGATGTCTCTGATGGTGGTCCAGGCATGCACATAAAAATCCCATGCTCATACGTACATGAATCTGCAGTTTGGGCGTTATGAAGCGTCAGTAGTTTTTGATCAAGAGGAAGCCTGAGCTCTTGAAAGTGAACCTGGCTGCCCCCATTTCATTGCCTGTCCCATTTGCACAGATTTTAACCTCCATATGCTATTTCTGGACTTGCTCTGAACATCTCAAAGCAAGGTCACAAAGTAAGATCTGAAATACATGCACGACTGTAATGTTTCATAGCTCACGAGTTACATGTCATACAGTTTTACACTGTAAACCAAATTTTGGCTACTTTATATGGGCACATCTGCTAATTTACTGTTTGTCAGGAAGAAGTTAAATACATGAAGCAACCTGTTGTCGTTGTTGTGTGTGTGTGTGTGTGTGTGTGTGTGTGTGTGTGTGTGTGTGTGTGTGTGTGTGTGTGTGTGTGTGTGTGTGTGTGTGTGTGTGTGTGCACGTGCGTGCGTGCGTGCATGCATACGCGAGCATGTGTGCATGCGTAAATTCATGTGTGTGTGTGTGTGTGTGTGTGTGTGTGTGTATGTTTCAAACAATGTGTCCAGTTGAATTCATTCAAACAAATAAAAAAGTAAACCCAAAGATGTCAGGAGAGCAGAGCAGGTATCTCATCTGCGTGTCACAAATGTCATGCCAAGAAACCAGTGTTGGTGTAACGCTATTAATAGCACACGCGCTAAACTCTATGGCCAATGTTACCTTTTCCTCTGCTGCTATACTGTCTGTATATCACCGCAAGCAGCTATCAGAAAAAGACCAGTTCTTATCTGATTAAAATAGTTGCAATGCCTAAAACCTAATTTATACTCCATCGCACAATGTTGTCACTTGCCAAAAACAACAATGTGTTATTACTGTAGATTGGAAATCTGTCATTTTGTTGCCCTTGGGTCAGAATTAAATTTGCACACATGTCTTTACTTTAAAGCTGAATTTATACTTAGGCCTATGTGCTTGAGCGACCTATTGGTTGTGGACAAGGCTCATGTCATTGAACTTCACATGAGCATATGCCAAGACTGATGACTAATTTAATATTAAGATCATATTAAACATGTCTGATTTGATTTGAACCATGAAGATGAGAAATAGTCTTATAGGCCTACTTAAGACAGCTCTGAATAACCAAATAATCGAGATGTCGGCTGCACGCTGCAATTCGAGAAAAACTGTTTTATTCCTACATTGTGAAAATGTTCTGCGACAATGAAATGGCTGAACAGTGGTTTGGTGTAAAGCTGGCATTAGTTAGTGTACTGGTGTCGCACAACGAATATAATATATCCAGCTGATCTATCCAGCAGATCTCTATAGATCTGCTAATTTCGGCGCGCAACACTGCGTGCAACAAACTGTAAGCCCTTAAGATACTGTAGTCTGTCATCGCAATTAGTTAATGGCCGCTAGGCTGAACAGAATTATCCTCGTGTGGTCAGAAATCCTCTCACTAATCTTCTTATGTAAACCGCAGTTAATCCTGCATTTGCCATTTTGCCTGGCTACCCGCTACCATCTAAAAAGCGACAGTTGTTAAAAAAGTGAAAGGTGGTTCTGATCAGTTTGTTTTTGTTTTGGGTTTGGGGTGGCAGAGCCATGAGGCATTGTTAGCTTAGGACTTTAGCACTTGGGCTTAAATGGATAGTTCACCGGGGAAAAAATCTTATTTTCTATCAGTTACACACCCCATGAACTGCATGCAGCCTTGAATTCATGGAATTATTTTAGATTTTCTTGCATTCCTAAGCCAATAATTTGATGACCGGCGGAAAGATGCTAATGTCTCCGGTAGAGCCATGGCCGGTCATCAAATAATTGGCTTAGGAATGCAACAAAAACAAAAAAAACTCCATGAATTCAAGTCTCGATAGGTGAACTATCCCTTTAACCCTCAATCTCCACCTCCTCCCAAAGCCGGTTTAACATGTATGCTGTAGTTCACACTTTGTTCTCTTAGCAGTGAGTGTTCATTCTAGAATGGACACTCACCCCTTGCGGAGTGAGATCCAGGGCCTCTACTGTTCAATATCTACCTGGTAGGACAGGGCCAAACACCTGATGAGCGCTTTTTTCTAGTAGTTTGAATCACAGCCTTGCCCTTCCGGAAAGTGAAATGCAACAGAAGCGGACGAATGGAACAATTACAATAATTTCACACCCACCCTTCATTTGTGGTCCAAATGATCCAAAAAATAGGAGAAGAGAAGAGAGAAAAAGTCCATAATATGGTGATGAGGTAACACAAGCTTCAACAGTGCTGTTGGCACATGACGTGGGTGTTTTCTCTAGGGGTCAGTCCATTATTGGTTCCAAAATTAATTATTTTCCATATTATTGTTTTTGGGCTGTTTTGACAGATAGACTATATTTGCCAATAATTAAACTCAATTTTTACAACATGCAACTGCTCCCTTGTGTGTCTAGTTTAGTGCTGCTGGGAACTCCATGCACTTTCTGATTGAATTAAATAACATTAAGTTCAAATAGCACATGTTTGAGAAGTTATTAAACATTTCCTGAAAAGTAACGGTTTTGGACATATACGTACATGGTTTCCACCCAACAGCAAGGATATTATGCACATTCACACTTAAATTCACACCTATATTTTCTCTCACCTCGTCTCACCTTTTTATTCTCTCTCTCTCTCTCTCTCTCTCTCTCTCTCTCTCTCTCTCTCTCTCACTCACTCACTCACTCACTCACTCACTCACTCACTCACTCACTCACTCACTCACTCACACACACACACACACACACACACACACACACACACACACACACACACACACACACACACACACACACACACACACACACACACACACACACACACACACACACACACACACACACACACACACACACACACACACACACACACACACACACATAGAGCACTTTCGCAGCTTCATCCTCCCTATTTTTTCTGGGGGTTCGTCATTCTCTTCACTCCGTAATTGGCTGTTAAAAATGGAGGTGACATGTGAGATGCTCCCACAACCCAGACAACATCTACTGTAGTAGTATGACACCTACAGTCTGGAGTGTGTGCGTGTGCGTGTGCATGGGCGTGCGCGTGGGCGTGTGCGTATGTGTGTGAGATTGAGAGTGTGAGAGAATGAGAGAGAGTGAGAGAGAGTACTTATACTATAATTGTGAGGGCAAAATAGTAGAAGTGACCTGATACTATAGTGACTTTACTGACCTGATCCAGAGGTGGATGTGGCTAGTCACCAGATGAACGCAGACAGCCAGACTGCAGAGCTTGAAAACAATAAGAAAGGAAACAAAACTGGAAAGAGACTGAAGTGTGAGATGTGACACATTTCTCTGACAATTGTTGTGGTGCATTTCCAGTCTGGTGGACACACGCACACACGCACGCACATATGCTGTGTTTTCATGGCCTCATTCATAATCGATTTATCGTTTGGCCCATAATTGATTTGATTTTTTATTTTTTTTTCAAAAGGTTTATTTATAATACAGTAGGTTACCCTTGAACCAGTGAATATCTTAGTTCACACAGACAGACTGTTTAGTCTGTTTCTAAACAAAATACAGTATGTGTTCCATACCTTTCCCATAACATAAGGCCCCATATGATGAAGATACCCTGTATAATTTCTTTTTGTAAACATAGGATCTCTGGTATTAAAACAAGACCAGGAGACCTGGTTCTGCCAGACCCAGACTTCACATGACGTGTCAGCCTGTGTCTATGCCCATGTATGGACGAAAGGGGGACGGACTTCTATGGCTGGGGCCTAAGGACAAAGTGACCAAAACCAGTTTTTTGCCCATGTATGGAGAAAACAGGTACAAAACATGCCCATGTATGGACGAAAGGGGGACGGACTTCTATGGCTGGGGCCTAAGGACAAAGTGACCAAAACCATTTTTTTGCCCATGTATGGAGAAAACAGGGACAAAACATGCCCATGTATGGAAGAAAGGGGGACAGACTTCTATGGCTGGGGCCTAAGGACAAAGTGACCAAAACCAGTTTTTTGCCCATGTATGGAGAAAACAGGGACAAAACATGCCCATGTATGGAAGAAAGGGGGACAGACTTTTATGGCTGGGGCCTAAGGACAAAGTGACCATGCCCATGTATGGACGAAACAGGTACAAAGCCTCATGTAAGCCGACCCCTTGGGTCTGGCAAAAAACCTAAATCGTTTGGCGACAGGTGCGTTTGTGGAGCATCACAGACGTGGAAAATAAAAGATCACCTTCACTCCGTCTACCTGCTCAATAAAGATTAAAGATACAGCCTCTTCTCATTAGCAACGTTTCAGCATATCAAACGCCTGAAGAAGGTCTTGTAATGAAATGTTGCTAATAAAAAGTCAATACATTTTCCTTAGTGAGCAAGCAGACAATGTGTGAATTGAAATCGAATTGTGTGGTTGTTTTTATTTGTATTGGTAAACATAGGATTTCTAAAATGCCACATATACACAATAAGCATATCTGTTAAATAATTCTTAAAAGGGGAATATGAACCCCAACATTTCTTTGCGAGGAAGACGTGTGAATGTCAGATACAAATCAGATTTAACAGCGCCTAGAAAGCAAGCGAGTAAGCTGTGAGTTATGTCAGATTATTTCCTACTTTACAAATAGTCAAAGTCGGCACGCACTGAATAAAAAAGCCACTGTAGTCAGTGGACAGGGAAAATGTCAGTAGTGCCATTATGTTTTTCACAAGGTGCTTTTGGTCTTCAGAAGGTGAAAGAGTAAGCTTTCAGTACATCTTTCCCATCGTTGCCTTCTGCTACGGCCACAATGCTGGAGTAGTCACAGGCCACATGACTGAAGCCCCTGGACATAGTGTGAGAACCTCCATGTAAGTGATATTGGCTCTTCAGGGCGTGACGCCCCTCATCTCGGTCCTGGTCTTTTGTCCACGTGTACACTCTTAAAGAAAGGTCCCGACATGCAGCCACCACACGGAAGCTATCCACAGATATGGACGAAACATTTGCAGACAGGAATTTCACGCTGGTGCCGAACTTCAAAGAACAGATCCAGAGGTCTTGGTCATCCGCCATCACGAGTGTGTTGTCGTCCTTGGCCTCCAGGAGGACGTTGTGTGCAGATTCGTTCAACTGCAGGCAAGAGGAACTCCCATGCTGTACCACCTGGATCGCTGACTTGTATCTGGATGTCTTCATGCTGACATCCAGCACGGTGAGGACTCTGGGGCCCGAGCGCTCCCCTTTGTGGACGATGGCCAGTCTAGCAGGCTGGGTGGGCATGAAGACGGCCGCGTGGAACCCTGGGACGGGCAGACAGTGGCTCAGAGGATCCTCCTCCGCAGACGGATTGATCAAACTGGCAGCAGAGATCACCTTTGGACTCAAATCATGATTGTCTTTGGTTCCTGCCAAGATCCATTTCTTGTCAGGAGAAGCGAGCAGGAGGTTGACATTGAAAGAGTCGCACACCACTAGACTGGACGTCTTGGACCACTCGGGACCTTTTAGAGTGTGTAGTGATCCTTGTGCGGTGCCCACAAAGAGAAAGCGGCTGTCTTTGACAGTGTATGGTAGTAATGTGCAGTGTGGAGATGCGGTGGGGTACGACGCCACTTCCACTCCCGTCTGAGCCTGCCAGCTCTTGATAAGCCCAGAGGAATCGGATGTAATCACTAGTCCATGCTCCCTGTCACCGACAATACTTGTCAGCGGACTCTGCACGGCACTGCGCCACAACTCCACCCCGTTCTTCACATCCCACGCTCGCACCGTCCCATCAGTAGAGGCACTGCAGACGGTGCTCCGGAAACTCCAGGGCTCCGTAGCGGTGGGCGTATTCTTCTCCAGGTACACTAAACCAACCACTCTGCCCGTGTGACCCCTCAGGCCTTTGCAGGTGTAGTCACAGCCGGACCTGCCCTGCGTCATCTTGCTCTCCATGTGGGAGCGTCGCAGGTAGTACCTCTTCCACGCGTCCCTCATGTGTTCACTGTCCACTGCAGCGATACCGCAGAAGGCCCAGCACTGTAGGCACAGCCTCCTCCATAACCAAGGAGTCTGTGCAGCTTCATGCCAATCCTTACAAACACCTGAGACGTTGATCAGATCTTCCACATTTAAGAAAGTAAAGATGTGGATCAGGGAATCACTGCCTATATACGGAGCTTCACTGTCCATATTGTGATGGAAGTCAGCATTTCAGCCAAATGTGAATGCTTGACTTTGTTCCATCCTATATCCTATATACAGTAGGATGTTGGGTGGACAGCGGACGTCGCAAACGTAACATGCCCATACGGAGATTGCCAGTCTGCTTCGCAGCCTAAAAATCTCCACGTCACAAACGTAACATGCCCATATATGGAGACTACTCGTGGACAGTTATAAACCATGCTGGTGTCACTGATGATGTCACGCTCTGACATCGCTCTGTGATATCACAAGCTCACAGAATTTAGGTGTACACCTTCAATACAATTACGCCTTGCGCCACAGATCATCTAGGTAGGGCCCATTAATCTGTTATGGAAATAGATTGTTGTTAGTAATTGACAGCAATTTATCAATTTGCATAGAAGTGTGATGTTACAAATATAAAGGGTTTTGTTAGTCCTTAAAGCAAGTAAAAAAAGATTGACTTAAACCCGATTTATACTTCATATTTCATACATCATACGACAAAACATAAACAAAGCATACATTCCATAGCATTACAGTTGCTATAGAATTGTCTCATTAAAATGTTGACCTGAAATTAATTATGCAGGCATATTCTAATTCTAAATAATGTGTCACCGTTCTGAATAGCAGCATCCAATGACCTGCTTTTTTTCTCTGTTCCAATTGGGATATAGAAGATAGATTAGCTGACATGGACTGTGGTAAAGAGAGTGATTGAGATGATACTTAATCCCTATGGACTATATGCATTAACATCTACTTTCATTATCACAATTCATTTAATGATAAAGTATTATGAGCAAATCCTACAGCTTGCCTCCAACCACACAACAAATGTCCAGTATGTCACTGACAATTTGACCTGATTACATTAACCACTTAAGCCCTATACTGTACTTGGTTGACCGGAGTCCCTCAGGGCTCAAGTAACTTTTCGTCTCTACAATAAATATCTAGAAAATAGTAGATCTACAAGCTTACAACACGTCGCAAGGTGGCTAGTTTTCCCAAGAACGTATGCTGGGGTTCAAGTGGTTCAAAAAAAAATTTATATCTTCTTTCAGAGCCATATGAAATAGTACGACACATTCTGATAGCTTGTCATAGACTTATTTTAACCACTTAAGCCCTATTCAAAAACGTTTTAAATCAGGGATTTGCGATGCGTTGTGAGTGTGTAGATCAGCTATTTTGGAAGATTTTGGAAACTCTTTATTTGAAAATGTTTAAACATTGTTGAAAATGTTCTTACCCAAAATATGGATGCCAGGTTGAAATTGGTTAAGGCAGCAAATCCCAGTGGGCACCCAGGGGCCATCGCTATAGCCTGGTCTGTGCCAAGGACCCAAATACTCCTCTATGTTCCCGTCATGAGGTCCACATCTAATTTAGAGACATTCATTAGACTATTAGAGGGACCAGAGTCATGAATATGAGTCGATCTAACCAGAATTAAGGACAGTTTGGCCTGTGGTTACCTCCTGTCAAATATACTGTCCCCTCTGGCCAACTGACAAGCTTGGATATGATTAATCATTCTGAAATACAATGCTGGCAATAACTATATCCATGAAGACTGTTTTCTGTGCAAAACACTACTTGTACATTAGTGGCTATAGACTACTATATTAATCAAAATAAAAATGTAATTATCTGTTATTGTAAAGATATTAGACCTAGCTAATGTAATCATGCTACAGTAAGCTCGTAACATACAGAAATACAGCTCCTGATCTACTGTACTGTATTTAAAATTGTTACAAACACAGCCATGTTCACGCACACACACACGCACGCACGCACGCACGCACGCACGCACGCACACACGCACGCACGTCGCACGCACGTCGCACGCACGTCGCACTCACGCACGCAGAACTGGGTGTTTTCACTTTCCCACTGTACAGTACAGTATGGACCCCGCACCTGTAATAGACTTTCTTTTTTTTACGTGTTTTAACAATGCAGCACTTGAGGTGATAATTAGTGAAATGAGATGGGGATTTTTTTTTACAACTTGCTCGTAGCGCATTGGAGCGGTGTTGACAGGCCAGTGAAATCACACCAGGGTGAAATTACACTTTACTGTATAGGCACTGTGAAATTGAATAATCTTGTATGCACTGTGAAATGTTAAAGCATAATTATCTTCCCCTATAGGCCTTACTATCGCCTTTAGTTTTAGAATATAACAAATTCTGTAAGTGCTTTGAATGTATTTTGAGTGCCTGTGCACTAATTAATATACATTTGGACTGATTGTGGTGGTATATAGAGCTATGTGTTGTTATGCTTTTATGTGCAGTTTTGGTGTAACTAGATGGTTCGGGCCGCTACGTGGCCCTCACACATGCACCTACGTCGCACCGCCGATCCGACCAAAATGTCTGAGTCATAGTGTTGGGGATATTGGTCGAATCAGCGTTTCTGGCACGACTGGTTATCCGAACTATTCGACGGTGGGCACCGCACTCCCTTGAGTCCTTGCCGCTGCGCGTGCCGAGTTTGAAGTCGGTTGGTCCCATATATGCACATGACCATACTGTATATGGGCATAGCTGTCTGCTGTGGCTCTGGACAACCGGATCTCTGTATCTGTCAGTCCTGTCCAGTCATGTCCCTTTAATGCCCATATACGGAGATGGCTGATGTCATCTGTATATGCCCATATATGGGCATGCCCCATTTTGTGCCCATATATGGAGCTGACTGATTTGCTTGTGGCTGATGCCATGACGACACACTATGGTTAGACAACACACTCCATATTTGGGCGTAGCTGCCGGTCCACCCTCCCGCCGGCTGGCCGGTCCGCCCAACCACCCTCCCATTAGCCAATTTTAATATAGGATAGTGCGGCTAGTAAGTAACCAGCTAAGCCAACATATAAATAACATACTCGAGTAGAAAAAGCCACAATGCATTTACGCAATGAAGAGTTCAATCAGCCTTAAAATGTCTGCACAACCTCGCCTCGTAAAAAAAAAAAAAAAGGCTCTTGATTAGTTTTTTATATCATTTTAGATGCATTCAAGATTCCAGAGGGTTTTATTTGTCAATCACTCATACAGGTACAAGCAGCAAAATGTTTGTGTGTCATATCCGCAAGACTATGTGTACAATATAACAAGATGGTATTAATAATTATAATAATAATAATAATGGATTCAATAAAATAAAATAACATAACATTCAATTAATAACATAAACAAAGTTGGCAGGCTTAGTAGCAATGGGAAATGTGCAGAATATGGGGGGATTTAGTATCTGGATTTATAGAAAGTGCAGTAATGTATTCACATACTTATGTACATTGGTGCAAGTAACAGTGTGAGCAAAAAGTACAAGGGGGCATTTGCAGATTGAATGCAGTTTTGTTTTGTCCTTCTTAAGGGTTTCTCTGACATTCTCAGGAACTCTTCATCAACATTGAGCCCTGATCTTTGAGAGGCGCTTTCCATTCCACATCGTCACAACCACACTGTTACTGCCTTTCAGAATCGTTTTTTCCCTGCTCAAGCACCTGCTGTTATGTGTCATGCAGGGATGGGAGAGAGCTCCCCGCGGTGTGCTCAGCCAACAGTACAACCTTCCTCAGGGCTCGCACATCCTGGGAAGAGCTAGTCCCATAGCAGACATTGATGGCTCTGTCAGGATGCTCTGGGTGGTAGCAGAGTAGAAGGATTTCACCACCTTTAACTTACCCAACTGCCTGAGGTGATGAAGGTATTTATTTGGCCTTCTTTGCCCCAGGCTCTATGTGCATTCTCCAAGTCAGGAGAATGCTACCTCCTCCACATAGGCCCCCTCGTTGTCGTTTGAGATTGGGCCGACCACCACTGTGTCGTCAGCAAACGTTACAATGGTGGTGGCGCTACTTCTGGCCACACAGGCGCGGGTGTAGGGCGTACAGCAGAGGGCTCAGTAATCAACCCTGGGGGGCTCCAGTATTGAAGGTGAGGGTGTTAAAGGTATGCCCACCCTAACCACCTGGGGTCTGGCAGACAAGAAGTCAAGGTCGAACATTTGAGATTTTTATGAACTAAAACTTGCTTTGAATCGGGGACCGTTAGCCCAGGACCAAATCCTAAACACAAGGCGGTGCTGACAGATAGCTGTACATCTACTCAAGTGCAACTATCCATCAACATTAAGAGTATTTGTTCAACGAGCTAATGTGGCTGATGATTGCTGTCAGATGATGAGTTGATGTGCAGGCCAGGTGCTGGCACTTTGCTTAATTACTGTAGGACAATTTGCTTAATTAGCACACATGGTAATCAGCCTTTGGAACTAGCCAGGAAGCATGGAAATGGGACAGAATACCTCTGATATTTTAGTAGGCTACTGTAGATTTAACTTAGCATATAATTTGAATCTGTAACCTTTTATGATATAGTATAATAAGGCACTCGCCAATCTGGGAATCCATTCGATAAAAAAAGAAAAGAAAAAGAGAGATTACTCATGTGCATGAGGCCACCTCATGTAGATTTCCTCTTTCTGTGTGTGTGTGTGTGTGTGTGTGTGTGTGTGTGTGTGTGTGTGTGTGTGTGTGTGTGTGTGTGTGTGTGTGTGTGTGTGTGTGTGTGCGCGTGCGCGTGTGTCTGTGGGTTCACACACGCACGCATGCGTGCATGTGTGTGAAAAAGGCAGACCATCTGCTCATCAGCTGAAGTGTCACATGATGCACTCATCTGCTTTTGTCCTTCATTTCAGTCATTTCATTGACAACAAATTACTACGTATCTACTCAGTTGACAAAGAACTTAAATTCATTTCATCTAGCTGTTCGAATTATAGAAAAATACGATTAGGTGATTGGCCTAAATGGGTAAAGCTTTGGGAGATCTCTGGTAACTGGTTATTAAGATGTCTACATGTATGCTATAGGCTACTATACTATACTATACTATACTACTGTATACTATACTATACTATATACATATATATATATACTGTACATACATATACAGTGACAAAAAACACCCCAAGGAGTGGGGACTATTCTATTCTATACCACAAGTAAGACGCGCGAACGCGGGAAGCGAACGCAGCTCGAAAATAACAATAAAACTGTCCTCAAACTAAGGCGTTTTCAACTTGCCATCCGGCCTGAAATATGCACAAATGACATGGAATTCTGATATCCCAATAGATGAACTCGTGTAGATGCTTTTAGATGTGTTCTTTTTGACTGTAGCTGCTATATTTCTCTCAGAGGAGTGTAATTAGTCACCCAGGGGCAGGCGGATTTCAGCCACACTCTGAGATCTGTCAGCAGCCAATGAGAGCGTGAGTCACATGGGGGCGCGGCTGCACACAGGCAGTGCACACAATACTGCACACAGACACACACACAACCCGAGCACGGTTTCATAGTAAGCTCCACTTGCGCGGAGTATCTGCGTTCGCAAATACTATACTGCTATGTCATTTGTAGTGTCATTATATACAGTGTAATGTGGTAATCTGCTGTAGGCCTATATCTAAGCTGATGTCATCTTTGCAGTGTGGTGTCTCTCCATAGAATAAAGTGCTCACAAGGGCTGAACGCCTCTCAAAATGTTTAAAACATAA
>NC_137612.1:5226081-5292749 GCF_963280865.1 Gymnoscopelus braueri | reverse complement strand
GTACTGATCGGCTCTCAGCTTACGAGCATCCCTTTCTATCGAAAGCACCGCTTCAGTGAGTCCGTTTTGGGAAGTTACACGAACGATATCAAAGCAGGATAAATCGCAAGTCCTCCTTCAGTCCGGTCCCGGTATCCCAGAGAAGTGGCCACTCTTTTTAAGGTAAGATCTAGAAACGAAAACTGTTGAACTGGTTGTTTGTGCACGTTGTTTTTTTGCCTGACATAGCCTGCTAGAAGATTAGCCTTTAGAAGCAAAAGATGAGACGGGGTATAAAATCGTGCGCAAAGTCGCTTTCAAATGCGTTGATGTGATTGGAATCAAAATGTTCAGCCTTTTGCCTTTTCGGGTTCTTCATGTAATTCGTTCACATGTTAAAAATCAGTCTATATGTGTTTGCTTTTTTTTCTGTTGACACTGACAGCAATCAAATAGTCTATACTGGGTTCCCTAGGCGTTTTGTCCTTTGCATGGGCTTATAAGTGCGGGTTGTGTGTGTGATAGATATATTGAATTGATCACTTTAAATGGTTATAATAGCATGAGATGAGAGCAATGATTGCCACGGAGGACAAACGCCTGAATGGCCAGTTTTGGCAAAACATGTTTCATCATCATGGTGTGTTCCGGCGATTAGTCCATTCAGGCGGAGCAGCAGATCTACAAATACATGCTGAGGCAGAGTTTCAAACCTATACTTGAAATGTCCAACAACAGACACACAACACAACACAACACTGCCATGCGTGACTGCGTTATCTTCTATTACAGCCTGGGGTCTTCAACAGGGGGTCCGGGAGCCCTAGGGGGTCCTCTGCAGAGTTACAGGGGGGGGGGGGGGTTTACATTAACCACTTGAACCCTATAGCATCTTTATTCTGAGGAGAACCTTATAGCCAAAAGGGTCAGGGGTTAGGGTTGGGGTTATAGGGGTGTTGGACGTTGTGTTGTGAGCTTGTAGATCTGCTATTTTCGGCAATTAAAGAGGTTTGGTGTAGAAGGAAAAAAAAGCAGACCTGTACTAGGTCTGCTTTTTTCCTTTTTCGTTTTCTAAGTATTGAGGGTTTGAGTGGTTAACTGTCTGAAAATACACATTAACATGAATCCAACACAAATAAGCTACACATACACATTGACACAGTGCTGTCAAACAAGTCTATGAAGCTATCTATGAAATCTATGAAAAAGTTTAATCTGCAACACAATTTCATGACCCCTCTGTTCTATTCCATGGAAGTTTGACGTAGCGTTGTGTTGTAGGCCACAGTGCGCAGTGAGTTGGTCTATGCAGGTCACGTTATTCGCATAACAAGTTGTCCTGCTTGATTGATTGATTGATTGATTGAATACTTAATTAGCAAACACAGGAAAGTACTGCTTTTTACCTGCTTGGTGTAGCAGGTGGCCGTCCGTCCACTGGGACGTCACCATGTCAGGTGACAATGGCACCGAGGAGGACAATCAAGAGACGGATGGTTTTATTGGTTAAAAGAAATCCAGCTGGCGCTTTTCTTTGTACATCGGGGAGAATCGATAATAGACTGTTGGTGCTCCGGGCGCAAGAACTGACTTCAATACATTAAGATTGGAGGATGAATAGGCTACAGTAGGAGGCTACTAGCCTACTAGACTATTGTCATTATTTTAAGTGGTAGGCTATGGCTCTGCCCCATGGCTACTATGGGGATGCTGTATCACACAATGGAGCCTTTCTCATACATGGGTTTAGTATTCCCAGACCTGTATTTATCTGGTCATCTACATCAGTGGTTCTCAACCTGTGGGTCGGGACTCTGTAGGGGGGTCCCCACATGATTTTACATTTTTTTTTTGGGGGGGGGGGGGGTCCCAGATGACAGTGAAGTGACAATTTAAGGACTTTTAAGACCTTTTTAATACCTAAAAAAAGAAAGAAAGAAAATATAAATGACCATTACTGCATCAAAAGTAACCAACAAACTACTGTAAAAACTGGTCAAACATTAATTGGTCAAATTGTCAAATAATATAAGAAAGAGGCAAACATTTTGATCTGCTATTTTCACAATATCTATGTGGAACAAGTCAAACTAAACGTAATGCCTCCATCAACTCCTACCATTCAAGTGCTTGTCAGGGTGGGGGGGGGGGGGGTCCACTGTTCAAATAGGATTATTTTGGGGGTCGGGCCTGAAAAGGTTGAGAATCACTGATCTACATTGTTTTACAGTGGCTCTCAACATCTTCAGGCCGCAACCCTCCAAAATAATCATATTTGAACTGGGGACCCTCCAAAATAATCATATTTGAACTGGGGACCCCCCAAAATAATCATATTTGAACTGGGGACCCCCCCAAAATAATCATATTTGAACTGGGGACCCCCCAAAATAATCATATTTGAACTGGGGACCCACCAAAATAATCATATTTGAACTGGGGACCCCCCAAAATAATCATATTTGAACTGGGGACCCACCAAAATAATCATATTTGAACTGGGGACCCCCCAAAATAATCATATTTGAACTGGGGGACCCCCCCAAAATAATCATATTTGAACTGGGGACCCACCAAAATAATCATATTTGAACTGGGGACCCACCAAAATAATCATATTTGATTATTTTGTAATTTGACTCGATTCCACAGATAAATATTGTGAAAATAGCAGATCTGCAATTTTCTAATTCTTTCAAAACGTATATTATTTGACAATTTGGCCAACGTTTGACTAGTTCTTATAGTATTGTTTGTTGATTACTTTTGATGCAGTAATGGTATTTTGTCTTTTCTTTCTTATTTTTTTAGGTATTAAAAAGGTCCTTAAATTGTCACTTCACTGTCACCTGGGGACCCCCTCAAAATCGTGTGGGGACCCCCATGGGGGTACCGACCCACAGGTTGAGAACCACTGCTATAGGCTACAGGAAACCAAGCCACGCACATAGAATAGCTTAGTCATAATGTCTGTGAAATTCTCCAAACCATTTCAATTTGAGAAACCTGTTGCTGCATTCCTTGATAGATTTGTCACAGTGAGAGTCATGGTCACCTTACACACTCCAACCTTTTCAACTTCTGTTGCGAGTTCTGTGTCTTTTATTCCTTCGACTGAGCGTTTGATCTTGGCTATAGCTGCCCCTTCATCACAGCTTTTCAGATGACCTCAAAAGAATCCTAACTGTTTCGTTACTGGCCTCAATTTGCTTTAGCTCCAAAAAGGAGGCAAAAAATAGAGTATGCTAACTCATTGCCATTTCTATCTATAGCCTCTCCTTGCTGTCTTTCATCGCACACATGCGTGCTGCCATGCACGCGCATACACACACATGCACGCAACTGCATAACACACACACACCTTGCGCGAGTGCACACACACACACACACACACACACACACACACACACACACACACACACACACACACACACACACACACACACACACACACACACACACACACACACACACACACACACACACACACACACACACACAAATGTTGTCTGAAAGCCTTGGAACGATATTGGATCCATCAAACAGCTTATAGTCATGCATCATCTTGTGTCACTGTGGCAGTCTGCCAGAGTCTGCTTGGTTCATTTAATGACATTATGAGGTCCATTGAAAGAGAAAGTGACTGATTTGTTGTTGTTTACACGATGACCACTTTGACCTTCACAGTAGGTCATCTGATCTACTGCAAGTCTTTTAATAACTCTGGCGTTTAAAAGCCAGATACTGCATAGACAGATAATCTGCACTACAATGGAACTTATTAACGCCAGCAGTATTCCAAGGGCAGGTCATTTGTGTTTTCTCCATTTGCGTGTCGGCTCTGTTTAACCCATTGATACCTGGAACGCATCTGTGTCACTTTTAGATTTCTTTAGGCTATTCAAAAATAGCAGATATACAAGCTCATAGCGCGGCACCGAGTGCCGCGCTACGAGCTTGTATATCTGCTATTTTTGAAAAATCTCGAAAATATTTTTTTAGATTTTTTTCAAAAAACTGTTAGGATTTAGAAGACATTTCTAGAATCTTCTCAGGTCTTAATGGGTTAAAAGGATATTGCAGAGGCCCATCCATAATGTATAGGGTAGTCCTGTATTAAATATCTGCAGAGTTGGATGTGCGCATTCCTTCACTGCTCAGATAGAGGGGGGTGGGGTGGATTACTGCGTGTTGAATCAATGGAAAAATGAAAGGAATATGAAACAAAAGTCTTCCTGTTCTTGTGTTTCTTCAGAGTTTGCCAGGATGCTGTTTTGTTTTTTGTTTTTTTTTGCAGCAATGGTGGTTCAGTAGTGATTCATAGTTAAAAGGCTGTTTCAAGTCAAGTGGTCAAGTTAGTGCCATAGTGAGTGGCAGTGACTCACTGGAGGTTCAACGCAGAGAGATCCGAGGTATGTAGAAAATCACCCTAGCCAGTGGTTTACCCACAGTATCAGATGTTCTGCTGAGATTATATGTATCTTAAAGACATTATTTCAGTACAGAGGAAGAGGAAGACAGAAGAGGAGCTATGGGAAGATAGGCTCATGTATCAATAGGCTCTGAAATGGCACAAGCAGATATTGTAGCAGCAGTCTATATTTAAACAAGCGCACTTTGAGAGACACTGTAAGATGCTATCATTCTCTCCATGTAGTAATTGTGTTGTCACAAGCAAGCAAACTATTCCACATTTGTTGTGTTTTGTAAACTAGCTCTCAACAACACAGTGGGTTCCGAGAAACACATCAGAGCATTGCTTCTCTTTCCCAGAAACACTTGCTCATAAAGGTTAGGGTGCCCATTTTGACTGAGAGCAAAAAGAGACACAGTTAACTTCCATAGCATTTGGCACATCTCCGGTGTTGTCAAAAATGTGAATAATTTAGGCTGGGAAAATGTCACAGCTTCCTCTTCTCAGTTTGCCGAGCAGGTATATTTTGCAGTTATAAAAGCCAACTGTAGAGACAGGGAAATGTCTTGTCTGTTGGATATTGGACAGCTAGCAGGCTTTGCTTTTAATGAGCCAGTTGGGATGCTAGGGAAATCAACAAGAAGCTCATTTGAGAATGAAGTGCATGGAGCTGAGCAGTGATTTGCTGTCTGGGAAGCAGCCGTGATGACCAGGAAGAAAGAATGACATTACACTGATCCTTGACTAAATTATCTTTCAAATTAGGCGAAAATGAAAAAGAAAGTACTACTTTTCAGACAATGTCTGATCTACAAGCTCACAATGTTTTGTGATGCAGCATTGTGAGCTTGTAGATTGGCTATTTTTGAAATAGGACAAAAAAACTTTTGGTCATTGTATCGTCTACTCAGGCTTTTGTGAACCCCCCAGACAGTTTTTAAGTTGCTCGATTCAGTATTTAGATATTTGATATTCATTTTATCAGACACGCCCCTTCCTATACAAACCCATTGTAACTTCAAACTCCATTTTAACAATGTTAGATTCATCAAAAACACCCGTCCTTGGTTCTGGTGACTTATATCGCCCCCCTAATACGTGAGGGGGCCGTGTTTTTTCAGTTACTTTTTTCATTTATTTTTAATATTTTGGGGAAAATGAAAAAAAAAATACAATAAAAAAAATAAAATAATAATAATAATAATTCTCGGAAGAACACGGCCCCCTCGCGCATTAGGAGGGCAGGGTGAGTCACCAGAACCAAGGACGTGTGTTTGAATTTACAATGGGTTTGTATAGGAAGGGGGCGTGTCTGATAAAATGAATATCAAATATCTAAATACTGAATCGAGCAACTTAAAAACTGTCTGGGGGCTCACAAAGGCCTGAGTAGATGATAAAATGACCAGACAACTCTTCCACAATCTTCAAATGCGACAGAGAGTCTCTGCCTTTGCAAAAGTTGTGACAGGAAGTTGTCATCTGTCTGTCTTTTCCATTCACAAAAATATATTTTAGAATATCTTTTAAATATGTTTTTGAATTTCCGCTTCTGCTCAGCAGCTAGATAGGCTTCCACTAAGTTGGTTTCCAGTAGGATTTTATTTATGTGGCACTCGGGTGGCACAGTGGTACAGAGCCTGCCCACAATTGGCCCATGTTCGGGGGAGGGAAGGGTGATATTAGTCACTGCACCCATTCCTGTGGGGGCTCCTCACTGGCAGGTGAGTCAGTAGGATACGACAGCACTGACAACACACAGATGTGTGCGGGGGGGAGGAATCAATTGGCATAACGACAAAAAACTGGGGGAAATTGGGGACTGTTAGGCGGAAGCATTTGAAAATTGTGTGAGCCAACAGTCTGTCTGGTGAGACTTGGGCTTTAACACATTAAGACTTGAGGCCGATTCTAAAAAATGTTTTCTAAATCCTAACAGTTTTTTGAAAAAAATCAACAACAAAACAAATTAATATTTTTCAAATATTTTTCATAGCGCGGCACTCGGTGCCGCGCTATGAACTTGTAGATCTGCTATTTTTGAATAGCCAAAGAAATCTAAAGTGACACAGATGCGTTCCAGGTCTTAATGGCTTAAGTGGTTAAAGGCTCCAGTATATACATCACATTACAGTATATCAAAATCGAATTATCACTTCAAGGGAGCAAAATAAATTGCACTGTACTATATGAAAATGATAGTGCTTGGAGCCTTGTTGCGTTCTCTAAGACTTTTTGCTCAGACAGTAATGTCATTATTATAGCTAACTCTGGTTCTTTTTGGACAAGCATAAAGTTACTGCTTGTCTCGTGGGCACTTACGGTGCGTTTTAACAGCGGGCGATTCAGGATAGTATTTTCCGGAAGTGCATTATATGTCTATGAGAGCCGGCAACTACTGGCGATGAGGCGAAGTGGGCGGGGGGATGATGTTGATCTGAAAAGATGGATTTTTATTTTATTTTTATATATCTTTTGGACGATGTCGCCCGGCGATCGTCCGGAGACTCGCCCGCTGTTAAAACGTACTGTTACTCCAAACCGGGCACTTGGAATGTGTGGTCACACGTACGCACGCACGCACGCACGCACACACACACACTTCACTTCTCCCATTCCCATAACACTGCAGAACAGTGTACAATACAATACAGCTGACGTGAAGTTATGAGACCTCTGTCATTAATTAAATGTAAATGTATGATGATTTCACCGTCTTTAAAACTCCAAAGTCATCTCATCCTGGATATATTCCTGAGATGATAAAAACATGCCCGAGTCTGAATGAGTTTGACAGGCGCAAACTCAATGTGCTAACGATAAGCTAAGATCAACCATGACAAAACATATAGGCCTAAGATAGGAACATATACAATTGAAGATATTAATGTACACCATTTTGAGGGAAAAAAAGCATTTCATCTAGTCGGCACCATCCGGCGTCATTAAAAAGAAAAGAAAAATCCTTCAGCTTTTCTGTGCTTTAAGATCCAAAGGTCATGGAAAAGGTGGTTCTAGTAGGAAATCATCATCCTTAAAATATTCTCATTTACCGAAGGCTACTGCCTTGACAAGGAACAGGAACAATGTCTGGCACACAGTGGCTGATCTTGTAGCACTACAGCATGTTGTTTGGCTCTACTTCCTTATTTCTTTTCTAAGTTTTCAAATAACCCTTATTCACATCTCCACATGGAAAATGATCAGGAATAAATAAGGGAATCGATAAAGCATCAGACTCATAAGCAGAATTGCAACAAAAAAAAGCATTGGTGTCAATACAATCTTAATTCCCATCCCTAATAAAGTTCCACCTTCTACCCATTCACCCCGATGCTCCTTTCTCTTTCACACCCCAGTTCCCTGTTCTTTTCCAAAGCCATGCACCTCATAACAAGTCTGTTCCACACTCGGGCCTGCATTAAGATGCAGACCCCCTCTCTCCCCCTCGCTCTCTCTAAATGGCCTTAATCCTTTTGCTCCTTCTCTCCTCTATGAATGATAGCCTTAGCGACTAGCTCCCTTGTCCCGGGCAGGCATTGGCCCACTGCTAAATATAATGGAAAGGAAATGGCTGCAGTCAACAGATGCATTGTTGAATGGTGAGGTCAAGCTGTCAGCCGCTCAATCATAACAGTGGGAGCGGGGAACGGTGAACGCGGTGCAGACAGTAAAGGTCTCTGTCAGACAGCATATATATATATACTGTATGAAGCTGTGATTGGTTTGCCTTTTCCATTTGGAAGTTCTACTTAATTTATATTTTAGACACGACGCTCACTCACTACGCCCATGTGAAAAAGCAGGACACTGTGCTGACCATCTGCCATTGGCTGGTTTTTGGTGCCAGGTGCAGTATAAATACAGTACAAGAGATAGTGACAGATAATCGATTTGTAGGCAGCCTCATTGGTTAATTAGTACTTTTTCATCATCTGTTGATGCTTCGTCACCTTATGAGTAAAATGCCAAAACGGTTTTGGAACACAGTTCTTATATTATGTAAAAAAAAGAAAAGAAAAAAAGAGGGGCTATGAGCGCTGTCGCCTCACAGCTAGAAGGTTCGATTCTCGCGGGGGACGCTGTGGGCGCTGGGGGCGTGTCCTCTCCTCCGCGTCGTCAGTGCCCATACCCTAGGTGGGGTTGACGAAAGGGCCTGATGGAGGGTAAAGGAACTGGTTGGAATAACGTGTTCCTTCCACGCGCTACGTCCTACCGGGGAAACTCCTCCCTGTCAGGTGATAAGAAGCGGCTTGCTAGCACCTCATGCATTGAAGTGAAGCATGAGCTCGGTCCGGGGCTCTCCCCAAGCTGGCAGAGGGAGAGTACAGTCGACAGTCGTCTATCTGTGTGCCAGGAAATCAAGTGCCTTGGCCACATTTTTACTGACAATCTCCATGATGATGGAGATATCTCTAGGCAGTGCCGCATACTTTATGCACAGGCTAATATGCTGCTTCACAGGTTCAGTATGTGCTCAGGTCCTGTCAAGTGTGCACTTTTTAAAGCATTCTGCACTCCCATGTATACAGCGTTCTTGTGGTGCACATTACATACAAGAAAGGTAGCATGCAGAGGCTTAAAGTGGCCTACAATGATGCCCTGAAGATACTACTTCAGGTCCCTAGATGGCTTTGTTTGTACACTTGTTTGTAACATGTGGAATCCACACTTGTGAGGCTCTCTTAAGGCACTCTACAGTATGTATGGATTCATGTCTCGACTGGATGAGTCCCGGAACAGTATTATTGAGGATATAGTCAATCCTGGGAAGAGCTATGTCCGGTACTCGTCCAGGCTGCGTAAACACTGGAAAGTCAGCCTCTATGTATGATTATATACATATTTTTTTAATGTTTTATTTATGTGTTGTGTTGTATGTACTCTATGGACCCCCTGTGAGTCTGGAATAAGCTAACGTTTTGAATTTAATTGAATACAGAGACCATGCAGTATATTTCAGTCCCAACAGCTGTATGAATGATCTATACCCATACCCATGGTCAGAAACTATAAAATGACCTCCAAACCTTATCCCCTTCTTCACTCTTGTAACAGTCTGTCTGACAGAATGCTCTTTGATAGAAGTGAGACCAGCTCCTAGCAGCAAGGGACCTCATTATGATTCAAGCCCACCCCTTTTGTCAATGTGGGTAAGAAATTAAATTAGAGGACAGATTAACAAGCGATGAGGAGGGAGGGCCCTCCTGCACCTTCAATTTACTTGTTAGGTACTGTAGTACATGCAGTGCCTCGGTAATCATCTGTCTCTCTGTCTCTGTCTTTGTCTCTGTCACTATCTCTCTGTCTTTCTGTCTGTCTGTCTGTCTGTCTGTCTGCCTGTCTGTCTGTCTGTCTGTCTGTCTCTCTCTCTCTCTCTCTCTCTCTCTCTCTCTCTCTCTCTCTCTCTCTCTCTCTCTCTCTCTCTTGCTCGCTCTCTCATTCTCGCTCTCTCATCCTGACACAGACCCTCTCTCTCCTCCTTTCTCTGTTGAGGTGAATGGAATCAGTTATGTAGCGAAGCCTGTGACTAGAATATTGTATAATAATGTGTCTGTGGCAGCCTACAAGGCTGTAGAGAAATATGCCTATTATGGTGACTCAGACACAGCTGTACAGCTAGAGATGCCTCTTCATTCCCACACTTTTCTACCTTTATTCATTCTTCGTGGTTGGTATAATGTTCTAGACTTTTCCTGTCATCATTTCTTGTCATTCATTCAAATGAGGATGATATGTCAAGTCTAAGTGGTTTTCTTCATTATCCTTTGCCAAGCTTGTCAATCTATGTCATTTAAACACTTTCAATTGTCCAGAGTCTGTCTCCATCTCCAGTGTGTGTGCGTGTGTGTGTGTGTGTGTGTGTGTGTGTGTGTGTGTGTGTGTGTGTGCGTGCGCGCGCGCGCGTGCGTGCGTGCGTGCGTGCGTGTGTGTGTGTGCACGTGTGTGTGCGTGAGTGAGCAAAATAGTGCATGTTGGCTAATGGCTAGGCGCTAGGCCCTCTGTGCGGGATAAGCCATGTTGTTTAATTGCATTGTTTCATCAGGCTGATCGGTAGCTAGAGGAAACTGTCTTTCTCTAATTGCATATTAACTTTTACAACACACACTAGGGGCCGGAAATAATACAATGTGGTTCAGTTAATAGCATGTGGGGGGGGCACTGCTGAGGAAAGACTAGAACAGACAAATTAGCACAGAACCCTTTACAGTTCATTTGGCTCCATTTGTACTCTTCAGAGTTAGATTACCACGTAAGATTTTATTGTGTAGCGGTGTGCCCAGGTGGCACTCAGTTGTTATAAAGTGACACAGTTAGTCCTAAAACACAAAAGTGGGTTTGCAATTGGTTTCCTCGCAAGATTTCCCATGCTTTTTTTCCTCCTTCTGTTTTTTAACCCATTAAGAACTAGGACGCATCTGTGTCACTTTTTGATTTGAGCTAAAAAAAACATTATTTTACACTTTGGCTATTCAAAAATAGCAGATCTACAAGCTCATAGCGCGGCACCGAGTGCCGCGCTACGAGCTTGTAGATCTGCTATTTTTGAAAAATCGTGAAAATGTGTGCAAATATTTGAATATATATTGTTTTAAAGCGAACATTTTGAACTCTATTCTTTGCTTCTGGGGGGTCCCTGGAACAAAACATTTTGAGATGGGGGTCGGCGGCCAAATACATATAATTTTAGGGGTCCTTGACATGAAAAAGTTTGAGCACCACTGATATAGAAACATACGTTTTGTTCAGAATACTGTTGGGATTTAGAAGACCTTTGTAGAATCTGCCTCAGGTCTTAATGGGTTAAACCATAGTGTTTTCAATTCATACAGAAAATAACATCTGTGGCAGAATTTCATGTTTTGTTCTACGACATAAATGACACTCGTTAATTCTTCAACTGTTTGACTTAGATCTGTGTGGTTCAAAATTGTGTCTGTCTATTTGTGGAGATTATACAGTATCATAAGCCTTTGTTTGTTACAGAGCTTCATTTAGGAAATGATCCAAAACCCAATGCAAACATTCCATTGGTTAATCTGCGGTGGGTATTCTTTCTCTATTCTTTACCCCTTTCTGTCTCCTGCTAGGGAGGGAGGGAGATAGGGAGACGGTGCGAGGAAAATAGATGAGGGCTCGATCAGGAAACACAAACCAATGCACTGTGTGCATAAATGTATATTTGTATTGTATTTATTCACATGAATATTGTTTTCGTTATTAGGGGCATGCCTTTGTTCTGTCACTACAAAGAGAACTTGTTTTCCTAACCCTATTGATGTCACACCTCCACCTCCACCCCAACACACACACACACACACACACACACACACACACACACACACACACACACACACACACACACACACACACACACACACACACACACACACACACACACACACACACACACACACACACACACACACACACACACACACACACACACACACACACACACACACACGTATGTATGCATGCATTCATACAAGCTTGCTCGGCATGCTCTCTGGGTGCTGTTGGGAGCATGCTAGCATTCTTTTCAAGTCAGGCACAGTTTTAGTTGTTTACCTTCTAACAGTATCATTTCTCAAGCCTTATCAGCCAATGCAGCTCTACTGTATATGTGCATAGAGTTGTCAGTTTCATCTGCACCCTGCCAAAGCTGTCTCCTTGTCTTATTCCCCTTAAGCTTAAGTGTGTGTGTGTGTGTGTGTGTGTGTGTGTGTGTGTGTGTGTGTGTGTGTGTGTGTGCGTGTGCGTGCGAGTTTGTGTGTGCATTTTTGCATGCATTCATTTGTGTCTGCCTGTGCATGTATTGTATGTGAGATAGATGTGTATACTGTACATAGTAATACTAATAATAATGGATTTTATTTATAATGCGCTTTACTTTACATTATTTTGTGAAAATCTCAAAGTGCTAAAACACAGGCCAGTGTTTGGATCGTGTAGAAAATGTGTCCTATTGACTTATAATAACAATAAGCAGGTATTGATTGAGATGTCACAGGCAATGTTGTTGGCTTATGTGTGGAGAGAATAGTTAATTGCATCGCCCTTTTCGCAGCATGCCAGTAGCTTTGCTCTAGAATTCCAATTCTTGCTCACCTCATTCACTCAAACCTCACTAGATACACAGTATTGTGTTCATTAAAGTGTACAAATGGAGCCAAATGGACCTGTACAGGTCCAATTGGCTCCACAAAGTGAATTCTACTTGTCTGATGTGAGCAGGTTTCTACATGACTCTCAATCAGCACTAAAGTGCTAAAGATTCAGAAACAAACACTCCCTCGTGTGATTACAAGTGAGATTTTTCCTGAGGAAAAACTGGCATTGTGCTCTCTGTTTGCGTTCTGGGTTTTGGGTTTTGTCAACATAGAACTAACTGTAAATGTGTAGAAATGGTAAATGGTGCATTTATATTGCGCTTTTATCCAAAGCGCTTTACATAGATTGTTGTGCATTACATTCACCCATTCACACACACATTCATACACCGATGGAGGAGGAAACCATGCCAAGGCACCAACCTGCTCATCGGGAGCAATTAGGGGATCAGCGTCTTGCTGAAGGACACTTCTTCTCAAGATCTTTTTATTAAGTTTTAATACAAGGCCCAGGGGCGAGTATACAGTACATATAGCATATTTTTCATAAATTGTAACACAAAAGGACAAACAAAATGTACATATACCACTTTCCCCTATCTCACCCTCCCCCCACCCTCAATCCCCAGGACAGTTGTAGGGCACAATCATAAGATAAAAATTAGAAATAAGAGGAAAAACAAAAGGCACGAAAAATAATCAGAGCAGATAGAATAAAACAGATATTAAAAAAAACAAGAAATCGCTCAAGGACACTTCGACAATAACTCTTCTGGGGGAGCCCGGGATCAAACTGGAAACCTCACGGCTTCCATCTGGCCACTCTACCCCTGAGCCACTGCCAAAGTGACAGCTGTGTGTCTGCATCAAACACGGAAGACGAAGTAATCAATCCATGGTGCCCTCGTTGACGTGTTTGTTAAATGTCTATAAGAGCCATTCATTGGTGGCTGTGAACATGGAGTGAAGTAGAGTGCTACCCTACAGAGCCACAGTGTGTAATAGATATTCACATTGTAAATGAATCTCAACTATTTCAAATATAGACATAAAACCTGCAAAATGAACCAAACTGCTCATACTATTCCCTTGGTAACATGACAACACACACATCTCTCACATCTCTCACATATCTCTCTCTCTCCCTCTCTCTCTCTCTCTCTCTCTCTCTCTCTCTCTCTCTCGCTCTCTCTCTCTCTCTCTCTCTCGCTCTCTCTCTCTCTCTCTCTGGCTCTCTCGCTTTGAACACACATACTGTAGGCACACACACACACACACACACACACACACACACACACACACACACACACACACACACACACACACACACACACACACACACACACACACACACACACACACACACACACCCTCAGTGTACTACTCAGTGGTGGAAAGTAACTAAGTACATTTACTTAAGTACTGTACTTAAGTACATTTTTGAGGTATTTGTACTTTACTTGAGTATTTCCAATTTCCAATACTTCTACTCCTACTCCACTACATCTCAGAGGCAAATATTGTACTTTTACTCCACTACAATTATTTGAAAACTTTAGTTACTAGTTACTTTTCAGATAAAAATGTGGACATTATGAAACATACATTAACCACTTTAGCCTTATGTTATACATAGGCTATTTGAAAATAGCAGATCTACAAGCTCACAACGCGTCGCATCGCGACGCGTTGTGAACTTGTAGATCTGCTATTTTCAAATATTTTAGTACTTTTACTTTTTGTACTTTGAGTATATTTTGATGCCAATACTTTTGTACTTTTACTCAAATACATTCTGAATTCTGGTCTTTTACTTGTAACTGAATATTTTTATATTGCAGTATTGGTACTTTTACTTAAGTAAAAAATTTGAGTACTTTTTCCACCACTGGTACTACTCACCATCTCTTTTGAGACACGTGCACCATTTAATGTGCTGCTATGCAATACATTCACATTAAAAATATACACAGTATTTATCCTAGGTGCCTTACCTTTTCAGTATTACTGTCAGTAATACCTTATCACTGTCCAATCCAGAGTGTTAATGTAACTCTGAGAGTGTTCAAATTGACAATTAAATGAAGACTGGGAATTTTACTCTCTACAGAAACCATTTTTTGTATCTGTCAGTGTGACAGTTACACCACACACTGCCAGCTCTAATGTAAACAATACCATTGTTCATTGTGACAGTGAACCAATTAAAGTGATTTAGCTTCCCTAACGAATGCAAAATAAAATAGAATGAAATGATAATGGATTTACGGAACGTCTTCCTAGAGTGTTGACTCCTTAATAACTCATATGCTGCTATGGCAGCGATGTCACCGCCATATTAAGTTTCCATTTTGAAAGCCTGTGACCTGATTCTGCGTTTTGCTACACGGAGGCCTTTACCGACAAATCAAAGGCCAGCTTGGATCTGGGCTATATAGGTTAATTCCATTACAGGCCAGATTAAAAGGAAATGAGGTTTGCACGTGAACATTTGTTTATGATTTTAGTGAAAACAAATGGCTCCCCTGGCAAAGGCGTACACGCTGTAATCTGTATAAATGGCCATGTGCTCAGGCTAAATCACTCTTCATGTCATTTCGCCTGCAGTGCTGCCATGCGCAGTATGCGGCTCATAGGAATGCATCTGAAATAGGACAGGACCCATTCAATGGATGTTGAATTAACAGTGGTTGCTGCAGGCCCGGCGCCACGGGGGGGCCTGAGGGGGTCTGGCACCCTCAGTTTCAAATTGTGCCCCCTCAGTTTATTTTGAAAAAAAAAAAAATTATAATAATAATTATAATAATTGTTTTGATAAGAAATCGGTAAAATCAGGCAAAAATAAGAATCAAATGACATAAGCCCAACCTAACCCTAACCCTAAAACCGAAATAAAGTAACAAAAAAACGCTCAAAAACGGCCACAATCCGCGTAATTAACCAAAAAAAATTGCACGCGCGCATGCTGCGCGACTGGTGTGCACCCTCACAATTTTCAACTGCCCCCTCAGTCATTTCATCCTGGCGCCGGGCCTGGGTTGCTGTAACACTGCTGGAACACTGCTGGAACACTGCTGCAAAATTAACTGGGAGCCAGTGAAGAGCAGCCAGAACTGGGGTAACATGGTCACGTTTTTTTGTGCCAGTGAGGAGGCGGGCGGCTGCGTTCTGGACCAGCTGCAGACGCCTAAGTGACGCCTTGTCGATGCCAGTGTACAATGAGTTGCAGTAGTCTATTCTGGAGGAAATAAAAGCGTGAATAACCATCTCCAGCTGTTTGTGCGGGAGGTAGGCTTTGACCTTGGCAATATAAGCTTTAGTTGGAAGAAGCTTGTTTTGACAACGGAGCTGATGTGTTTGTCAAGTTTAAAATCGTTGTCAAAAATAACACCAAGATTTCTAACAGAAGAACGTGTTAGAATTTAAAACGCCCAGGGAGTTGGAGGGTAGGGCGGGATTATGGACCAAAACAAATATTTCCGTATTGTTTTCATTAAGGGTGAGAAAATCTGTGTCCAACCAGGTCTTGCCATCATGTAAGCATTTTAGAAATGGCTGGAATGGATCATTGGAGCTGGTTTTGAGAGGCAGATACATTTGAACATCAGCCACATAACAGCGGATGCATCCGCATCGTCAGTATATGCCCATACCTTGCATATTGGCATGCCCATATATGGGCATATTGGTTGGATCGGTGGTTCTGGACAACCGCATATCCGAACGACTCGGCGGCAAACTCCCTCAAGTCAACAACATACAGTATGGCATAGCAGTTGAATCTATACAAATAGGAAAGAAAACAAAATATCATATCAAGTGAGATGTATTAAAGCACCTTGGCTTGCTTAATACTTCGGATCTAGAGGTGCATATCCTAAAGTGAACCTCGTTGCAGTGTCTGTTTGTAATCTTGTACTTGTGGAGCGATACTAAAGTGGCAATATGGACATATTTATGCAAATGGTTGAAATATTGCTTCTTTTTAGCCACAATACGGTTTTTTTCTTTTTTGTAACTCATCCATGTTTTGTCAATAAAAATGTCTATTTAACGCACCATTGATAAAGTAAGAGCCCATTTTCAAACCTCCACCTGACATGACAATTTGGGAACACACTCTATTGTCACAACCTGATACTGCACTTTTGCATGATGAAATCATATTAAACTGGATGCTGGCCAGTGAGATGAATTTGATTTCTGCTGCTTACCTAACCGTGGATTTTATGTTTAAATTCATTTGTTTGTCGTTACGATGGATTAAGAAAAATAATGTATCCTTTTTCAAGTGCATTTTCATTCGTTTTTCATACCTAATACTCCAACATAAGTGGAATAGGTTGCACCAAATTAGACAGCATGAAATGTAATTTCATCACCAAATAAGATGTCAGCCAACCTCCATATAGCCCAAAGTCAGAAGCTGTGGGAACTTAACGAGAAAGCAGCTTTGAGGATCAAGAAATATCCAAAAGCTTTATCTGTGTTTGAATGTGATCCTCTGCTATGGGCAGTTTTTCTTTTGATCTCGTCAACGTTAGTATCGATTCAGTCCATGTGTCGTGCCCAGGGCGGATGATTTATTAAGTACCGTGAAGCTTGCTCTCTGCTCATCTCCTTCCTTGCCCCAGTGAATCTAACACAAGGTTACAACCTAAGCCCTTATTAGAAGGTGCTCCGTGGTGAGATTGCATGCTCTTCAAATCTGGTTTCTAACTGACAAAATCTAATCCATAATGCAAGGGAAATTCCTCATGCATTATTTTAGATATGATTCAGGTACTGCAGGTGCTGTCCTGTTTCCACAATCTTTTCCCACGATTCTGTACTGTATGACCTGCACTGGAAAAGCATATTTTTATGTGCATACTGTAGTATACACTATATTTTATCTAGTACCATGAGCATATAGATGTTTCACACACTGGCTCAGTGGTTAGCACTGTTGCCTCACACACCACAGAGGTCATCGGTTTGAGAGCCCGACCGATATATAGGTCATTATATGACTTTTCATTTATTTTGACTTAGTATTATTATTTGGTTATTTGTCATCGGTATCGGCATCTTTTACTACTTAAAACCAACAACCCTATTTTGGGGTGTAAAAATAGATCTACACAATGCCACTACCAATTACTTCTTTATGTTCATGTTATATTGTCATTAAAGCAGTGTTTTTAAATATTTATTTTGGGGGCTTTTATGCCTTTATTTGACGGGGAGTGACATCATACAGTGGAGTTAAAAATAATCCCCGCCCATCCACCCGGCGCATACTCCTAAATCACCCCTTCTTCCGGGTTGTGAAATGTGACGGGCTTCTGTGGGGCTTCTGTGACACGTTCTGCGTCATGGAGGTGACGCGTTTTGCGTCACCTCCATGCGCAACCCCGTGCGCAACCCCGTGCGCAAGCTCGTGCGCAAGCTCATGAGTTGAGCCCATTAGTCGAAACCGTTTTCGCTCGTTCGTGACAGTAGCCCCAGGCTGTTTTAAGCTGCAGTACCTATGAATGGCCAGCATGTCCAATGTGCTTCAGTGCAACCTCTGCAAAGGCCTATCGATCTATCTATCTATCTATCTATCTATCTATCTATCTATCTATCTATCTATCTATCTATCTATCTATCTATCTATCTATCTATCTATCTATCTATCTATCTATCTATCTATCTATCTATCTATCTATCTATCTATCTATCTATCTATCGTTCGTTCGTTCGTTCGTTCGTTCGTTCGTTCGTTCGTTCGTTCGTTCGTTCGTTCGTTCGTTCGTTCGTTCGTTCGTTCGTTCGTTCGTTCGTTCGTTCGTTCGTTCGTTCGTTCGTTCGTTCGTTCGTTCGTTCGTTCGTTCGTTCGTTCGTTCGTTCGTTCGTTCGTTCGTTCGTTCGTTCGTTCGTTCGTCTTATGCCTGCTGAGAGAGGATGGCCCATATTCAAACCCATGATGTTCTGAGGTGTAGTCCCCCCTGATATTCCAGGATGCCTATCTATGCCTCCACAATATTTCCAGAGATGTTTGACCTTCAGAATAACAGTACATGCTGTACTTCTCTCTGACTGATGGTTGCACTCCCAATCCCATGCATATTTGATGAAAGTCCTCGTTTGACTTCCATCCAAGTGCTGAAGAACATACTGACGCCATGTGCTACTGTATGTAGCTCTTCATATTTCATCTTATTTCCCACGTCTCTACCGTATGACTATACGCCTGATTCTACATGTGGCTTTTGTGTTATTGCAGTCTTTGATCTTTTTAAGTGCCAGAGCACTTAGTTTCCCGTGCTTTAACCCATTAAGACCTGGAACGCATCTGTGTCACTTTAGATGTCTTTGGCTATTCAAAAATAGCAGATATACAAGCTCATAGCGCGGCACCGAGTGCCGCGCTATGAACTTGTAGATCTGCTATTTTTGAAAAATCGTGAAAAAAAAATGTTTAGATTTTTTTCCAAAAACTGTTAGGATTTAGATTTTTTTAAAGAATCGCCTCAGGTCTTAATGGGTTAAGTAGGCCAGCTACTGACCTAATTGGTACGGCTGCAGCTGTCAGTGGAAATGGAACTGGTGCTGTGAAGAGTGTGGAGGAGAGAGGAGAGGAGAGGAATATTAATATGAAAATGAAAGGCAACACAATATTTGAATCAATAAGGCTGTCTAGCATGTCATTACTGTAGAATGTGTTGGAAAAGAGGTAGGATGTGCACTCACTCCCCCACGATTTTTGATGCAACTGGACCAAACAAAAAAACTCAAATTAAACAAAGCTAATGTCTGCAGCACACAGTATAATTCTGTCCCGTGCTTTATTATACAAACAAGGTTTTTCCCAGGAAGGGCTTCATTAGGCCTGATGAAATGTTGTTTCTTTAAAAGCATAGGACAGCACTATATTGTGTGCAGCTATTACCTTTATTGTATTCCTGTAGAATTTGCCACAAATGGTCGCTGCATTTAACTGGGCTGAGAATCTATGCACCAGCCATAAAATAATCCACTCACGCGTGCACGTGCTCGCGCGCACACACACACGCACATGCACACGCACACGCACACGCACACGCACACGCACACGCACACGCACACGCACACGCACACGCACACACACACAAACACAAACAAACATGTACCAATGCAAACATTTGCCAGGTTATTTCAGGGCTACCTTTATTAATTCATCCTAGAAGAAAAATAGTAATAGTAATTATTTTCTTTATTAAATGTTTTATTTGGTAAATTAAATGCAATAGTGCAGAGGTACAGGTGCATGTTAACATATACAACTATATCTCCCCCCTCCCCCTTTGTCTCTGTATGTAGTATAACAGGCTATGAGAAACAACATTTGTGGTCAGTAATCTGAGGTCCGACAGAAAGGCTTTTGTCATCCTTCTCGTGACAGAGAGTTAGTTGTTGCGTGTTGGCCATGTGTGGGTGGGTGTGCAGAGCACATGTGTGCATGCATCTCCATGAATTTTGATTAATGCAAACTTCTATGCAAGTATGTGCACATAAGTGCATGCATCCATCATCTCAGTCAATAAAAGGAGAGATCAAGTTGTTGCAAACGAAAAGTTTTATTGAATAAAAGATCAAACATTTTGGCAATTAGACTCTGTTAACAGTTAACGTATAAGATTAGCTTTTCATAGGGAGAACCCCCCCCGGAGTCTAGACGCTGGTGGTGGCAGTGCAGATGAACCTCCTTCCTTCTCAACTCTAGACGATTGAGACTTGGTGGAGTTGGGAATGGAGGTGGGTTGCTTGTTGCATGCTGAAAAGAGAATGACAAGTGTCAGAGGCAGTGATATTTAAAGGCGGAGTCCAATCGCCTGATTGGCTGACTGCAGATTGGCTAGAAGTGCTCACACTTCAAACTGTGAATGATAGGTTGTTTGTGAAGCATCCCCAGCAATAAAGTGTGGGAGAGAGAACTTCCTTATTGAATTGAACGCTTCGAGCTACATTTGATTTTAAACTCTCTCTTTAGCTTTCTATCTTTCTTCGTCTGTATCTGCTCTTTCTATCTTTCTTTCTCTCATACATTATACACACTCACTGCCTCCTTATCGTCCCTCGTGCAGCAGGCACTGGCCTTGTTTTTGACCCATATAATGAGCTGGACCATGACTTTACAAGATGAGGAATCACCTGATTTGCTTTTCTCTTTAGGGGCTTTCAGTCAGCCCTCGGCCACATCGGAGCTTGTGGATGTTTTTGGTTTAACTATTTAAACCCTACACTTCTACTTTGTTGTGCGTGAAATAGCAAAAATAGCTCGCAAGAAATAGCTCACAATGCATCGCAATGCTGTGCACTGTGAGCTCGGGCGGCAGTGGCTCAGGGGTAGTGTGGCCGGTACAGCGGTGGGATGGCAACCGCGAGGTTCCCAGTTCGATCCCGGGCTCCCCCGGAGTTAGTGTCGAAGTGTCCTTGAGCAAAACGCTGAACCAGTAATTGTTCCCGATGAGCAGGTTGGTGCCTTACATGGTTTCCTCCGCGACATACTAAAGCCTATACAACTTGTGCTAAAACCACGCCCCCCCCCCTTCTGTGGCCAACGCGGAAGTGCCTCTGCCTACAACAACTGCGGGCTATTTTATAGTTTTGGACCGCGACGGAGGCGCGCCGTCTCAAGCGAACTTGAGCCACGTGCAGGGGCGTCACAGGCTCTCAGAAGGTGGGGGGGATGGACTTTTGGTGGACGCATGCACGCGTGCACGCGCGCGCGAAGCTCGGTTTTTGATACTTTTTCGTTTGTTTTTGTCCGTGTTTTTGTCCGTGTTTTTGACCGTCAGCATTAGATTAATTACTTACTCACCTTCTACAAAGATGACGAAAGAGAACTACTAGAGGCTACTGGCACAAGTGGTGTAGGTTTTGGGATCACGCGTTTCCTCCGCCATCGGTGTATGAATGTGTGTGTGAATGGGCTGTAAAAGCGCTTTATAAATGCACCATTTACCAGTTACTTGTACATCTGCTATTTTAACCTATTTTGCCAAATCTTCTCATATTTTGACATACCCAGAATAGGGACGCTAGGGGGCCGGTGGTTACGGGTTGCTATGACCGGGTGTCATCACTGATGACTGAATCAATGAATTGTGCCAATTCTGTTTTCCACGATACAAAGAAAGCGACAGCTTTTGCTGAAGGGATGTAATCTTTTTGTCAAGTATGGGCTAAAATCAACTTGTCACTATTGTAGCATAGTAGGCTATTGTCTTGGATGTGGAAAATACTCTGTAGTGTTGTCAGCTATACTACTGTCAGCTACTACGTCTACACACCAATATATAACTCATACCCAGCAACAGTTCTGTGTTTCAAAGTCTTTCAAATGCATACAGAGGATGATGTCATCCTCCTGAGACAATTGCAAACACTGTCAGTATCTCCAATACACAACTGTGGCAGACGCAACACATTTGTCAAATTCACAAATGATTATTGGCACCGCTGTGAAACTCACAGAGCTTCCAGTTTTATTTACCTTTAATCGAACTAGCACTTTTTGTTGTTATTTCGAGTTAAACGATTGAAAGAACTACTTGAAGAATGACATGTCTTCGGATGAGCACAGAAGAAGAAGAAGCTTACTGCCTCTGAGCATACATGACGATAGGAACATTGATTAGCATGTTGCTGTGGCAGTATGACTTGCTCTTTATGGCAGGGGTCTTCAACGTTTTTCAGCCCAAGGACCCCTTAGCTGAGAGAGAGATGAAGCAGGGACCCCCACTACATATTGAATTAGATTGTGTTGCAGATAAAAATCTTAGATTTCATAGATACTGAACATAGACTTGTTCCAATATGTTGGATTCATGTTAAACATGTATTTTCAGACAGTTAACCCTTGAAACCCTCAATATTTTTAGTCAGCTTGACCGTTGGCTTTTTCTTTCTCCCTCTACACCAACTCTCCGAAAATAGCCGATCTACAAGCTCACAACGCCTCGCAGTGCGAGGCGTTGTGAGCTTGTGGATCTGCTATTTTTCGGCTAATGTTCCCCATCACACAAAGATTTGGCGGACCTCCTGTATTTACTCTGAGGACCCCCTGGGGGTCCTGGACCCCCTTTTGAAGACCCATGCTCTATGGTAAGGCTAGCTGGTGGAGTTATATGCAGTTAAAGTTGATATTGATGCTGCCGCTGCCGGTTGGTATTATTATTATAAATGTTTTGTGCGTGCTGCACCAACAGCATCCCTCCAAGAGCGTGTGTGTCATAGTTTTACAACCAGGGTAGATTTAAGGGGGATTGGCAGTTAATCCTTTAGGGGGTTTGCCCATGTTATGGGATCATAAGTCACTACAGTGGTAGCACTGATATGTTATGGGATAATAACTCGCTACAAAGGCAGCGCTGATATAGGAGAGTTGAAATGGAACGTTTGTGTTGTTGGACCTCTATGGCAGAAAGGTGGTCGACACAATGGATGTAGTTGTGCAACATCTTTCTCTCTCTCTCACGCACGCACGCACGCACGCGCATGCACACACACACACACACACACACACACACACACACACACACACACACACACACACACACACACACACACACACACACACACACACACACTGTACATAAATTCTAGATCTATTCCCAGTAGTGTGAAGTAACTAAGTACATTTACTCAAGTACTGTACTTAAGTACACTTTTGAGGATTTTTTACTTTACTGAGTATTTCCCATTTTCAATACTTTTACTTCTACTCCACTACATCTCAGAGGCAAATATTGTACTTTTACTGCACTACAATTATTTGACAACTTTAGTTACTGGTTACTTTGCAGATTCAGATTATTATTACAAAACATGCATGAACCACTTCAGCCCTACCGTTTCGGCCATTTGAAAATAGCAGATCTACAAGCTCACAATGCGTCGTGATGCGACGCATTGTGAGCTTGTAGATCTGCTATTTTCAAAAGATCTTTGTACACGTTGAACTTGTGAAATGGGACATTCCGCATAATGAGTACTTTTACTTTGGGTACTTTAAGTGTATTTTGATGCCAATACTTTTGTACTTTTACTCAAGTAAATTTTGATTACCGGACTTTTACTTGTAACAGAGTATTTCTACCCTGCAGTAATTGATACTTTCACAGTTAAAAATGTGAGTACTTTTTCCACCACTGTCTATTCCACAGTATACTATTGGTTAATTAATCCTGGTGAGCGACCCTTCAGCACGTGGAGCACAATCACAAAAGCATCTCAATCACAGTCTCAGCTGTGCTGAGCCTGGAGTGAAAGGCCTTCATGTGTGACAGATCAATCTGTCTGTGTGCTATTTTACTTGTACTGTGTGTCCTTCACTATGTAACAATGTTGTACATTCACTGCCACAGTTTGAAATGTCACACACACACATACATTGCGTTGTTGAATTTCCTAAATCGGTCCTTTCTCATTTTTAAATGGGCCCTTTTTCACACGGATAAATTCACCCTTGTTCTATGAGCGGAGCCTCATTCCAGCTCCTTTCGGTCTCCTCCTGAATGCCCCTAATGTAGTCTGTTCACTGAGTGAACACATGGCTAGCCAAGACGGTCTGTGTAACAAGCAACACAGAGCCCATCAGAGCCATTTAAAAAGAGGCCAGATCAGAGTGGTCACACTGAGACTGCTTATTCAGCTCATTAGAATACACAGCGTTGTGTGGGTGTCCATGTGACGCACTGTGTGCTGTAAGCTATCGTGTCAACTCCATTCACTTCATAACGTCTTGACATCATTCAGTGACTTATCGTTCTTTTTCATCACCTTCTTGCAAACTGCAAGAATGCTGCCTTTTTAGACTTGACTCAGGGAAATAAGGAACCTTATGCAACCAGTGTGTTGTGTTGTGACAGTCTCACAAAGCATGTTGGGAGATATGGAGGCAGGGGAGGGCAACTCCGGGACGCTACAGTATTCTCCTAAAGCAAGCTGAGATACACCACTAGTGGGCGCAGACTAGTAGTGGAGAAGGGTGAGGCTTCTCCTCATTTCAAAGCAAAAAAGAAATATGTTTCAGTTTATTCATATTTTTTGCTTAAAAAAATAATTTTATATATCTGCCGTCGGGCAGAAACCGGCTAACTAAAAAAAAAGAAAAAAGAAAAGTGGAGTTAGGAGGTTTTGTTCATCATTGATAAGAACAGCTGAATGGACCTCCAAGCTCACAATGAGGTTGGAGGTCAAAAGGGGGTGGAGCCTGGAGTCAGCAAAACCAGCTAACTCCACCCCCCTTTGATGGTGGAGTTAGCTGGTTTAGCAGAAAGTTTGAGGATCCAATGGATTTAGCTGGTTTTGTCAGAAGCACTTTTTAATACTTCAATATTTGTTTAACCAACACTCAGACGTAAAGGTTGTTCAATAGCACTGATTTATGAAAAAAAATTGAAAAGCTCATAAACAAAGAGTTTCTGCCCGACAGCAACGATATTATATATATATATATTTTTAATGGAATTGTTTGATTATTTCTGGACCTGTCCATGGTGCTGAAAGTATCAGACAATATGCCATTATGTTTACAAGTCAACTTCAATTATCACTTTTTTCTCGGCTTACGCCGACTCTGCTTACGCCACACATCTGCAATCCAGTCATTACAATCCTTCATAATCCTGTTTGTCCCCCACAGTGACACCAGGAGGAGTGCGTCATCCAGCACAATTTCACTGTCAAAATGAATGACACGTGTGACTTCATATGGCAGTGTTGTGATGTAATGGCAAGCAGTGCTTAATTGCATAGATGAGACTTTGCATACTAAGGACTTGGAAAGTAACTATTAATAATCCTGAAGTCAACTTCCTCTCACAGTTAGGGTCTATGGAGCTAATTCCATGTAATTATAATTCTGCTGGCCCTTGGGCAGGCTTTCTGCTCATTTTCTTTTACCCAGAATTTGCATAGTTCACAGCTCCACATCACCTGAGCAAATGTGTATGGTCTACTTTTTAACTCAAACTAGTTCAAAACTAAGTTTGCCTTACACTTGCCTACGTGCGTGCGTGCATGCGTTCGTGCATGCGCCTTCGTACAAGTTTGTTGAGTTTGAGTTTTTATGTTCAATATAAGCATGTGTAACTAACAATGCAGGTTCTGTATCTAGGCATATTGTACAAAGACATAGATGCACCTACTCCTCTTTTTCCCAAGGCGCAAGCCAGCAAGCCATAGGCATACTGTACATACAGTGCAAAATTCAGGACTCATGGATTGTTTGCATTGGTGTCGGTGCATTCGAATTGCACCTGTGCAAATCGGTTATGCAAAGCCAGAACTCTGTGCCATCACGGGCCTCAAAGTATTCGTGCTGGTTAGCAGTCAAACTACATCAATGTTCTCAGAAACTCGCTCTGTTGAAAGACACAGAATGATTAGCTTATAATTACCGCCATTTGTTTTAAAATCTCATTTTGTGTGTTGTCTAAACCAAAGACGCCTTATTGATAAACAGAAGCTCTGAAAGTGTCACTTAGTGAGCAACACAACACAATCAGACTAATGACTGCTGACATGCATTTTAATTAGGCTCGTTAGACATTTAATAAGAGGTTGTACTGTATGGCTGTCAGTGGATGATGATGGCATTCCAGTAGTTAACCTCTTGCACTGACAGTTAACCTGTATGTAGAACAGCAAGAACATTATTACTAAAACATCATACTTCTACATATCGTGTTAAGTGTCTAGGAAACAGTGCTAGTGTGTGTGTGGAGGGGTCCTTTCTCAAGAGTCGTGACATTTTATTTGAGCTTTAATCAATGTAACCTTGTATCACAGGACAATACAATCTGTAAGATTGTATTGAGCTAGGGGGATAAGTCTCCTGAAACATGGTGTGTCTTTTGAACGACTTAAGACAAAATATAATCTGTCAAACAAACATTTATTTTGTAATTTACAACTCAGAACCTACCTCAGACATTGGGAACCGAAATGACTTGAAATGTAGAGGGTCTGTTAAATGCTGGTCAAGGTTCATTCAGATTTATTTCCAAAACGTACTCTTTATTATTGGAACATTGCCCAAAGATCAGACATGCACAAATCTCGAGAGAGGTAGTTAGTCAGACTTGGATATCTCAATGATGCTTTGGTCTGTGTTGTGACAGACAGTCTCTGCCACTATTAATGCCAGATTTAGACTGACTCATTAAATCTTTCTTCATCGACTCTATTTCAACTCAAATACTACAGTACATAAATATACATTCGAAATATCATATTTTTGCATTGTGCATGGTTATGTACATGTACAAAGGTGAATCAAATACAGTATGATACAGAGTATGATATCTGTGATATATTGTGTAAGATTACAAGAGTTCCCTTTCCATTAGATCCTTTGTCACTACTATAGTGCAAATCTAAGAAAAAGAAACAGACAATTCATACGTTTGGTTCTTGGTGTTGTTAGAACGTGTATGGCAATAATGTAGAAGTCTGACTCCTACTTCCTCATAGCAAGATGGTTTCCAGAAATGAACGGTTCTCTTGGGAAGGTATGTTTTGAGAAATTGGTATGATCACTTTTTGAGCGTGCATGCGTGCGTGTGAGAGTGTGAGCGTACTCTTACTGCTGCAGCAACTGAACATTTGTTCAAAGATTGTTGGACAACCACTTCAGAGGCTCTATACATCTACGTATAATGACAGTATGATAAGGTTGGCAAGGAATATCACTTCAAACACAAGCCATGCTTTGTATGGAGAATATAGGTTGCTGCCTTCAGGAAGGAGATACAGTGTTCCTACATACAATAAGGTCAAACTGAAGAGGTCCTTTGTCCATCAGACGACATTGAGGCTTAATCAGGAGTTGTAGGCTTGGGGTAGGCTGAGAGGACTCTTGTCTTTGTATGTCTTTATGTATGTATTTTGTTTTGTTTTCTTATGTCATGTTTATTGTTGCATACATGGCTGCTGTGTCGCAAGACAAATTTCAGTGTGAACTGACAATAAAGTATTATCGTATCGTATCGTATTACACACACGCGCACACGTGCGAGTGTTTGTGCGCGTTTGTGTGTGTCTGCATACACACGTTTGCTAAATGTACTAGAAAAGTACTGTATTGATTTTCTGTATGCCATTGTTACAATCTTATCTGACAGCAGGTGTTTCCTTCAAGAGCACTTGAGTTTCCGTTTGAAATGCAGCGATTAATGATCTCCGTCGTACTTAAGTAAAAGTATCAATACAGCAATGCAGAAATACTCTGTTACAAGTTAAAGTCCTGTATTAAAAATGTACTTGAGTAAAAGTAGAAAAGTATTGGCATCCAAATATACTTAAAGTACCAAAAGTAAAAGTACTCAATACCCACTATTCTCATTTCACAAGTTTTCATTTAATCTAATCCTTTTTCTACCCGTCTTTGACTCGCTCTGCCTTCCCTCCCTTCTTTGTATTGTTCACAGCTAATCTATCTCCCTCTCTCTCGCTCCCTTCCTACATCTCTTTATCTCATCCGTTCTTTGCTGTTTCCTTTGTATCTGTCCTTTTCCCCCCTCTTTTCCTTGCTCACTTTTATATTCCTCAGCCTGGTCCTTGTTCTGTCTGTATGCTTCTCTTTTAACTGCATGAGGAATCACTCTCTTTTTCTCCCTCCTGCCATCCCTCACTCCCCCTTTCTTTCTCATGCAGAGAAGGGGACCCATAGTATGGTGGCCATTTTAGGACATGCTCAGACGCCTTTGTCAGATTTAGACAGAGTTGGTTCCAGTCTTAATTGAAGTTGGGTCGGACTTAGTTGCTTAGTTGTTAGAGTTGTTAGAGTTTGTTGGACTTATAATTGTGTCAGACAGAGTTGGGTCTGACTTCAACACACTGACTTCTGACTTCAACACACAAATCACAGTAGCAAAGGCAACACCTGTTTGCCAAGCTTAGATGTTTTATTTAACAGAGCAGAACAGTAGGGTTTGTGATCAAATATCAAACATTACATGTAACTCACTCACTGTGATCTTGTAATAATAATAATAATAATAATAATAATAGCTTGAATTTATGTAGCGCCTTTCAAAAACCCAAGAACGCTTTACAAAAATACAAAAAATAAACAAACTATTTGCCAAAAGCCTGAGTGAACAGGTGTCTCTTCAGTGCGGACTTGAAAGAGTCCAATGTTGGCATCTGGTGAATCTCCATGGAGAGAGAGTTCCAGAGGGTTGGGGCTGCCACACTGAAAGCTCTATCGCCGAGGGTCCGCTTATTGGTATGAGGGATGGTGGGTCAGAAGACCTCAGGTTCCGCTCTGGGGTGTAAATCCTGGAGGAGGTCTGACAGGTACCGTGGGCGTGGGCGTGGGGGCTATGGCATGGAGAGCTTTATTGGTGAGGAGGAGCAGTTTGTAGGTGATGCAGAACTTAACCGGAAGCCAGTGGAGGTGTTTTAGGGTGGGGGTGATGTGCTGCCAGGGTTTTGTACGGGTGAGCACTCTTGCAGCTGAGTTTTACACATACTGCAGTCTGTCCAGGGCTTTGTTGGGGAGCCAACAAATGGATGGGGGTGGTTCATTCACTGTGATCTTGTGGCAAGCATGCAACACATTTGTTCAATATAGTGACCCTTGTGGAAAATCAGCCTGTATTGTATGAACACTTTGAAGTGAACACTGCAATACCTGTGAAGCAAAGCCACTGAAAGTTATTATTATTTCCTCCCACGAAATGGCTTTATTGTTAGATTTTGTGTTTTTCTTTACATTCTGAGCAAAATTATAGAAACATTATTGAAATCACATTGAAATGTGTAATTAATAAGTCATGGACCTTTTGAATTAATTTTCTCCAGGGGCTGTGAAATAGAACAGACAACCTTGTTTGACAAGAGCTTTTACCCAGGTGAGCTAATATTCATTGCTTACTGTTCATTTCTTCTTCATCATCTTTCATTGTGACAGCCAGGGTTTAGATTTAGTCAATAATGTATTGTAATAAGCATAATAGACATTGTAGCTTTTATTTTTTAATGAAATATCCATATATTAATAAATAGATGTTCATTATATTTACGGTTAGATGTGTGATAAATAATGGACACTACTAGTAGCTACAAATCACCAGTGACATTCTGAGTGAGAGCTGAATGATTAAAAGCCTATCTAGTCTGCATCTGCAAGTCATCTGCGTTTGTCTGGTGGCAACACTAAGAAAATTATAGAATGCCCCTAATTTTGATGGACAGCTGTGATTGTCTCTCACTGCCTCTGGCTGGGTGTGTGACACAGCGTATAGACCTGAACACGTACAGTATGTCCTCAAGCTAACAACCGAGGGCCAAATCATCTGTTAATTTGCTGCTCTCTGTCTCTGTATCCGTCTCTCTTTCCCCTGCTCTGCCTTACTGTCATTGAATCTCACAAACCATCCCTCCTGTTTACTTCCTGACATCGTTCTAGGTAACAGGACGGGCATAGGCGGCGGGTGAGCTTGACAATTGGGAAGGCTGCGGGTCGGCCGCGCGCAAAGCGTGCGGGCGCCGAAATCCGTGCATGCGCGCAAAAAAATGTGGTTTCTGGGCGGATTCTGTTAGTTTTTTTGGTTACTTTATTTCGGTTATAGGGTTAAGGTTAGGGTTAGGGTTAGGGTTAGGGTTAGGTTAGGGTTATGTTTTTTTATTCATATTTTTGCCTGATTTTACTGATTTATTATTTTTAAAAAAACTAAATAAGGGTAATAATGCTGCGCACATAATTATATATAATTTGCACAATTCCCAGAATTTCCCAGCATAACATTTGGGAAGGCTTAGCCTACCCTAGCCTTCATTACCCGCCGCCTATGAGGACGGGACAGAACCGGACAGTATCGTAGTGTTGATTTCGTCGACTAAAACTATGACGAAAAATATTCGTCGACCACCTTTTTTCACTGACAAAAACGAAATGAAAACGAAATAAAAACTAAGCTACGATGACTAAAACTAAGACTAAATATACTGACAATTCCGTCAACAAATAAAAACTAGACTAAAATGTTAGTGAGGGACGAGTGGAGAAGAGATCCAGTAGAACTAAAAGACAAGTCATTTGATGTTTGGTTGTGCTCGGGTGTGACTAAAACTTATACTAAAACTTATACTAGGTAACTTTTTCAACAAAACTAAAGTTAAATTGTATATCTTTTGTGAGTGGCAAATGTTTCACAACACCCACTCCATGAATTTCACCCCCGAAAGCCTTTTCTATTATCATTTCTATTGAAAAGGTGGCTCGGTGAGCCTCTCCCGCGAAAATGACGTCATCCGGCCGGAAAACGGAAAGGGAAATGCACCGGTTTCCTGTTTGGCCAGGAACTACCGCACCGGTTTCCTGTTTGGCCAGGAACTACCGCGCTAATAACAAAAATAAATCTCAGAGATTGTAGGATTTGAAGAGATTGTAGGATTTGAAGATCGAAAAACAACAGAAAAAGAAAACACAGCTCACGGTAACTAAAACTCCACTGGCTAAGAGAAACGATCCACAGATAGTATAAAACAATTAAAAGAACGCTTTTTGAAACGCTTCCGTCTTCCGGTGAAAACAAATGGAATTCTCGGTAACGGAGGAATAAACGAACGGCCTGCAGTGACGGTAATGACCAGCAGAGGCTGCTAAAAATCGTTATTTGTGGACCTGCATTGTATTACTTTAAACTAAATGGAGTTTGATTCAAAAGACTACGACTAAAACTGAATGCAATTTTGCTGTCAAAATCAACACTACAGTATCGCCACATCAGAACTTATGGTATACGGGACCATCCCACAGTACCGTATGTCGTTAGCCTGACACTCAGCCTGAATTGTCATTTAGTTTCAATCCATTAGTTCAGTTATTCAGTCTGAAAGCCCTCTCAGTGCAGCCGTTATCTGAGATGGGGGCGTGGCCATAGTGGGACTCTTTGGCAATTGGTTCATACTGGATTATCCCGGTCCCGATTGGGCCGGGCCGGCCGGTTAGACATTCAACCGAGGAAACCCCGCCTTTCTACAGTGTCACCAGACCCTGAATGCGAGGCTAGCGAGTCAGTGGCTGGAGCCAGGCTAGTGTGTCGTTGCTGTCGGGCAGAAACCTTGCCCAACTTGCCCAATGCCCAACTTCGTTATACAAGCGTGTCGCGCAAAAGTGGTGAAAATAGCAGATCTACAAGCTCCACAGCACCTTGTGATGCGAGGCGTTGTGAGCTCGGCTATTTTCTCTATTTTACTTATTTTTAAACAATAATAAAAAGGAACCGTTTTGGACATACAAGTTTTCCACCCGACAGTGACGATATTTAAGTAATATGTATTCATAATGCCTCCCATGGATGAGAAGTTGATCCAGTGGTGGATCAATCCATTTATATTGGCTTTTTGTCGGTGCAGATAAAAAATAAATGTATTATGGCGCGCGGAGAAAGTGAGATTAAATGGCCGCACTAGAGAGAGAGAGGGAGGGGGGAGGGAGAGAGAGAGAGAGAGAGAGAGGGTGAGAGAGGCTATTGAGTATTATGAAAACTAACTAACTGTAATAATAGCAATCAGTCATCCATTTCACGCTCAATCATCCTGTCACTGCAATGTGCTCACCTGAGGTCAATTCCATTCTTATGAAGAATGAATTGACACCCATTCTTATGAAGAATGAATTGACACCCATTCTTCATAAGAACGATCACCCACTGTTTATTAGTTTTCCACTGATGTATAGTTTCATCACCATGAGCACTGCAGACAGGGTTGCCAGATCTTCTTATTATAATTTCCCTGCAAGATTTTATTTGAAAATAGCCGATCTACAAGCTCACACAACGCGTCGCATCGCGTTGTAGCTTGTAGATCGGCTATTTTCAAATAGCTGATGTATATGTTAAAGTGCTCATGTGGCCCATAGTCGCTTCTTTTGGGCTGGTTTTCCTAGACCTGGTTGCTTGTTTCTCTCACAGAATCTGGCAACACTGACTGCAGAGAGCCTTTGTGTGGCTGACCTGTTCGTCAACGTAACGGTCTGTAAAATCTATGGCACAGTATTATGGACTGTATTGAGATACTGAGATACAGAAGTTGCTAGAGATCTCAAAACAGACGCGTGCACACGCACTCATCGCACGCACGTGTGCGCGCACACACACACACACACACACACACACACACACACACACACACACACAAGCCTCTGAAGTCCGTCTTCAATTTTAGCTTCTCTCACTTCATCAATAATTGATAGATTCTGCAGCAGCAATCTCTCCCCACGCCTAAGGAGCCTGGGATGTACCTTTTCCATAAACAGGGTTTGAAAAGGCAGAAAACCTTAATGCCATTGAATTGGATCATTTTAAAGGCCCATTCTCGAAAAGGTAAATGCAATTTTAGATTTTTAGATGTGGTTATCGGGTGTTTTGGCAGTGAATTGGTACTTGAGTATTGGGAATAGGGGTTTGCTGAATATTTTTACACAAGAGGTTCGGGCCGCTACACGGCCCCTCACACCTATGTCACACTGACCGATCTGACCAATACTGAGTCATGGTGTTGGGGGTCCCTTTTGTGCCCATATATGGAGATTTCTGTATCTGTCAGTCCTTGTCCCTTTTATGCCCATATATGGAGATCCCTGATGTCCTCAGTATATGCCCATGTATTGGAATGCCTATATATGTGCATATTGGTTGGATCGGCGCTTCTGGACAACTGGATATCCAAACTACTCACCGGCGGGCACCGCACTCCCTCGAGTCCTTGCCGCTGCACGTGCAGAGTTTGAAGTCGGTCGGTCCCATATATACAAATTACCATATATGGGCATAGCGATCGAATCTGTGGCTCTGGATTTCTGTATCTGTCAGTCCATGCCCCTTTTATGCCCATGTATGGTGATCGCTGATGTCATCAGTATATGCCCATTTATGGGCATGCTTTTGTGCAAATATATGTCAGAGGTCTGCCCTCCCTGCCCGCCGGCTCGCCCTCCCATTAGTACATTTTAATATAGGATTAACATTGTGTGACCAAACCCTCAATTTATGCAAAATAAACAAAACAAAACAAAAAAAAAACTGTGTGTGTGTGTGTGTGTGTGTGTGTGTGTGTGTGTGTGTGTGTGTGTGTGTGTGTGTGTGTGTGTGTGTGTGTGTGTGTGTGTGTGTGTGTGTGTGTGTGTGCGTGTGTGTGTGTGCGCGTGCGTGTGTGTGTGTACTAGAACAGTACTCTATACATTTTCTGTATGCCATTGTTACAATCTGAAAGCACGCATTTCAAGGGCACTTCACTTTCTTTCTTTTGTCCCATCTTCTTCATGCCTGACCCAACACATGTCTCACCCTCAGACCAGCAGGCATATGCTGTAGTCAGTGCAAGCTCCAGTAGTGCTGACAATTGTCCTGTATTAGCTATAGGATGTCCCATTTTAGAGCCAAAGTTGGTTTGAGGTTACAGTTCCCTCAATATACCCCAGGAATATGGTAAGCGGCAGCCAAGAAATATTACAGATAAGTTTTAAAAGTATATGCGATTGTGGTCTGTAAAATCAAAGCCTGAAGTTGTGCTACTGATGATGTATGTGTTGGAAGAACGGGTTAGAAGTTAAGTTCAATTAATCTCTTTCCCCCCCTTCCTTCAGCAGCACCATTGGCGGTTTAACAACCTGGAAATGGAAAGGGAAAGTAGTCCATTTGGAACTTGTTGTTAATCAATCCATAATTATAGGATAAGTGTTTGAAAAGATCTGTATTTCCATTTGGCCAAGGAGACCATTCTAACAATATTATAATACAATTGCATAGGGGAAAATAATGAATGAAACTGCAATTGCCATTCGTAGGAGGATCACTATATTTAATACGTTTAAAATAGGCCTACTTCTGCACATTTAGATATAAATATACTCATATACATGATATGCCATTGCCAACAACTGGATTTTAAGCCAATTGGAATGGGTCTTTTACCCTCCATTTACCCCCCTGTATTTTAGATCTGGAATTTTACCGTTGTGCTTTTTTTCCACTGTCGGTTACAGTGAATGAAAATAAATGTGACCGTACATGCACTTGATGAAAGTGTTAGATTGTATTGATGTTATTTACTCCACAGCAAAGCCTATAACAGGGTGCAGCACAGTGTATCCAGAACGGCTTTAATCCAATTGTTCGGAGAAACATATTCCGCTTTAACCTAGGGCACACATTCTATAGATTAAAGAAAGTACAGCGTTTCACCGTGCAAATTGGATTTAGAGATCCTTTTAAACAGACAAATTTAGGATTTAGGGAAATAAAAGAGCTGCTTCATGTCCGATTAAATTTGATTGGCCCCCCCCTCTTTTTATTTTTTAAGTGAACAGGATTTAAACAGGGCAGTTTCTTAGAAAGAGAGAGAGAGAGAGAGAGAGAGAGGGTGATATTATAAACCAGATTGATGGGGTCATGACTCGAGACATTAAAGAGGTGGTGCCATGGTTTTGCACTTTTTCTGTTTTTCATGTGTCTATGAGGTTGATAGAACTTCATAAGCCCCCTGGTGGTGTTTTTATGGTGTTTTATGTCTTCTCTGACTATTTTGAGTTTCTTCCTGGAGGCTGAAACCTTGAGGGTCAAACGGGCCAATAGAAAAACAGCCATTTAATGACACAGTAAAATTATACCCTCCCCCTCATTATCATAACATAACAGGTGTGGGCATGAGGAGGAGGGACTAGGACAGGTGGGTGGTGCTAAGGTGGTGGAGGAGGTGCTAAGGTGAGAACCAGGTATACTTAATGAACTGGAGGCGTGCCCACATAAAAACATAATTTTAACACTTTCTGTACACTTTTTTTAAATAAATCTTCCTCCTAGTATAACCATAATACCTGATGATTATGTTTTAGGGGGGGGGAATCACTGAAAATCACGGCACCCTGTCTTTAAGTTCTGTGGTGATGCTGGTGATGCTGTGGTTGTGATCAAACCACTGTGTACCTGCTGTCTCAGTGTGTTTCTTAGCAAATGCAGTCTATGGGCCATATCTTCGCCGGTACCTTACCCATTATCCCTAAACGTTTTCATTTTTTACTATTTTTAAAAACATTTTCAAATAGTTCAAATAGCCAATCTACAAGCTCACAACGTGTCGATGTAGATCGGCTAGTTGAACTATTCGAAAATACGGCCCTATGTCTGTTTCTGTCTATTTTTCCTGCATTCACCTTTAATGAACTGAAAATAATTCCTTCTCCTCGTCTTTGATATAATAGCATCCATCACCCCCTCCTCCTCGAGGCCTCTACCTCTCAACACATTACTGTATCTGCCCCTTCGTGCTCTTTCATCCTCTCTTCTCTATTCATGCAGTCTTTCTCTCTCTCTCATTCATTCTCCGCCTCTCCTTGTCTCGCAGGTAAATGCTGTCTCCATGGCGATGGTTAGGGTCCTTTCTGTCAAGGTCACTGTAGACGTGTCGTGCAGAGAGTTGGAGCTGTTGTGATTCATTTATTTCGTGTTGATTTGTCTCAATGAATCCAATCATTTGAGCCTTTCGAGGGGATCCATCCAATTGATTTTCTTCTCTCTCTCTTTTGTCCCCTTAGACTATCTTTTAAAGTGCTCTGGTGTTTTGTTCATCGTTTAAACGTGAGTCATACAGGTACCACGTCAGTCAGGAGGTCTAGTACCACGAGTGGGTGCTGCATATCCAACTCTAAAATGGTAAAAGAAAGTAGAGGAATGGCTTTATTGGGTCTCCAGGTTATCCTCTGACAATTCATCCACCAGCATTTTTCAAGATGTGTTGTTTTGGTCCAAAGTGATGAATGGATGGACAGACGGAATGACCGACACAGCTATCCTTAAAGGGATAGTTCACACCAAAAAATATTTTTACTTTTTACTTTTTACTTAGTCACCCCATGGAGACTTGAATTCATGGATTTCTTTTTTTTTGTGTCCCATTTCCTAAGCCAATAATTTGATGACCCGCGGACCGGTAGGCAGCGTTTCCGGTAGGAGACACAAACGATACTCTTTGTGTCCCCTACCGGAACCGCTGCCGGTCATCAAATTATTGTCTTAGGAATGCGACAAAAACAAAAAAATATCCATGAATTCAAGTCTCCATGGGGTGATTAATCAATAGAAAAAAGTCATTTTAGGGGTGAACTATCCCTTTAAAGCCTCGCCGCTAGTGTGGTTAAAAATCCAAACGAGTTATGTTGGGGTTTAACTTTTTCATTAGACAATATTTTTTAAACTTGTCTCCATCAGATGTACTGTACAAGAGAGAGAAGAGAGAGAAAAGAGACAGAGAGGTGGGAAGCAAAGGAGAGAACAGTTGTGGGTGAGAGTGGCGGTTGTAATAAACAAACAAATAAACAAACAAACATTGATGCTTCACAAAAGCCCAGCATTGTATTGAGGATAATGTAGTGCAAACCAACGACACGTAAACTGCACGCTGTGTGCAGCACTGCGGCTACAGTAGTTGGCAAGGTCACTAACGGAACATTGTTAATGCCAATAAAATGTTTCTATTCTATTCCACACACACACACACACACACACACACACACACATACACACACACACACACACACACACACACACACACACACACACACACACACACACACACACACACACACACACACACACACACACACACACACACACACACACACACACACACACACACACTGTCTGTGTGTCCGGGGCAAGTCTCTCAACAGAAGTGGGCTTCTGTGGCCTACTTCTGTGGCTCTGATCGGGCTGAGTCATATATCATAGATATGTCATAGACGACTGTGATAGATAGACGACTGACTTCACAGGCTGGCCACATGAAGTCTGAGGTCCATATTGGAACCACTCCGTTCTCACCTGAATCCCGAGATCCACATATAATATACTTCGATTTTTCCTTTATCTCTCCTTTTTGGCGACATTGTCTCGGGAGGTAGAGCAGTCACCTGGCAAGTAGAAGATTCCCGGTGCAATCCTGGCTTGTACTGGCATTGCACTGAAGTGTCCTTGAGCAAGACAGTGAACTCCAACTGCTTCCAACAAGCATAATATATGGTAGTTTGTGCCGTCATTTGTTTTTGCATTTTGTTATTGCCATGCTGCATTGCATCTGCCCTGGAAGAAGAGGGTCCCCTACCCTCCCTTGTGGCCCTTCCTGAGGTTCCTTCCTTTTGTTTTCATACGACAGGTTTTTTTCTTGGGAGTATTTCCCCACCCAGTATTATGGTCGAAGTAGCCTGACTCCAGACCCTGACTCGCTAGCCTCGCGTTCAGGGTCTGGTGACGCTGTAGAAGGCGGGGTTTTCTCGGTTTAAAATCTATCCGGCCCCATCGGGATCGGGATAATCCAGTATGAACCAATCGCCAAAGAGTCCCACTTTGGCCACGCCCCATCTCAGAAAACGGCTGCACTGCAGTGTTAATTGTGACAGCAAATTCTGATTCAGTCCTTAGTCTTTTGAATAACAAACCATTTAGTTTGAGTCCTATTTTAGTCATCTGAAATTGTTTAGTCTTAGTCGACTAAATATTAAAATCTTAGTCTTGAAACTAAATGAAAATTCAGGCTGAGTGTCAGGCTATGGTCGAATGTCAGTTGACGTCATTCTGTTTGCTTTTAAAGAATGCAGCCCTGTAAAGCCCCTCGGGACTGTAACAGTGAATAAGAGCTAGACAAATAACTAGACAAACATGACTTAGAAATGCAGTCCATACAGTCTATTTAACCATTTTTATTTTACTCTCTCCAATCCATCTCTTCCCCCTTCTGCCACCTCTCCCACTCAACCTCCTCCCACTCATCCTTCTATAGTGAAGTTCACCCATCACTTCATGTTTCTCCCTAACTGGTCTGAAACCCCCCGCAGAGTGTGCTGGCGGTAACCTACGCCTGGGGACATCAATATTTCAGGCTCTCTCAGCACTCTCTCTGGGGGACGTGTGCCTGACCGGGGGGGGGGGGGGGGGGGGGAGAGAGAGAGAGAGAGAGAGAGAGAGAGAGAGAGAGAGAGAGAGAGAGAGAGAGAGAGAGAGAATTTTAGTACTTTTACTTTTGGTACTTTAAATACATTTTGATACCAATACTTTTGTACTTTTACTCAAGTCAATTTTGAATTCCGGACTTTTACTTGTAACGGAGTACTTCTACACTGCAGTATTGATACTTTTACTTAAGTAAAACATTTGAGTACTTTTTCCACCACTGCAAACAAGCGTACCTTGGGAGACAGAGCCTTCAGTGTAATATTAGTGTAATATAATATATAATATTATTATTTATTATTAAAGAGAGAGTGTAGGCTGAGTAGGGGACAAACACATAGGAGAGAGGATGTGATAAGAGGAGATCAAATCGTTGCTTTTAGGCAGAAACCTTGTATCTCCATATTCTTTTTCTCTATTAGTATTTTTGTAAATGAATGGTTTTGTACAACATACAAGGTTTCCGCCCGACAGCGACAAAATGAGAGTGTGATGGAGGGATGGGGAGGGAGAGAGCTTGAGAAGGATGAATGGATACAAGAAGATGATATTAGGAGTTATAAAGAGGTTGAATAATGGTGGAGGAGGCGTGGGGAGGGGTATTTCTGAGGCGAGAGAGTGACAAATGAATATGGAGCTAATAAAATAATAAAGTAATGAGAATGGGGAGAAATAAGGCGTGTGTGTGTGTGTGTGTGTGTGTGTGTGTGTGCGTGTGCGTGTGCGTGTGTGCGTGTGTGTGTGTGTGTGTGTGTGTGTGTGTGTGTGTGTGTGTGTGTGTGTGTGTAAGCAGTAAGCACGCTTTGTTTTGGATGGATAGATCCTTGATTTCACAATGTTGTAACTGTAGTCATTGCCATGATGGAGGATAAATGGAACGAGTGAACAGAAGAAAGGGAAGGAGAAAGGGAAGAAATAAATTGTCCGTGTCGATGGCAACAGACTGACTATTTATGAGTGGAAATACATTTTCTGAGAACATTAAGCAGTTCATTATCTATAGAACATGAGCTGAAAGATAACACAGGAACAGATGAGGATATACAGTATGGAGGGATGGAGGGATGGAGGGATGGATAAGGCTGTCACTATCATGAAATGTTAGTTGATGATTAATTGTCATACAAATAATTGCGATTAACGACTTTAATTGTGTAAAACAGAAATGATACATTTCTGTTTGTCTTTGTAAACATAAATGCGACAGGGTAGATATGGCAAATAAATAACTTAAATATGCAAATAAATGACAATGGCCTGTACCAATAATCATAATACATAATGTACTATGGCCAATACAGGCCATGCATTTAATAGTTGTATACTCAAAAAAAGAAGAAAAAGAACATGAAACATGAAACAAAGGGAGGAAAGCGCTGCGTGGATCAAGTGGCTCTCTAGTTCAAGAGGTGCTACTGCATCCAAGGCACTCCGTCTTCAAGTGAAAATGTTATTTACATTTTATTTGAGCAAGACAACCAAAAAAAAACATCGTAACACGTCACGTTGTGACGCATTGTGAGCTTGTAGATCGGCTATTTTCGCTATGATGAATGAACAGATTTATACGCCAATATTTTAAACCATTCCAACGATTATGCAAAAATAATTGTGATTATTTCATAATTGTGATCAGGCGATTATATGTAATAACTGTGATAGGCCTATTGATGGATGGATGGAAGGAAATAGAGGACGGGGCATGGGGACAGATGTTGGTGTCTGGGTGAGGATGGGGAGCCGCGGGCACCTCCTCCTCGGATGGTTTATCCTTTCCTTGTTGCATCTCCTTCATTCGCCTCCTCCTTCCTCCTGTCTCGTTGCTGAACAATACTGAGCTTCGCTAACCCAGTGGTTCCCAAACTATTTAGCTGGAGACCCAAAAGAGAAATGTGATGTTGTCTCCCCGGGACCCAAAGTAGTTAAATTAGCCGATCTACAGTGCAAGCTCACAATGTGTCACGATGCGACGCGTTTAGAGCTTCTGGAATGTCTTTCTTTCTAACTCTGAAAATGTTTTATTTGAAAAAAAAATTAGAAAACATATTTACCTGTGGCCCAGTATTGATTTTAGCGACTAAAACTGATGAAAGTTTTTCGTCTACTTCACTGACGAAAGCTAAATAAACACTAAGCTATGATGACTAAAACTAAGGCTAAATATATTGAAAATGTTGTCAACAAATATAAACTAGACTAAAATGTTGAGTGTGGAGGAGGGACTAGTGGAGAATCCAGTAGAACTTTGGTTGCGATCGGGTGTTGCTCTCTGAAAATAGCAGATCTACAAGCTCACAACTCATTGCAGTTGTGAGCTTGTAGATCTGCTATTTTCAGCATGCAACCAAGTGTAAAATCACCCATTACGACGACATCAATGCCCGCCAAAATACAATACAAATCTGATGATATTTAGTCGACTAAAACTAGACAAAAACTAAAAACATTTCAGATGACTAAAATAATTATAATAAACTAAATGTAATTTTATTCAAAAGACTGTATGACTAAAACTAAATCAAAATTTGCTGTCAAAATCAACACCTAATGTTTGGGAAACAGTGCTTTAGCCAACCAACCGTAGCCGGGACCACATCTGTTGCCACCATGCCGGTCATTAGGGGTTGGTTGGTTGCCATGGAGCGTTGGGCCCCGGGGGGACAGGTAGGCTGCTTGGCAGCCCTGTTGATTTGTTGGGTTCAGTGTTGCCATGTCTGCTTATTATAAGCGACTTTTGGGCTTGTTTTTCTGTAAAGTTGCTTGTAAATATTGGTAATTGCGGGATGCATTTTCTTTTTGGGGCTTGTTTCTAAAGTGTAGTTGTTTATTTGGGCTTGTTTCATAAACATTTTTTAAACCAGTGGTTCTCAAACTTTTTAATGTCAAGGACCCCCAAATTAACACATTCCACGCCAGAGTTTAATCTCATAATGTACTCACCAGTGCCAGCGTTTTATTGTTGTTTTTTTGTTTTATTCACGTCGCCACAGACCTCGTTAAATCCCTTAAGATCGAGCATTAAACTGTTTGAAAACACAGCGGCGATCCGACTGCGTCGCCCAGTGAAATCCCCTTCAAAAACGGAGCCTCCATCTTGTAGTTACAACGGTTTAGCGACGATCAGCGACGAGTAAAACTACAAACGAGAAAATGGCGTTTTAGTGTCCGCTTTAGAATGGAGGCCGATGGGATCGGCAAAACCGGATCCTGGATAATTCCGTTTCCGGTGGTGCTACAATGAAATGTGTCGTACCGAAAGTGAAAAAAAAGTGCAATGTGAACTTAAAAAAAATAAAAATAAAAAAGACCACTTCGCGTAGGTCTACGCGATTGGCACGTGGCGGCTATAAATAGGTTTGCGTAGATCTACGCGATTGGCAGTCAATGTGTTAATGTATTTGTCCACGGACCCCCCCCCCATCAGAAAATATTTTGTGCCAGGGACCCCCGTACCAGATTTGTGTTGTTAAAATGTTCCAAAAAATATTCAAAATGTTTTGCTTTTTTCCCCAAGATTTGTTTGAAAATAGCAGATCTACAAGCTCACAATGCGACACGTTGTGAGCTTGTAGACCGGCTATTTTGCTCATGTGGCCTATAGTCGCTTCTTTTGGGCTCGTTTTCATAGACCTCGTTGCTTACTGTATTTCTCTCACAAAATCTGGCAACCCTGGTTGGGTCGTGCATGCTGGGCTTCAACCAAATGGCTGTGATAATAACAGGCTGACATTAGAGCTGTCATTAGAGCCGGCTGTTCACAGGGGTTAGTATTTACACTTGTCCTTCTCCTGACCTGTAATGTACAGTATGGGGCTATCAGTGGTGGAAGAAATACTCATCATTACTTTTAATGAAGTAAAAGTAGCAATTTTTTAAATTCTCTGTTACAAGTAAAAGTCATGCATTCAAAATGTTACTTGAGTAAAAGTGCAAAAGTATTGGCATAAAAAAAAGTAAAAGTACTCATTATACAGAATGTCCCATTTCCACAAATTCTAAATCTTTCGAAAATTGACGATCTACAAGCCCCACAACGCATCGCATTGCGACACGTTGTGAGCTTGATTTTTGAATAGCTTACGTATAAAATAGGGCTTAATTGATTAATGTATGTTTTGTAATGATAATGTGAATAATAATGAAAATCTGCAAATGAACTAGTAACTAATGTTTTCATAATGTTAGTGGAGAAAAAAGTATTTGCCTCTGAGATGTAGTGGCGTAGAAGTATAAATTATTGAAACATTGACATACTCAAGTAAAGCAAAAGTACCGGAAAATTGTAGTTAAGTATAGTACTTGAGTAAATGTACTTAGCTACATTCTACCACTTACAGTATGTGGCTATAACAACACTGATCATATTTTCTGAATGCAGTGTGAATTGAAACATGGTTTGTATTTATTGACCGACCCTTCAGTGAACAGTCACAACATGTACATTTAGCATGTGGCCAAAATATCTACCGTAACCGCAGTGCATGGATATAAATATTTAAAAGGAGTAAACTAGAGCAACATAACTCCGGCTGAACGATTGGGGGGAAATATCTTATTGTGAATTTTCCGACTAATATTGTGATTGCGATGAATCGCAATCACAATATTAGTCGGAAAATCTTTTTTCCATTTCCTACAAAAACAGTTTATTTATTTATTTATTATTTTTTTTAAAATAGCAGATCCACAAGCTCGCAACGCGGCGCAAAGCGACCCTTTGTGAGCTTGTGTATAAAAAATTAAATAAATTAAGATTTATTTTTGGGCTTTTATGCCTTTATTGATAGGACAGGAAATGGGGGGAGAGATAGGGAGTGACATGCAGCAAAGGTCGATGGAATCGGGAGTCGAACCCGCGACACACTGTCAGCCCAGACTGTTACGCCAACTGCCGGGCCACGATTCAGTATACATTTAAGGGTCAAATTAATATTATATATTAGTATACACTAAATATTACCCATAACACTAGAATGAAGTCCATTTTGGACCCCACCTCTCTTTTACATTTGCAGGCTCTGCGATTTGGAAATTATATATTGCGATTTCAATTACATTTCGATTAGTTGTTCAGCCCTAAACATAACTTGGTACAGTTTACACACTTCATACATACAGCAAAATCCTCAGTGCTGATTTACTGTATCCCAGGGGTCTTCAACAGGGGGTCCGGGACCCCTAGGGGGTCCTCAGAGTTACTACAGGGGAACCGCCAAATCTTTGTGTGATAGGATAATTTATTTACATTAACCACTCGAACCCTAGAATCCCTATTCTGAGGAGAACTTTAGTCAAAATGTGGCCAAAACTATTTTCGGCAAAGAGGTTTGGTGTAGAGGGAAAAAAGAGCTGACCAAGTACAGAGTGAAAGGTCAACTTATTACAAGTATTGAGGGTTTAAGTGGTAAATGTCTGAAAATACTCATTAACATGAATCCAACATGTACTGATGATAGTGCTGTCAAACAAGTTTATGAAGCTATCCATGAAATCTATTAAAAGGTTTAAAATGCAACGCAATTTTATACAATTATGCAATGGGGGTCCCTGCTTCATCTGTCTCTCAGCTAGGGGGTCCTTGGGCTGAAAAACGTTGAAGACCCCTGCTGTATCCATACCTCTGAGTGTTAAAAATGAACACTGAGGGTGTTACAGTACACTGTAGAGGACAATAACTGGAACAAGAAGTAGAGCATGAAAGTAGCACTCATAGAGCGAGGCTAAAGCTGAAGCATGGCGGCCACAGTGTTCCTCCCTGGGGGGAGTCTCAGTTACACAGTGACAATGACCTGTAAGTCACATGACCAGGACAGCGATGACTAATCATCTTCTCTTCATAACAGAAGGAGGAAGAAGGAACCCCGACCCAAACGTTGGGTCGGGACCCATTTGTGGCTCGCAAATGCATTTTTTTTATGGGTCGTGAGTAAATATCCCCTTTTTTCCATTTCCTACAAAAACAGTTTATTTATTTATTATTTTTTTTTTTTTAAATAGCAGATCCACAAGCTCGCAACGCGGCGCAAAGCGACCCTTTGTGAGCTTGTGGATCTGCTATTTTCAGTAGTTTGGATCCCGGTCTAATTTCTCTTTTGGGTCTTGAGCTAAAAAGTTTGGGAACCACTGATCTAGAGTACGGACAACCCCGCCCCCACCTTACTTCTGCATTTTTGGTGGCCAATTTGGTGCCCAAATGTGGAAGATTAGAGCACCAAGGAGGCGCACCAAGGAGGCGCACTAGGGTTTCAGACGATAGAAGCATGCTAGCGGTTTAAATGCGGACATTTTGCAATACCAGATTTGACCACCAGGTCACGGCAGCTTCAATAAGTTCCAGGGGGTCCCCAGCTAAATAATGGATAGTTAGGAACAAATGGTGTGCGTTTGTGTTTGTGATTGTGTTTGTGTGTGTGTGCTGCCTTGATATATTCTACAAACAGGCTTTTTCAAAAATGTTTGCAATTACAGGTTTATTCCCCCTAAAAACTGCCATAATTAAACCACCCTTACTTGTTGACATCCACTTTAAACACTGATAGTAGCCGGGGAAAAAAATGTCTCAGTATGTGTATTAGGCTACCATATAGCTCAGTGCTGTATTCAACATGGCCGAACTCAACATTACTAGACTGGGTGGGGCTTTTCTACTTATAGTACCGGGACTACTTAGTGTCTACAGGAATTTAATTACACATCTCAGTGGACGACGCACACACACACAGGGGACTGATCCAAAACAAGCACTGAGTAAGTGCATTGAACAAATCAATGATTGGATGTGCCAGAAATGTGTTCGATTAAACAAAGACAAAACAAAAAGTAATAGTTTTTGGAGCCAAGGAAGAATTATTAAAAGTCAGTGCTCAGCTTCAATAGGCAATGTTTAAAACCACAACACAGGCTAGAAATCTTGGTGTATTCATAGACTCAGATCTGAATGTCAACAGCCACATTAAGAGAATTACAAAGTCAGCCTACTGTGAGGATTAAAGGACTTATGTTTCAGCAGAATTTGGAAAAACATTTCCATGCATTTATCTTCATTAGTCTCTACTCTCTACTGTAGCGGCTTCTTTGCAGGTCTCCCCCAAAAATCGACCAGACAGCTTCAGTTGATTCAGAATGCTGCTGCTTGGGCCCTTAAATACTAATACCAAGAAAGTGGATGATATCTCTCCAGTTCTTGATCTTTACACTGGCTTCCTGTCTGTCAAATAACTGATTTCAAAATACTACAGTTGGTTTATAAAGCATTGAATGATTTTGCATCAAAATACATTACAAACTTGCTGTGCGTGTGTGTGTGTGTGTGTGTGTGTGTGTGTGTGTGTGTGTGTGTGTGTGTGTGTGTGTGTGTGTGTGTGTGTGTGTGTGTGTGTGTGTGTGTGTGTGTGTGTGTGTGTGTGTGTGTGTGTGTGTGTGTGTGTGTGTGTGTGTGTGTGTGTGTGCACATGCTGCGGGTATATGTGTGACTTATTATTGACTACTGAGCACAAAGGGAAAATCTATATCCGGTAAGAAACGAAATAGGATATGAACTTTGGCAAGTTATCCACTGTCGTACATGATCCTTTAGTCGCACATACAGTACACTGAATATGTAGCTTGCAGTCTGCATCCAAGGCAGTGCCTGTCTCTATGCATTACTGTACAGTATGTGCATTCAAGATTTTATTAAAAGCTTCACCTAGCTGTGAACTGCCATTCTGCTCTCAGTAGGTGGTTACCTCTGAATGGCCTCTCTCGAGCCTATAGAGGTGTGTTTCTGATGGGAAAACAGAGAACGGGGGAGTTGATAGATCCTTAACATCCAAAGTGGATTAGGAGGGAGCTACTGTTGGCATGATGCCTGTCTGTTCACCTGTGTGTGTGAAGAGTTCTTCACATCGATCTCTCAGTGGAGTAGCAAGCTGTTTGCACTGTGTCTGCAGCTGCGACTTCCATGAGAAAGAGGATCAGAGATGGAATGTTAATAAAGGTAATTGGGGTGCTTTGTTTGGTCAGCCAGAGACTTAAGCAGAATGATGTAAGATAGAAAGAAAGAGCACATGACTGAGTAGTGGGCATCTACTGTACAGTATGTGTGCGTGCATGTGTGTGAGTATATGTGTGTGCGTGCCCATGTGCGTGCGTGCCTATGTGCACGCGTGTGTGCACGCGTCCGTGTGTGTGCGCGTGTGTGTGCGCGTGCGTGTGTGTGTGAGCGTGTGCGTGTGCGTGTGCGTGAGCATGTGCGTGTGTGTGTGTGTGTGTGTGTGTGTGTGTGTGTGTGCGCGTGCGTGCGTGCGTCTGTGTGTGTGTGTGTAAGATTGGTGGTTGTAAAAGTTTAAGAAGGACTGCATAGGGCTGGCTATCTTTTGTATTAGTATGATACCAGTGTGAATACCATAGTCCATTTGAAGTGATACTCATACCAAATGAGCATTTAATTTCAATATCAATCATGCCCAACTTATGGGCCCCATTCATAAAACATCAGGTATGATCATAAAGTGTATTTAAGAATATTTCTAGTCGACCATAGTGGCATTCATCTTCTGGCTATTGAAAGAATCTATAAGATGGTCTGTCTGTGAGAGTATGTGTGTGCGTCAGGGTTTCCGCTAAGGATTCTTTTGATCTATCAAATCCTAGACTGTCAAACAGACTAGCTAAGTGTTATGTGCATTCATGCCCAATCATGTAAAGTACAGAAAAAGAGATGCTGGGGAATTGTTTTTTAAAACTTTTGCATGACAGAAACAGAAGCTGCAGACCTTCAGCTAACAGTACAGCCAGACAAGTCATGGTGGTGTACAGCACACGGCAAGGTCATGAGACCATACACACAGGAATGCCTACAGTCAAAGTGCCTACAGTCAAACAGTGCACGGGCAGCAAGAAACGCATACTGTAGGTGACTGACATCACAGACTGGCCACATGAAGTCTGAGATCTACATGAAGCCATGCCATTATTATTGGACCCTTCTGGTTTTTCTGATCTGACCTGGCTCAAATAAAAATGAATAAATAAATGGGGAGTTAGAGATCGATTGCGGGACTTGTTACGTTTCTACTATTTGCTTTGATTTGATGAATACCTTGCAGGTATTGAGTACCAAAACCCAGCCCTATGCATGATGAAATAAAGCTAAGTGGAGGCAGAGGGAGAGATGAGCGCACAGAGCAATGAGAGCACAGCAAAGGCACATGACAGAGAGGAGAGGTGGCACAGAGAGACTGTGTGTGGCCTACACTACAGCTGTCTGTGCTGGCTCTGACTGGGTACATCAGATGGCTGAGGACGGAGCCATCCATGAATGTGTGTCAGTCAGAGAGCCAGGCTAATGCACTGGGCTAATGTTGCTTCACTGAGCTCCCGCTGCGTTCCAGGGCCCCTGGTTAACATTAGCCGTGCCCTGTACCAAAAGCGGTACAAGCCACAATAGAAGGTCAGATCATGCATGTGCAAAAGACGCCTACGGTCAAAAACTCTGATGTGAAGAGATGCTGGAGCTTTTCTGTTGTGTTTATTCTCAGATGGCCCTCAAGCTAGTCCCAAATGGTTGGAACATACCAATGGACATCATAGTAGGAAAAGCAAAGCTAACCACAGATTCTCAGAACAAATATCACATCATGTGTTGCTGTAAAGCATCTTGTTTGAATTGTGCTTTTGTACTTAATAGTACTGCATGGTACAAAACATTGCAGGCCCTATCTTTGCCAGTGCCTTACCCGTTCGCACTACCCGCTACCCGTGAATTACGCACAAGTAGGCTGGCACTGTCCCTAAGCGGTATCTCACGGCCGCACTATCCGCTATTCATTATGCCGACTCCGTTATTTGCGCCTGAAGGTGTGGCCCTGGGCGTGTTGTTGCGCTTTCCCTAAAATTGTTGCCTTACCCACACACGTTTGGGAAAGCGCATAGTGGATACTAAAACCACCCGCTATGCCAAATCTGTTTGGTAGAGCGTGCCTGCAATGGACATGTTGGGAGTCGGTCGGGCGCACAACGGCACAACATTACAGTTTACAGTTTACAGTTTAGGCATTTAGCAGACGCTCTTAATCCAGAGCGATTTACAGTAAGGACATACACATAATACATCAAATGCATAAACATAGTAATCTAATAATAACTCATACATACGTAAAGCAAGAACCTTTCATCAGCCTACAATGAAACTACTGTATACAGGGTGCCAGGCCAAAAATGACCTTGCATCTGTCTACATACAGTAACATGCTATCTAAGTTACATTTTAGCCTTTCCATAATCCTGCAAGGTCGTCAAGGCTAGGGCTAAGTGCTACGGGCTGAGATGGAGTCTGAAGAGGTGGGTCTTCAGATTACGGCATTCAGAGGCTCTCCTAATTCTCTCCTAATTTGCTTTAACCACACCAGACCATTTTGTTGAATTAATCCAGAACACAAGCAGAGTAATTTAAAGTTCTCTATAATCAGCAATGTATGAGTGATAATTCTGTGTATCAAATATAATTTTATTCCAAGGCAACGTCGCTCTTCCAGGGCAGAGAGGGAGAGAGCAAAAGATTGCATTGGGGATAATGGCTTGCGCAGTCTTCTCTTACAGGCAATGGCATCTGGCACGGTGATTGGTTGCATAATGTAACGGGTAGCGCAGGTGTTTTAGGGATAAGGCTGGTGTCTGAAGATAGCAACTTTTGCACGGGAACGCACCTTGTGCAATGCTAAATCCCCAAATAATGGCTATAGGAACTTCGGCCGAAAATAGGGCCCTACCTTATTAAAAAAATGGTCTATGACTTTGCTCAGAAAATAGGCCTCATTACAGTCACAGCTACATGAATACGTCAGACACCTTTGATTATGGCTGCAGGCAACAAAATATGCTTCAGGCATCAGTGTGTCTCAACAGATTGGCTTTTGCATGTGAATTCTAGGACCCCTTGTCATATAAATAAGGTGTAACAGTACTGATGGAGGTCTGAATTTCATACACACCTACTCTATACAACATACATTTGCACATAGCACACACACACACGCTTGAGGCAGACCACCAGCCAATAATAAATGAAGCCATTGAATCCAGTCCAAATGTGACACCGGACATCAATGAGGTCATCCATGGCCTATTAGCCTGCATCAGGCCTTCAAGACTCTGGGGAGCTCCCGCCATTCCAGCCAAGCATAGGCCAGGGCTGCTAAGGCCATGGTGGTTATTAGTCCAGAGTCTGTGGCACACATCCGGATCATCCATCAAGCCATTATCACTGATGTCTACCACACGGAACAGACTGAGAGAATTGCTGAGAAACTGCAGTAAAAATGACCAACAACAACCGCCATCTCCCATCTCCATCATTTAAATGTTGACATTTTATTGTTATATTCCTCTCAGGCCGAGGGATTGTTTTCACTCCAGTGAGTTCGTCCATCTGTCTGTTGTCTGTCCGTCCATCCGGCTGTCTGTCCATCCGGCTGTCTGTCCATCCGTTTGTGAACAGTTAATCTCGGGCACCATTGGAAACTTAGCACGTACACTCCCAGTGGAGCTGGGAAGAACCTCCTTCCCAAATCTTTCAAATCGGCCATTTTGTTTTTCTTCTAAACACACTTTCTGCTACTATTTTGTCCAAAACTAATGAAACTCAAGCACACTTTTCTATTTCTTCTTTTTTTTCTGTTGCATGTTTGGCAGTCATAGCTGTCAGATCCCACCTGATGTTGTGTGGGAGTTCAGACTGCCTATTTGGTTCTAGTTTTAGTTTCACTTCACGTTTCTCTTCAGTTTTCGTCCCATTTATTGTGTCCAATTGTGATCATAATTTAGAAATGTCACTGAAACAAGAATCACCAAGGTTGAATAAAGGTCTTTGATATTTTATGTATGCAATGGAAAATGCCTGCAGTGAAGTAAGTCTGATTTTGCTGCCTCTCTCTAGAGTCTGTGCACACAAGCCAGATCGAGGACATAAGTGGTTTTGATTTTAACAGCATCACAGGATTGTGTGAGTTTAAGTGATTTTTGTGATAGACAGCTTTGCACTTTTAACCTTTGGATGAAAGTGCAAAGCTGTGAGATCTTTTTAGCTTTGTGTGCTTTGAACTTACAGTATCCGGAGTCTCTGAGACTCTCTTCATCATCTACCTATTATCGGATAATAGGATAATAATTATCCTACTATAATTGCACGAAAACTCTGTTCATCTATGTGTCTGTAGTTCACATATCTCACTTCAAACAAGGTGCGCACATCGACAAGAACCCGAGGGCGTGCAGCGTCCGGCGTCGAGTCGGTCAGACAGGCGGTCGTCCAGAACCACCAATCTGACCCGTACCCCCATATATACTGTAGGTACTAGAGGTTTTGGCCGCTATGCGGCCCTTACACCAAGCCCCCAGAACCGAGAGGGAGAAGTGAAGCGCAATGGACACGGTGGCTGATTCTGGTACTGCAGCTTACTGCAGCTGGGGCTGGACACATGAACGAGCAAAAACGATTTCGCTCAATGGGCTCGACTCACGAGCTTGCTGGTTGCTGCGCACAGGGTTGGGCACGGAGGTGACACTACTGCGCATGCGAGATGACGCACAGAGGCCCCAGATAGGCTCTGCCCGTGAAACTTTCCCAACCCAGAAGAAGTGGTTCAAAGGGAGTATGCGTTCAAGAAGAAGACACTATGACTCAGACATAGTAGTCAGATCGGCGGTGTGAGGCATAGATTTTTATGGAGATCTGGTTGTCAACAACCGCCGATCCACCAATATGCCCATATGGGCATATTGGTGCCCATATATTTATATGCCCATATATAGGCATATCGGTAACCATATATGGGACCAGAGGGAGTGATGTGTCAAGTGTGTCATATGTCATCAATATGGTGTCATAGTACTGATATATAGCCATACTCTTCTAGAATCTACCTTCACGATCGTTGACCTTCAGTAGAGACCAAGCTCAATCACACTCCAACTCCAACTCCCATACGAACTCTCTTCCTCTACCGCCATCATGGGTCGCATGCACACTCCCGGAAAGGGCTTGTCCCAGTCATCTCTGCCTTACAAGCGCAGTGTTCCTACCTGGCTGAAACTGACATCCGATGATGTCAAAGAGCAGATCTTCAAACTGGCCAAGAAGGGCCTGACCCCATCTCAGATCGGTGTGATTCTGAGGGACTCTCATGGAGTGGCCCAGGTGCGTTGTGTCACTGATGACAAGATCCTGCAGATCCTCAAGTCCAAGGCCCTCGCTCCAGACCTGCCAGAGGACCTCTACCACCTCATCAAGAAGGCTGTGGCCATCAGGAAGCACCTGGAGAGAAACAGAAACGATGAAGGCGCCAAGTTCCGTCTGGTTCTCACTGAGAGCAGAATCCACAGGCTGGCTCGTTACTACAGGACCGAGGGAGTTCTGGCTCCTAAATGGAAGTACGAGTCCTCTACAGCCTCTGCTCTGGTGGCATAAACTCTTGACTTTGGTTTAATAAAAAAATAATTCAGATTGGAGAAAAAAAAGAAAAAGAGACTCACCACACCCATACGGCCATACCCCTTAGACCACCTTCTAAACCACACAGACGTAAAAACGACACAAAACACACGTCTCCAAGTTAATGTGGCTATAGTCCATAAACTCCTTTCTCGTTCCAATACGGTCCATAAACTCCTTTCTCGTTCCAATACGGAAGTACACGAGGAAGATGTGGAGGTGTGGCAGGACATTTATACAGGGGACAGAAGGAGGGGACTTAAAGGAGCTGTGACCACTAATGCACTATGTATGTGGACAATGGCGTCAGGTAGAAGCTCTTATTTGTACATTTTGTGTAATTATATAACACTTTATAATTAACACTGTTACATTCACCCCTTCAGAATTACACAAAATGTGCACCACATACAACTCAGGCCTCAGGAAAAACAAAACCACCAGGATTTTTTTTTTTCAATGTCAGCAACTGGCATTTTGTTCGTAGATCAAACATTCATCAGTCCATGGAAGTAAGCAAAGAAAACGAACTCCCCACAAGAACTGACGGTCAGAGTCGACCCCGCACAAGGCCAAGTGTAGGGCTTCACAGAGGCGGAGCAGACGGAGCGCAGTGCGGTGCAGGGGAGCCGCGGGATGTACTAACGAGAGGAGCGGGGGTTTCAGCAGCTTTTCCCCGGGGACCAGGCGAGCGCTTGTCGGCGATGCAACGGGTCGTCACGGCACCAAGTGTAGCCAGTGTAGTTTCTATCTCTGCGTTGTGTTGAATGGATTTAGACGGACCCACGACTCTCTCTGGAGACAATCTCCATTTATTCTGACAGAACGGAAATACACAAGGAAGAGGTGGAGGTGTGGCAGGACATTTATACAGGGGACAGAAGGAGGGGACTTAACACGTCGAGTGCCAGGGACGTAGATCTACGTCTACGTTCCACAAGAGGGCACTCTAACGCAACTTAGGAATGATCCCTCGACTCTGCTAGAAGTAATCGACGGATGTGACGTCATCCCAAAAATCTTCTGTCCATTCCTATATTAGGATTTGTTGGAAAACACTCCTAGCGTATTCTTTTTTTTTTTTGAAAACCAGCCATTTTCAACGGGCGATCGCTCCAAAATGGCCGATCGCGGTAGAAATGTTATTGTTCTAGTGGATAGACGTGACCCTCCCGGACACTTTTTGTTTACGTCCGCGCGCACGTCGTGGCTTCTGCGGCTGTCCAAAGATCGTCAGAACACGGTAAAAACTCTGGCACTCTGAGGATGATTTGGATGCATATACCTGGCACTCAATTTGTTAAAGGAGTGTGGCTCTTTCGGAGTGGGAACTTTGGGGGGGGTGGGAGGGGTAACATACACTCTTTTTGTATGCTTTATGTTATTGACCTGTATGTGAAAATATAAAATAAAGAAACCTTGAAAAAAAAAGAAAAAATGTTAAAAGAGCTGTGACCACTAATGCACTGTATATGGAGAATGGCGTCAGGTAATGGTCAACTTATTTGTACATTTTGTGTAATTATATAACACTTTATAATTAACACTGAATAACAGTCCTTAGGGAGTACCAAAAAATCCTAAAGGGGTCGGAGGGTACATAAACAGCTTGTAAACAATGACTCGACCGTGTTCTTTTTTTTAACTCGCAGTCACAATGGTGGCGACTTGCTCAGTTCATAAGTGCCATAGCAGGTCGGGTCGAGGCAATGCGGTAGATAAAGTAGTACAATTTTTTTTTCCTAATAAAGGTTCTTGAATCTTGAAACAGTGTCATTCATATGTAGCATACCATGAGTTATCATAGGAAATTATAGAAAATGACCCCTGTTCTGAATCCGTTCTTCATGATTAAAAACAATGAGCATTTACAGCTCTCCTCCGAAAAGTGACTATTTTCCATTACTTATCTCTTTACACCCTATCTAAATTGTTAATAAGTGTTATTAACTACAGTGCAGTGGGCTTGTAGATCTTCTGAGTTCTGAATCATTTATAATGTCTACGTTACATCTCTTCTCCGAAAATAGCCGATCTACAGTGCATTGCGCTTGTAGATCAGCTATTTTCGAAGAACAGACCATACCATGTGTTATCTTAGGAACTCATAGGAAATTACTACAGTTCTGAATCAGTTCTGAATGCCTTTATTTGTGCAAGTACAACAGATACAAAATAAAGTGTCTGGCTGTAAGGACAGTTGACAATTAAAATGTAAATACAGTGAAGTCAAGTAATAAAAGTACTGTACGTTCAACAGTCCCAGTGCCAATCTGCTACAACAAAAAAAAGTGGCTGTATCCTTCAAGTACAGTTGACAATTAAAATGTAAATAAAGTCAAGTCAAGTAATAAGGTTCCATCCCGTTCACTATGTTGCTAGTTAAAGTAACGTGATGTAACACATAATATGTGTTAATTATTGAAAAAAATATTGACTTCCATAACCTGATTATCAGACTGAAGCTGCGTGGAGCTTCAGTGTAGGCGATTACAAGGGGGAGGGGATTAGAGTTGGTTTAGAATTTCCCTAAACCAATCACAAGGATCCCCACCCCCCACCCCCGACTCTCATTGGACAGTACTTTTTGTACCGAATAAATCCTAGGTTCACATTACAACAACACCAGACCAAGAGGGGCAGTCCACTCAGAGAGTGGGCAGGGTCTATGGTCTGGAGCCAGGCTAGGACGTCCGGGCAGCCTACGATGGGGGATTAAAGTCTTCAGTGCCTTGCTGTTAAAGGGGCACTTCAACAATTTTGCACCCAATGAAGTAATGAAGTTGAGAACATATTAAACATGATGTGAAGTGCGCTCTGTATTTTTTGGTTCTGTCTGTGACGTCTGTCATCTATGACAGTGATTCTCAAAGATGTAGTCGGCAAAGAAGTTAATGTTTACAAACACAGACCACCGTCATCCACCGTCATCCTCCGTCACTCTCTGCATCTCTATATATGTACTGTCTGACCCCTGTAATGGCTGCAGCGTCAAAAGGGGGGCGTGGCGACCCTTTGGTGACGACACGTTGGCACCATAGGGTTAAAAAAAATTATAGAGAGGGCACCGGAAATCCCCGCCCATCCACTTGCATTGAATTGCTCACCCAGCGCATACTCCTAAATCACCCCTTCTTCTGGGTTGTGAAATGTGACGGGCTTCTGTGGGGCTTCTGTGACACGTTCTGCGTCACGGAGGTGACACGTTCTGCGTCACGGAGGTGACACGTTTTGCGTCACCTCCATGCGCAACCCTGTGCGCAAGTTCGTGTGCAAGCTGGTGAGTCGAGCCCATTGGTCGAAACCGCTTTCGCTCATTCGTGACAGTGGCCCCAGGCCGTTTTAAGCTGCAGTACCTATGAATGGCCAGCATGTCCAATGCGCTTCAATGCAACCTCTGGGTTCTGGGGGCTTGGTTGGCACGCACTATAGACTAGCCTGGACTTCATATTTGGGCATGATGCCTGACACAGAACTCTAGATATGGGCATAAAAGGGACACAGAGAGACAGATACAGAAATCTCCATGTGGGCATAAAAGAGACACAGACAGATGGGTACAACAGGTATTGCATAGCCTGGTGGGCAGTGTTGCCAGATTCTGTGAGGGAAACAAGCAACCAGGTGTGGGAAAACAAGCCCAAAAGAAGTGACTATGGGCCAGATGAGCACTTTAAACATATACATCAGCTATTTTTGTGTGAGTTGTTATTGTCTATTTTATATATTATAAATTTTATCTTATCTTAATTTATCTTTCTACTATATGCATTATGGATGTCCTTCTTATGAATTTTGACAGGTGACTATGGACTGAACTGACTGACCTATTGAACAGACTAAGGGTTTTATTGCTCGAGCAGTGTTTTATATTTTATATTTATCCTTTTTTCTCTTTGTTGCTGATGCTGTTGTTATGGATGTACTAAACAACATTTCGCTGTATGTCGATCATGCAATGACAAATAAACATCTTATCTTATCTTATCTTATCTTATTTGAAAATAGCAGATTTAGCAGATTCACAACGCGTCGCGATGCGACGCGTTGAGAGCTTGTAGATCTGCTATTTTCAAATAAAATCTTGGGGGGAAATTATGATATGCAGACCTGGCAACACTGGCTGGTGGGGCATGGATCTCCAACTTACATCGTCACAGACTTGGTGCTCAACGCCGTCAACGGGCACCGGTCTAGTATTTTGTATTCTTTAAAGACAGGTATTATACACACTTTGTATCTATATAAGCCTTACTAATGGTTAGTAAGTAAGTAGTTACGCCTGAATGAATCTCTTTATATATAGGCTACTATATATAATTTATCCTTTGCTCAGTATGGGGCTAGTAGATTAGATTAGATTCGGGGAGCCGATGGCCTTGTGGTTAAGGCATGTACCATATATACAGTAGGCTCTGATGCAGCCTGACAACGGGGTTCGATTCCTGGGCCCGACGGAACTTTGCTGCGTGTCACTCCCCGACTCGTTCCCCATTTCCTGTCAGAGATTAGATTGGCTTTATTGTCCCGGAGGGATATTTGGTTTCAGAGCCTGTTCAACATGGAATACATAGGGGACAGTAGCATACAACACAACATACAGTAAAGACCATACATAGAATACACAGAAGATGAACAACATGTCAGGGAGGCGGTGTGTTTAATGCTGCAATGGCCAAGTGGACAAAACTCCTACTAAACTGATGTTTTTTCCATCTCAAAGTTCTATATCTCCGTCCAGATGGCATTATTGTGATGTGACAATTGAGGGGGTGATCTTGGAGTGTCAAACTTGTCTTAGTTTTTTGTTAGTAAGTAAGGTACTAGTCACACACAAAAATAGTAAATCTCCTGTTTTAAGACAAATTAACACATTGGGTGCCAAAACCGTATATATACGGTTTTGCGCATACTAAAAAAAAATATTTTGTGACTACTTGAAAAAGGTTCAAAATGTTTAAAAAGTCCTGGCACTCAAAGTATAATATTTTAATAAACCTCTGGCACCCAATGTGTTAATAGGCCTGACCTCTGGTAGTCGAATAGTCGATTAATTAGTCGAGGGGTGTCTGAGTCAACTTTTTTTTTTTGTTTTTTTTTTGACTGAGATTGGCTTAGTTTTTTATATTAATTAACTAATAGTTTGCCAAAAATAAAATATACATCATGATTTATTGGGAGAAACCAATAGTATATGTTAAATCAGACACTAAGCACCCCTACAGCCCAAATGGAATGTTCCTCAATTGCATAACATATTTTTTGCGTGATTTGACTGAGAGATTGGCATCGAATCAGACTGATTCAACTGCCAATCTCAGTCGAATACAAATGAATGGTTAGTGTACCTTAAAATAAAGTGTTACCCATTTTAGTTTTGTGTTACATTTTATGAGAATCATACATCTTCTATGATGAATCATCATGAAGCTTGTAGTTCCACAATTATATTTTAGCTGTACAGTATGATAGATGATTTCATCTCTGCTAATCAGGGCAATGTTCTTGCTGACTACTGAAAAGATGTTCTTGGAGTGTAACTGCTTCTTGAAGCATTTCCTTAAACTGAAGTCATCATCCATAATGGAAATATTATATCTCCAAAGACGAGCTTATTTTGTTATCTCTTAAAAGGTTAATCAATTATCTGAATAAAAGAAAAGGCAGGAGAGAATTTATCTCTAGTAAGACAATGCGTTTTAAGGACAAGGGAGGGTTCTATTGAAGTACTCACTCACTCATTCATTTGTTTTTACCGACTGATAAATCATAATGGAGCCGCTAAAAATAAATTCACTCCATTACAAAGCCATTCAAGATTAAATTTTTCGCATGCTCATATGAGTATGAGCAGTTGTTGTTGTTGTCGTTTGTCATACACTATAGGCCATTGGTTCTCAAAGTGGGGTCCAGGGACCCCCAGGGGTACTTGAGGGTGTTCCAGGGGGTACCCAGAAAAGTGTGTGAATATAGCATCAGAATAATTATGACCTTTTATACTTTGGCTATTCAAAAATAGCAGATATACAAGCTCATAGCGCGGCACCGAGTGCCGCGCTATGAGCTTGTAGATCTGCTATTTTTGAAAGATCTTGAAAATGTGTGCAAATCTTTGAATATATATTTTTTAAAGCGAACATTTGTAACTCAAATCTTTGCTTCTGGGGGTCCCTGGAACAACATATTTTTAGATGGGGGTCCGCGGCCAAATACATATCATTTTGCGGGTCCTTGACATGAGAAAGTTTGAGAACCACTGCTATAGGCTCACATTATGTTTACATGTCCCCTAGGGGTGTTGGAAAAAATCGATTCAAATACGAATCGCGATTCTACTGTTGGACGATTCAGAATCGATTCTCATTCATTTTTTTTTTTTTTGGGAGGATCTTGGATTTACCTTTGTGTGTTTACATTATTATCAGTTGATAAAACCTTTACAATTATAAAAGCTACATAAATGTATTCTCATGCCAGCAGATTGGAGTAGATCCTGAAATCCTATGTTTTGAATCAAGAATCGTTTTGAATCGAGAATCGTTTGTTTTGAACGGAATCGTGACCCCAAGAATCGGAATCGAATCGAATCGTGAGATAGCAAACGATTCACAGCCCTAATGTCCCCTCTGTCTTGCAGGACTCCCTACCCTTCAGTGCCTTCAGAGACTCAAGTCCATCCAGTAAGGTATGTGTGAGGGTTAGCTCTTCCTATCATAACATCTCTTAGTCTTCCAAAAGGTCAGTGAGACTCTTCCCCCCGTGTCCGCTTATAATGTTAGTGTCTCTTCAAGCTAATAGCGGTTGACATTGTGAAGGGCACTAGTGGTTAAGTGCTGATGACACAGTGGCTTGCTTCAAGTGGATTCCAGATTCATTGAAACCACTATAATCTCATGGGAATTCACTTATAGACCGCTAGACGGAAGAGAGTGTGTCTTCTTGACCTTGTACACTTCAACTTTGATGTATATACGCAGTATATAAAGCATTATGCAAGGCAGCTGGGGAGACGGAGGCAAGGACATGGTTGTGATAGACAGCTTGTTTTCCTTTGTTGCAAGCTCATAAACCACCCGTCTCACATTGATTAGGATGGGAATGTCAGTGCGCTTGCTTTGTCAATGGCTAACATCCATGCAATATGACTGCTGCTGGTGCTGTGTTGTTGCGTGCCATGATAGGGCATGTTTTGCCATCTAGACGCGTGCACATTGTTGCCTGCGGAGCACTGACAGTGCTGACAGAATATAGCCGCCACACTCAGCATTACCAGTGTGTCTTCAGCAGAGTGCCTTGAGGTTCATAAATGCACCCACGATTTCACACTGGATTAACATTTCACTGAGTGCACCGTGGTATGTGTCTATGTATGCACTTTTAGAGAATGCTAGCCTGTACACATACATCCCTTTTGCAAGAACGCAATGTTTTATGATTGTTTGACATAGTTATACATATTGTGTTGACATGAAATATTTTAATATTTAGAGAATGATATGAATGAATGAATGAATGAATGAATGAATGAATGAATGAATGAATGAATGAATGAATGAATGAATGGATGGATGAATGAATGAATGAATGAATGAATGAATGAGTGAGTGAATGCTGACAGGAGTTATGCCTGTTTAACACTTGGTTGTTAAATCTTCCAAGGACGTTGATAGTGGGTATTTGGTTCATATTATATATGAACCAAATATAATATATTTATATATATAATATATAAAACAATTGATTTGTTCTTTAGTAATATTATTATTAAAGAACAAATCAATTGTTTTTTTCCAGCTGCTGCATCAGTGATTAACTACACCACTCTCGTCTGCTTGACATTAGGACTATTACATAGATTTGCCATTTGTTGTGAGTTAATGGCAAAAACATTAGCAGGTGTAAGGTTTTTTCCCCCTTCTTTTTATTTAATGTTTTTCAAAACACATACAGTTTTGAAAACATGCTGACCTCTATAAGAATGTATTGGATCAATATTGGTCTGAACTATTGCCACAGCTGCCACTGCCTGCCAGTCAGCCACACCGTTGGGGATTGTTTCAGGGACTGAAACTCATGTTGAGTGCTCAAGGCCAATAAATGACTTTGAGCTTGGGGGAACCTTGGTAGACATACGGTACTGTATGGCCTCTGGAATATATTTATTGAAGGACTGCAGACACATTAAATGATGTGGCTGCATGTACAGTAAACATGTTTTTAAAGTATCACAATTTAAATGCATAGCCAGCACACAATAAATGTCCTCTTCACATTTCACACAGTTTATTTACCTCTCCACGGACAGAACAACGGACACGTTTCAACCTAACAGGTCTTCGTCAACGTTGTCAAGCGATGTCACGCGTTGTCACGCAGGTCTTCCTCAGCGTTGCACGTAAACTATGTGAAAAGGACATATATTGCGGGTTGGGTTTTGTGGGCGTTCTGCTTCGCAGCGCTTTCTCTCAATTATTAAAAACATGGCTATTAGCAGCAGTCCAGCAATTAATTGTCAATATTTTATCATGAATATATATTACATTTTGGGTTTAGCCGTGACAAGCATGAATCGATATTTCTGGTTTGTGAACCCCATGATTTTCATGATGCAGCCACCCATTTGTCATTTATGTTGCACGGTACTGACAGACAGGGCAGTTAAAGTTGTATGCCTTTTCCTGCAAGACTGAACATTTGCCTCGTGGGATCTGAAACAGTCATTTAACCCATTCAGACCGGGGACACAGCTGTGTCATTTTAAGATTTCTTTGGGCTATTTTTGAAAAATCGTGAAAAATGTTTGCAAATCTTTGAATATATATATTTTAAAGGGAGCATTTTTTAACTCAAATCTTTGCTTCTGGGGATTCTACAAATGTCTAACAGTTTCTAAATCCTAACAGTTTTTTTTATTTTTGTTATGTTGCTATAATATCAGTGGTTCTCAAACTTTTTTCATGTCAAGGACCACCCAAAATGTTGTTCCAGGGACCCCCCAGAAGCAAAGATTTGACTTTTTTCATGATTTAAAAAAAGGAAAATAGCAGATCTACAAGCTCTTAGCGCGGCACTCGGTGCCGCGCTAAGAGCTTGTATATCTGCTATTTTTGAATAGCCAAAGTATAAAATAATGGTTAAAGTGGTTACACACAGATGCGTTCCCGGCTTTAATGGGTTAAGAGTCCTAATAAATCCTCCAGACAGTACTCTTCCAGGAAAATGCAGCTGATTGGTGTTTATGATGTGTATGGTATGTCTATAATTTTGAATGGATGCCCATGAAATTATGCCACATGCCATATTTCATTTTCTGATCATTTATATGGAAAGAACCTGATCTATTCTCTGTCTGCTAAGAATACTGGATGCATGATTCTGCTATAGAGGTAACAACGTGGCCGTGAGAATCAGTGAACACACGGTTACACTGCAAAAACTGTGCACGAATGACACTCAGAGTTAAATTAATATTCAGGATTTTGCAGTGTACTATTAGCAATGTATGCAGAGTGCCCGCAGCGTGCATAAGTAAAGTGCTTCATTATAATTTCAAATTCTTGATAAACAGAGGTAAATATGTGCATACTAATAGTGAAATCTCTGTTCAGAGCGTGAAGTGTGTGCATTAATCTGACATAGTCGCTTTTAAGCTCTCCAGCGTGGGTCGACAGAGGGCCAAAGCACAAGGAGGACTTATTTAATTATGCATAAGAAGCTTCGGCACATAAAAAGCTTCACCAAATCGTGGATAAACACCTGAACTTAATTAAACGTGTGCGGTTTGTCGACTTATTTCTCTGCTTGCAGAGAAATGCCTTGAGATAGGAACGAGTCGTAGTAGAAATGTTAATTTAATCATTATTTCAATATGGGAATTTGGTTTTGCGTCAGATATGAGAGTATTATTAGTCATCGTTTGATCATGATCCCAGCAGCGGGTCAGGAGGTAGAGCGGCTATCTGGGTGCCGCGCTATGAACTTGTAGATCTGCTATTTTTGAAAAATCTTGAAAATGTGTGCAAATCTTTGAATATATATATATTTCAAAGCGAACATTTTTAACTCAAATCTTTGCTTCTGGGGGTCCCTGTAACAAAATATTTTTTATGGGGGTCCACGGCCAAATTAAAAAGTTTGAGCACCACTGATATAGAAACATACGTTTTTAAGAATACTGTTGAGATTTAGGAGACATGTAGAATCGGCTTCAGGTCTTAAAGGGTTAACCCCCTTTTTCTACCCAATTTCGTTGTTATGCCAATTGATTCCTCCCCCACACACATTCCTGCTGTTGTATGATGACTCACCTGCCAGTGAGGAGCCTCCACCGGGAGGACGTAGAGCCTTCGTCTTACTCCTCCCGCCCAACACTCCTTGCTGACAGGCTCCGCCCCCATGCAGCCCGTAGGAATACATGCAGTGAGGATTATCACCCTCCTCCCCGCCCCCCGGCTTCCCTCCCCCCGAACACGGGCCAATTGAGTTCGTGTAGACCAGTGGTTTTCAACCTTTTTCATGCCAAGGACCCCTAAATGTATATACATTTGGGCCACGGACCCCCATCTGAAAATGTTACCCCCAGAAGCAAAGATTTGAGTTAAAATATGTTCGCTTAAAAAAAAATAATATATATATTCAAAGATATGCACACATTTTCAAGATTTTTCAAAAATAGCAGATCTACAAGCTCATAGCGCGGCACTCGGTGCAGAAGGAGCGAGTGCATTTTACGGCAGCAGAACTGCCGCGGAACTGCCGGTGGAGGAGCGGCAGCTGCCGGCAGTGACTGCCGCAACTGCCGGTGGAGGAGCGGCAGTGACTGCCGGCGGTGCAGCGGAACTGCCGCGGAACTGCCGGTGGAGGAGCGGCAGCTGCCGGCAGTGACTGCCGCAACTGCCGGTGGAGGAGCGGCAGTGACTGCCGGCGGTGCAGCGGAACTGCCGCGGAACTGCCGGTGGAGGAGCGGCTGCTGCCGGCAGTGACTGCCGGCGGTGGAGCGGCAGCTGCCGGCGGAGCAGCGGAACTGCCGCGGAACTGCCGGTGGAGGAGCGGCAGTCAACTTCTTTTTTCCGCCGATAAAGTATAGTTTTGGACCATGACGGAGGCGCGCCGACTCAGTAGACCTTGAGGCCAAGGAGTCGCGCCCGAGCGCCTCCAGGCGCGAGTGCCAAGCCCCCTGAGTTGCTGAGAAACATTGAAGCTGCCACCCCAGTGGCCAAAGCTGGAACTGCAGGCGGGGAGAAATACATGCACGCGCAAAACATGCTGAGAGATATTTATATTTATACATATAAATATGTAAACATATTATACATACATACATATGCATTTACATATAAATATGCATCTCGAGTGTATTTAATAAATATCTCGCGTTCAATCCTTGACACACGGGCTGCCGTAGAACGCAAAAAGGACACTAGTGCGCATGCTCATAACTCTATGGGGATACAAAATCGAACCAATAATTCTACTTCCGGCAGGTTTCCGGGTGCTTCAAAACGCCACTGAGCACATTCATTGAAATGATAGCTGGGGGCGGGGCAATCCGCCCTCTAGTTATATTATACCTCTATGGCGAGTGCCCGCGACGACCGGCAGATGGTCTACTAGTCGACTAAGCACCGTCCGAGTTATGTACCGATAGGCACAGAATCGTAAATAATATTAGTGGGGACTGCGTTTGCCCCACTGACTGCGTTTCGCTACACAAACGCAGCACACTCCCAAAGCTGGCGCCGCGGAAAATGCACTCGCTGTCCCTCACTCGGTGCCGCGCTATGAGCTTGTATATCAGCTATTTTTCAATAGCCAAAGCTAAGTGGTTAAAATGATTGTGACGCTATGTTAACTAATTTTGCTGGGGACCCCCTGGTGCCCCCACAAGGACCACCGGTGGTCCCCGGACCACTGGTGGTGTAGACGCTCGACAAAGCCAGATGCACCACGGTGGATTCGTACCCACAACCTCCGCTGTGTTGGCCAGGCACTTTACCACTGAGCCGCCCGAACGCATCAAAGTGTCCTTGAGCAAGGCACTGCCCCTACATTTACCCCAATGAGCAGATTTGCTGCCTTGCATGGTTGCCTCTGTAATCTGTGTTGTGAATGGGTGAATGTTAATGCTATTTAGATAAAGGCACTATACTCAGTGGTGGAAAGTAACTAAGTACATTTACTTAAGTACTGTACTTAAGTACAATTTTGAGGTATTTGTACTTTACTTGAGTATTTCCAATTTACAATACTTTTACTTCTACTCCACTACATCTCAGAGGCAAATATTGTACTTTTACTCCACTACAATTATTTGAAAACTTTAGTTACTAGTTACTTTTCAGATATAAATTATTATATTATGAAACATACTTTAACCACTTTAGGCCTATTTTATACCTAGGCTATTTGAAAATAGCCGATCTACAAGCTCACAACGCGTCGCATCGCGACGCGTTGTGAGCTTGTAGATCTGCTATTTTCAAATATTTTTGTACTTTTACTTTTGTTACTTTAAGTACGTTTTGATGCCAATACTTTTGTACTTTTACTCAAGTAAATTTTGAATTCTGGGCTCTTACTTGTAACAGAGTATTTCTATATTGCAGTATTGGTACTTTTACTTAAGTAAAGAATTTGAGTACTTTTTACACCACTGACTATACTGTAGAAATGTAAACCATTTACCATTCTTAGTGTGAAAACTATTCCCTGTTCTGATGCCAGAGAAACTTTCTCTCCCTGTGATCTGAGAGCTTTTTTACCTCAGCCAGCCTGCTCTTTTTGCTGTTGTCTCTACTGAGGGCCAACATGAAGCATTCATTTTTACGTTACAAGACGAGACAAGACTGCAACATAATGATATCATGAACAATTCATGATACTTGTGCTTTCATTCGTCTTCACTGCACAATGGCATGAATTTATTTGGGTTGTTTACCAGAGAGAGAACAATGACTAAGTGTTCAACTAGGCTGGCGTAGCCAGAGATCTCCGCTTAGCGCTTACTGATAAGTCTGTTGACGTTCTAATTCTGTGTGGGCTATTGGTGCATGGGTGGAAACAATTCGGAGATATAAGACAAAAACTAAACCAAACAGCATTGCAGAGCCAATGCGAAGGTCGTGGTGTCGTTCCACACCTGGGCGGAGGCAGTCTGTCAGTGTGGTGAAGGCAGTAAAGGTGTGTTCTAAAAAATAAATAAAAAATAAAACAGTGGGAGTAGGCCGTCCAAGCTCATAAGATGAATTTAGATGTATCCAGCCAATTGGTTGCCGGAGATAGGCGGGGTGTGTGTGTGTGTGTGTGTGTGTGTGTGTGTGTGTGTGTGTGTGTGTGTGTGTGTGTGTGTGTGTGTGTGTGCGCGCGCGTGCGCGAGTACAAGCTTTAGCTATGTTATATAACAATATGCTTAAAAAGCACCATAAAATGGCCATTACCTGTATTGTGTTCATAGGCTTCGTGTTCATTTACAAGAATATCGAGTTCGCTATAAGTTATTATGCAATTACATTGTTTACCTAAGTGTCTACACTACACAGCTCTTAATGCTCCAGAGACAACGGTAGCCTTTTATTTCATTATTTGTACTTCTCTACAGCACCATTAAACAGCACCATGCGATATGTACAGTATCAGTGTTGTATCTAAGCTAGTGCCAGGGATACACAGGGGAACGTTGCTTTCATGTTTCATCTCGTGGGTTACATTAGCCCCTATGGAGCAGTATAAGCTCAGGTATTTGATTGGCCTTAATTAAGCAGCAAGGGCCTATATGCTTATCTTGTTGACAATGTTATGGCTGCCTGACAGCATTGCAAAAAAAGCATGAATGAATAATGTCTCTCTCTCTCTCTCTCTCTCTCTCTCTCTCTCTCTCTCTCTCTCTCTCTCTCTCTCTCTCTCTCTCTCTCTCTCTCTCTGCAGTGTGTCCAGTTTGTATGCTGTAGCCTGTAGGCATTGCATTAACATGGTTTAATCCTCTGTGTGGTTTATTGGATACAAATCCCTCCCAAAGCTTTTAGAGCAGAGCCCCTGTCTTTTTATTTCTACCCACTGCCACTTCCTTGTGCTGTCTTCTCATCCACTATACCTAACCACATGCTCTTATCTATATACCTAACCCACATATGCTCTTATCTATATACCTAACCACATGCTCTTATCTATGTTGTGCAATCAATATCCACCACTATAAAGAACTTCTTACGTATCCGGTTTCATAAATGATCATCTCAGAGTATCACACTACTTGCTACATGTCCACTACTTCTGCAATACAATAGACAATGTTATTAGAGGATTGACGCTGATAGGCCTGCGTCCTGCTCCTGCTAATAATATGCGTCTCTGACGCATATTATTAAGAAAAGACGCACATTACTTGACAACAACAAATTCCATGTTAATAATGCCCGCATCCTACTTTATCCTATATTTATTTTATTTTATTTTACTTTACTTTGGTGCTATTTACTTTATATAGTCTACTGTCCTATGTTTGCATACTTTTATTTTGCAAATATTAAAGTTGGCAGATTTAGAATTGTATTTATTTATTTCACATTTTCTACAATAACCATATAAGATCAAACACAAGTTAAATGCTGCACTTTGTTAAAAAGGACACATTGAATTTCCCTGGGACCTAAAAGACCACCCTTGGATCCCGGGACCCATGACATTGAAAACCTAGCGACATCACTGGGATTACAGGGTCAGTT
>NC_137612.1:5216081-5223581 GCF_963280865.1 Gymnoscopelus braueri | reverse complement strand
TGAAGTAGTTCCGGTAGATTAGTAGATTTGGTGGGGGCCGCTCATTAAAAATAAATTAATTTAAAAAAACAGCTTCATTTGTATTGTTGACCTATTTCTACCATATAGTGCAGGTTTCGTTAAATTTCGACCCCTCTGTCACATGGTACTATTTTTTGTGTCATATATTTTGTGCGCGAGTAGGCTGCCGCAGCGCAGTGATTCTGGACACAAACATTAGTACCATGTGACAGAGGGGTCGAAGTTGAACGAAACCTGCTCTATATGGTAGAAATAGGTCAACAATACAAATGACGCTAGTTTTTTTATTTCATTTATTTTTAATGAGCGGCCCCCACCAAATCTACTAATCTACCGGAACTACTTCATATTCATCAGAACCGGACCATAACTCTGACCACGGGACTCGGGCAATCAATTAATACCTTTGCAACCACTACATTAATGGTAAGTATTTCCTACAGAAAATACTCAAAAAATCTGAACTAACCCTTTAAGGTCATTACACACCGGCGATTATGCAAATATACGCAAAATTCTGACTCGTTCCGAATAAATAAAAGACGCTTTTTCGCTTCCAAAACCCATTAAGCCGGGAAAGCATCTGTGTCATTTTAAATTCATTTGGTTATTCAAACATCTTGAAAATGTGTGCAAATCTTGAATATTATGTATTTTTAAAGCGAACATTTTTTAACTCAAATCTTTGCTTCTGGGGGTCTCTGGAACAAAATACTTTGAGATATGGGTCTGTGGCCAAATAACATAACATTTTGGGGGTCCTTGGCATGAAAAGGTTTGTTTTCAGAAAACTGTTAGGATTTAGAAGACATTTTGTAGAATCGGCCTCAGGTCTTTAACGGGTTAAATAAAAGTGTATTCTTTATTGAGCAAGTGAAGACAGTATGCGGGTGTGTATTCTTGTATCCTGTTGTGAAAGCAACAACTAAACATCTTTGAAAACCCTGAGTATAGGATTTAAAAAAAATGTAAGTACAAAATCTGAATGCTTCTTCCGCCACTGAATATTATATCTTCTCTTATATACACCCCACCTTCCCCCCCTCATCTAAAGTGAATGCTCAGTGTTTTCCTCTCAAATCTGTGGGGCCATCTGGCCTCCAATCCCCTGCCTCGTGCCTGTTTGTGGCGTCTGCTCTCTGCATCCATTTGACAAGATTAATAGAGTGAATCTCAAACCGTTATAAGCTGCTCATTTCAATGTGGACTTAGGAATAGTTTTTGAGGAGATAAGGTAATGAGCGCATGAAGGCAGGCTTTTCCCCTGTGTTTTATTTATTTATTTATATTTCTAAACGCTGACAGCTATCACAGTCGATCAAAGCTGTTAACCACTAAGCCCTATTTGATACTTCGTGGAGCAGTGTTGTCACGCTGCAAAATCAACTATCTACCAGCTCACAACGCGTCGCATGCTACTTTTTGCTAGTTTTGAAAAGCTTTGAACATTTTTGGAATATTTTGTCCTGCCTATAATGGGGAGTTTTAGTTTTTGTATTTGTCAGGGGCGGGAATCAAAAAGGTCAGAAGAATTGGTGTGTAATAGAAAACATAATTATTTTTTAAGGTAGGGTAAGTGATATTCTTTGTTAAAACAAAAACATTTGGGTTAAAAGGTTAAAGCACTATATTCTGATAGTAATCATTTTCTCGGCTCTCTAGCTCTATAATAAACGGAACATTTATTTTCAGGTGGGTTGAAAATGTTCATGCCAATAAGGAAAGAGTCATTTACTCATTTATCAGCTTCAATTTTATAGTGTTCCAGTTCCAATTTTGTCTGCTCATTTCTTATTGCATCACTTCCAATTTCACTTGTTCAATCTGTATCCTGTGCAAGTTCTCTCTCCTGATTGGATCAAATCGGTATTACGACCTGAAAATGCATTTTCTGTTCACTAAAGAGATGGAGATGTCAGGGGATCTTAGTATAATGTGTATGACCTGGAGAGACGGTGAGACTGTTACTGAACACTCGATATCAATGAGTACTATCAGAATATACAAGTAGATCTATTTGTTACTTATGTATGGAATGAATTGACATAGACTTTGGCTCATGTTTATCCATGATAGAAGTTGAGTTACATTTGTTTGTTTCAAGGGATGGAAATATTGAAGTGGGGGGGGGGGGGGGGGGGGACAAACTGTGATTGGCTAGTCGTCGCTTTGATTTGCAGTTCTGCCTCGTGTCATTTCTGCCCTTTGGTTAGTTCAGCCAATCGCAAGCAGGGAGGGGTGCAGTGGTGGAAAAAGTACTCAAATTCTTTACTTAAGTAAAAGTACCAATACTGCAATATAAAAATACTCTGTTACAAGTAAAAGTCCAGAATAAAAAATGTACTCGAGTAAAAGTACAAAAGTATTGGCATCAAAATGTACTTAAAGTATCAAGTAAAAGTACTAAATATTTGAAAATAGCCGATCTACAAGCTCACAACGCGTCGCGCTGCGACGCGTTGTGAGCTTGTAGATCTGCTATTTTCAAATAGCCTAGGTATAAAACAGGGCTAAAGTGGTTAATGTATGTTTTATAATATCATAATTTATATCTGCAAAGTAACTAGTAACTGAAGTTTTCAAATAATTGTAGTGGAGTAAAAGTACAATATTTGCCTCCGAGATGTAGTGGAGTAGAAGTAAAAGTATTGGAAATTGGAAATACTCAAGTAAAGTACAAATACCTCAAAATTGTACTTAAGTACAGTACTTAAGTAAATATACTTAGTTACTTTCCACCACTGGTGGTGCTAGAATTATTAGCAGATGTATTTTCGCCGCTCTGCCCACTCTCCAAGCAAGAACGAGTCCCACAGCACACAACAGAGTGTGAGTGGCGGGCGGTCCCCTGGTGAAACAATCGATAAATAGGGAATCTTCTCTTCTGTGTTTGACGTTCCTACCTGTGCGACACGCGGCTGGAATGCACGCAGCTCATTGTCTCCACTATACATAGAAATACAGTAAAGCCCCTAGCAGGCACCCCCCTGAGTCTATAAATGTATAGAAGGATGTTTGTTATTGCTTAAAATTTTAACTTTTTAGTTACATATTGCTGCTTTAGCTAAAAAAAAATATTTTTCTTTATTTTTTTCAATTCTAGTTTTACTTATTTAGTTAGCTTTTGTTAACTATAATAACTTTGGTCCCTGCCTGAACTAATTGAGATGCTTCATATAACAACGTAATACCATAATAATTGTTATTCCTACTGTAATTCTTTTTACGTGCATCCTGCCACCTTCTCATGCATCCTTTTTAAGTTAAAATACAGAAGAATGCGTCTCTCTATGTCTATGTCATATAGACAAAGCCTGGATGTCTTAAGGATATGTCTTGCATGAATACATGGTCCTGCTGGTAGAAAATGTAGGGATGGTTTTCCTCTGTTGGCAGAGGAAATGCTGATGGACGTGGAAACAGAATGTGAACAGAATGCTCTGATGCAAACATCTGTCCCTGGGCCTTTTTAGAACAGCCTCTGTCAGACAGAGACAATGATGCAAAAAGCACTGTGATGGAGCATTTAGGCCAGTGGCTCTCAAAGTGGCGCCCAGCCTCCAGGGACCCCCAGCTAAATGATTGATACTTAAGAAGAACCAAATGGACCCTCACCAGTCTGTAACTCTGGTTCCATTTGTACCCTCTCTGAGTTATGGGGGGTCCGATCCGTGGCCCTAATGCATATACCAAACTGGGGGTGCTTGAATTTTTAACGTTTGAGAGCCACTGATTTAGGCAAGCAGACAGGAGTGTAAAAAGACTTCGGTCAGGCGTTCAAACCTTAATACAGAATGTACCGTAGGAATGTCATGAAAGGCAATTTTGGTATCAGTTGCTAGTTTGCTTAATATGTAATATTAACAAATTAAAGGGTTATTTTACTTTCAAAAAAACGTTTGGTCATTTTATCATCTACTCAGGCCTTTGTGATCCCCCCAGATAGTTTTTAAGTTGCTTGATTCATTATTTCTATATTTGATATTCATTTTATCAGACACGCCCCCTTCCCATACAAACCCATTGTAACTTCAAACTCCATTTTAACCATGTTAGATTCATCAAAAACACCCGTCCTTGGTTCTGGTAACTCACCCTGCCCTCCTAATGCGTGAGGGGGCCGTGTTTTTCCGATTACTTTTTTCATTTATTTTATTAAAATGTTTTATTGTATTGAATTCTTTTCATTTTCCTAAAAATAAATGAAAAAAGTAATTGAAAAAACACGTCCCCCTCACGCATTAGGAGGGCAGGATGAGTCACCAGAACCAAGGACGGGTGTTTTTGATGAATCTAACAAGGTTAAAATGGAGTTTGAAGTTACAATGGGTTTGTATAGGAAGGGGGCGTGTCTGATAAAATGAATATCAAATATCTAAATAATGAATCAAGCAACTTGGGGGATCACAAAGGCCTGAGTAGATGATAAAATGACCAAAAGTTTTTTTGAAAGTGAAATATACCTTTAACAGTAACATTTGGGAGAATAAATTACATTTAGATTTTACGTAAGGGAGCAGCAAAGAGAAAACCCCGCGATGTCCTATAATGAAGAATTAGATTGCAAGAGATGGATGGATTGATGGGCGGACAAATGAATAGGCAGATCCCTTCCGTCAATAAAGTAGACGTGTGTGCAGTGGTGGAAAGTAACTAAGTACATTTACTTAAGTACTGTACTTAAGTACAATTTTGAGGTATTTGTACTTTACTTGAGTATTTCCAATTTCCAATACTTTTACTTCTACTCCACTACATCTCAGAGGCAAATATTGTACTTTTACTCCACTACATTTATTTGAAAACTTTAGTTACTAGTTACTTTTCAGATATAAATTATGATATAATGAAACATACATTAACCACTTTAGCCCTATTTTATACATAGGCTATTTGAAAATAGCATATCTACAAGCTCACAACGCGTCGCATCGCGACGCGTTGTGAGCTTGTAGATCTGCTATTTTCAAATATTTAGTAATTTTACTTTTGTTACTTTAAGTACATTTTGATGCCAATACTTTTGTACTTTTACGCAAGTAAATTTTGAATTCTGGACTTTTACTTGTAACAGAGTATTTTTATATTGCAGTATTGGTACTTTTACTTAAGTAAAGAATTTGAGTACTTTTTCCACCACTGCGTGTGTGAGGATTGTCAGTGTCACTCACAACTGCTGCTCACCTCCCATCAGCCACTCTGCCCACGTAGCGTACGTGTAGAGCCATCCACTGAGAACTCATTACTACTGTAGATCTGTCTTACACTTGAGGCTATCCTGTCACCGTGAAGGAACACTTCATACCACAGTCTGTGCACTGGGAAATTGGAATTCACTTACTTTACCATATGTTTTTCAAAGGGGTTTGTGTGTGTGCATGCGTGCATGCGTGTGTGTGTGTGTGTGTGTGTGTGTGTGTGTGTGTGTGTGTGTGTGTGTGTGTGTGTGTGTGTGTGTGTGTGTGTGTGTGTGTGTGTGTGTGTGTGTGTGTGTGTGTGTGTGTGTGTGTGTGTATATTGTACAATACTGTATGTCCCCACAAATGTAGGCCAATCACTGCTCAAACCATGTGCAGGTACAAGGTGCTAAGGTAAAACAGTGGTTGCTAAGGTAAAACGTGTTGCTTTGGTAAAACATTAATGAGAAATACATTTTGAGTGTACTGTGCCTATTTTTACAATTCAAACTTTTTTACACTCATGGAATATTTACACAAAATTCACCTGGCTCTTCTCTAGCTAACTGCCATTTTCCCATTCATACAAATGGGATTTTTTTTGGGGGGGGGCTGATTAAAATAATACAAATTATAACTATGTCTTAAGCAAGCCAAACATTTTAGAGTTGAAACAACAGCGTTTCCAGTTAAAAGTATGGACAGAATAATTAAGAATAAATAGTGAGGATATTATTATTATTACTATTGGCAACCCCTCCCCCTGCTCAGTTATTCTTTAACAGCAAATAAACAATAAACACAAAGTCCTCTGAGATTACATCACATTCCCAACGTTTATTCCCCCTGTGGGAATTATTTTGACCTTCAAACCCAGTGCGACCTCAGTGCGACCTCTCCTCAATATGACAACGCTCAGCATACTCCCTTAAGCTAACCTCACCACCCAGGTAAACTACACATTACACCAGTGTGATGACTCATGGAATACGTCAACATTTAACAGCTTTTTTTGTGTTTACGCATCCAATTACAGACCCGACGCCCGCCAGACACATACTTTTCTTTAATTTTCTCCTCCGCGTCTGTTAACCTTTTCTAACCCAACACCCATGCATTGAGTTAATTTGATTTGTGTCCTACTTAACAAGGCTGACCTCAATTAAAACGATAATTGAACTGCACATTTTGAATACACATCACGGAGTGCCCTTTTTTTCTATTAACTCTCTCAGTGCCACGCCCCGACATATCCCGAGTTTTTCCCAAGTACCCTCAGTGCCAGCACGAGAAATCCCGAGTTTTTACTTTTGACTGTGGTCGCGTTATTCTGTTTATTTTTCATGATCACTTTCGCTTCCTGACTCCTTCAGACTCACCCGGAACTGGATGTAAAAAAAAAAAAATCATTTCCGGGTCATGTTGTTTTTCTCCGGTGCCAGAATAGGGAAAGTCACGGTTTTTCACACGGTATAAAAAGCGAACGGAGAGGTCCACGTCTACTCTCTTTGGTCTGGGTGACGATCAGTCATCGTAGTCGTGTATCGCATCGTAATTTAGCGCGATCAACGATTGTCGAAAATGTCAACATCCGGTTCTGACCGGATATGACGTGAGCCTGTTTGGGAGGGGGCGAGTGAGCCAGCGAGATCATCAATGTGTCGATTTGTTGCTCTCTACTGGTAGAACTGTATTATGGGTTTAAAACCCCAATCAGATCATTTATTTGAATGAAAAATTACAAAATTACAAAATAAAAAAAAACGCAAATTCCTGGCAGTTTGGGAGTACTTTATGAAAATACTCTTGGCACTGAAAGAGTTAATACTTGTTATGTAAAATGCTTTTGTTTTGGCTGAACTGTGTACAGAATACAATAATAATAACTGGTTTTTATTTTGGTAGTGGATTGTAACAAGGCTACGCTTGTACTGATAGGCAAACAAACAAAAGGACGTTCCCCCTAAACAACTAGAAGCTATACATTGCAATACCAGAGTTCATTAAGTGGCTATGATATATGTTTCCTCCTACGCCTTGTTATTCCTAGATGTTGTCTATTCTTAGAATGTCATCATGGCCCAATAAACTATACAGCCAAGAACCATAAATGGTGTCAAGTCTGCCAATCCAGACCAAAATAGAATGATTGTGCAGTTTTATCCAATATAGGAAGATCATCAATCTTTTCTCTAATGTGAAATGACCTTGTTGAATTTATGAGCTAGCTGAACAAGCTGAATAGTTTGTTTTTATAACCTTTGGTTTAGCCTTTATTCATATTGGATCTTATTATTCATTG
>NC_137612.1:5171081-5211081 GCF_963280865.1 Gymnoscopelus braueri | reverse complement strand
CCAGGAGCACCTTTTACTGTTGTAACTTTTTTGACTATTACGTCTCCGGTGAGCACCTGGTTGCCTCGTTCTCTTAGAAATACATTATATATGTGTCCTAAAAAGCATGCGCAGACCAGCTGGCGGGAGTTTTTGCTGACATCTTCAGCCTCTCCCTCTCCCAGGCTGTGGTCCCCAGAGGCTTCAAAATGTCTGCTATTGTGCCCATCACCAAAAAGGCCAAAGTTACGTTGAAGTGATCCTCTGATGTCAACAGGTGCAATGTATTACTTGTGTGTAGGAGTGTCTTTATTTGTCACTTTAGTCTGAAGGGCGTGAGCCAAAAACATCAATCAGCACTTTACGGGTGCAATAGATATTTGTATTTAAATGGAGCTCAGCAGTGTGCGAGCGTTTCCTCTTTTTCTTTAGTATTATTTTTCACTCAGCACCTGCCCGGTTCAGGGTTTGGATGCAGTACGTCTTCTTCCTTTTCATCTGAATTCCCCCACTCCCCATTAATTTGTGGTCATTCTTTAGTGTTTGTCTATAAAAGTGTCTTTGCCATCATTCAGCAGTAAGTAAAATTTTAAGCAGACAAGTTAACTGAAGCCTGCATAGTTTGACAAATATGGACAATTTAAGAAAGGAGGGATTAGACAGGAACTTTTGGAGTAACTCGGGTGCAAGGTGTTTGAGTGATAGCTACAGTATGTTGATTCACTTATCAAAGTCCACGGTGCAGAAATGAAACTGGTGGCATAAGGGATTCGAGAGGAGCGAACAATGTGGGGACTTTTGGACACTATTGGGACACTAAGCATGATGGAGAGATGAGCTATTACAGAGGATGTTGGAACAATAGATGGTATGGCATAGATACATTTGAGAAAATGGACAAACTTTTTATTTTAGATTTACATTTCATGATCTTCTTCCAGTCACTTTTTCTTTACATTTTTTTCTGATTTCTGATGATTTCTGATGATGGCCTCTGTCTTCATTGTCAGGGGATGGAACGCGTCACATTCAGTGCAGCACGTGTGTTGTGTAACAATTACAAGCAATGCCTCACTGAGCTGAATATTGAGAAGTTTCCGGTTTCCTCTCCCATAACGCGTCCTCCAATAATGCCCTTGAGTCCCACTGTCAATCACGAGGCTCTCCTCCCCCTGCATGACCTTTACCTGGTGATGTCAGTGCTCTTAACGTCACGTCTGAGGGGAATACGCTCTGCACACTGGAGCCACGTCACAACATCAGCAAGACAATCAACTGGTATGTCAATCAAGTACATCACTGCCAATCGAAATCCAGTGAATCCTGCTGAACATGACGTTATACACACAAAGACGCGGCTGCAGCACATACATTCCACGGACAGGTCCTGATGATTGACTGTGACCACCGCTTCCTGTAACCTTCCGGTGATGGAGGTTTCAGCCTCGTGGGGCGTTTCTGTCAGCAGTAGAAAATGATTAAAGAATAGTTGTGGAGAGTGGCCATCAAACAAGAACCTGCTCACGTGCTTATAATACAGTAGATCTGTGGTTCTCAAACTTTTTCATGTCAAGGACCCCTAAATGAATGTGTATTTGGCCGCGGACCCCCATCTGAAAAGATTTTGTGCCAAGGACCCCCCCCATACAAGATTTGTGGTGTGAACATTTTCACACTACTCTATTCTGGTGATAGTTCCCATGAATCATCCAGAGGTAATAATACCCTGAATCCAGAGATGATAATGCACTGAATCCAGAGATGATAATACACTGAATCCAGAGATGATAATACACTGAATCCAGAGATGATAAAGCACTGAATCCAGAGATGATAATACACTGAATCCAGAGATGATAATGCACTGAATCCAGAGATGATAATACACTGAATCCAGAGATGATAATACACTGAATCCAGAGATGATAATGCACTGAATCCAGAGATGATAATACACTGAATCCAGAGATGATAATACACTGAATCCAGAGATGATAATGCACTGAATCCAGAGATGATAATACACTGAATCCAGAGATGATAATGCACTGAATCCAGAGGTGATAATGCACTGAATCCAGAGATGATAATACACTGAATCCAGAGATGATAATACACTGAATCCAGAGATGATAATACACTGAATCCAGAGATGATAATGCACTGAATCCAGAGATGATAATACACTGAATCCAGAGATGATAATGCACGGAATCCAGAGGTGATAATGCACTGAATCCAGGGATGATAATACACTGAATCCAGAGATGATAATGCACTGAATCCAGAGATGATAATACACTGAATCCAGAGATGATAATGCACTGAATCCAGAGATGATAATGCACTGAATCCAGAGATGATAATGCACTGAATCCAGAGATGATAATGCACTGAATCCAGAGATGACAATGTACTGAATCCAGAGGTGATAATGCACTGAATCCAGAGATGATAATACACTGAATCCAGAGATGATAATGCACTGAATCCAGAGATGATAATGCACTGAATCCAGAGATGATAATGCACTGAATCCAGAGATGATAATGCACTGAATCCAGAGATGATAATGCACTGAATCCAGAGGTGATCATGCACTGAATCCAGAGATGACAATGCACTGTGGCGGACATGAGTCACAGGAGATGGATACAATGCCTCTTATTTGATTGTACTCACAGCCCAAAAGGCTTGTGTGGATGTTTGTATCTGAACGTGGCCACAATGAATGACGATGAATTGATTTCTCCCCAATGATGTTTTGTGAGGTGACAACATATGGCTTATATGCTTCAAACTGTCCATTTTGAAATGTTTCATGTAACCCAAGATTTTATATAATGCAGAATGATCACACTGTCTGTATAGGCAGTTTCAGTTCAATTCCATTGGCAAGAAAGTGGTTGTGTTTGGTCACGTTAGCGAACGAGGTGCTTCTTTCGTCCCAGTAAAGCCTCTGTTGACATAAGCTGCTCAATGGTTTGGGATTGGTTTGAGCGAGACAGGCTCATGTAATATTGTCAAACTGGTTAAGTCCCCAGGCATCTTTAAAGCTCTTTTTAAGCAGTCACCCAAGGGAGAAGAGAGGGAGAGGGCACAAGAGAAGACAGACAGTTAGAGAAAGGAGAGTCCTTTGAGCAACGCAACCAGAAGAAAGTGGGGAGAAAGCTAGATGAGAGGGCGAGGGAGAGAATGTGATGAATAAGTAAATGAAATAGCAACCGGGGGGAAAAATTGAGGCAAAGGAGAGAGGGGGAGAGAGAGAGAGAGAGAGAGAGAGAGAGAGAGAGAGAGAGAGAGAGAGAGAGAGAGAGAGAGAGAGAGGAGAGAGAGAGAGAGAGAGAGAGAGAGAGAGAGAGAGAGAGAGAGAGAGAGAGAGAGAGAGAGAGAGAGAGAGAGAGAGAGAGAGAGAGAGAGAGAGAGAGGAGTGGTGCGAGAGAGTGATCTCAGTGAACAGCTGAGATGTGGCATCGTGTCAGAGATGACTAAAGCTTAATTTCTGTGGATTCACATAAGTGCTTCTGAAAAACCCCTGACATTGACGCAGCAAATATCCCACTGTTCAGAGACATCTCCCTGTGCCTCTGTGATTTACATTTAAGATGTCAAATAAAGTCTCTGTGGTTGAGGTTGACATATCCAATTCTACTTAGCATTTTAAATGTGATGCTTTAAGTCTTGGTGGGCGGTGGAGAGACAGCAATCCCATCAAACCAGTCTAATGGAGAGACTAATGGAGCAGGAAGTGGTAAGCTTCACTACAGGCTATGCCGTGATATAACCTAGTGCAGTGGTTCTATGTCAAGGTATTTGACCATGGACCCCCATCTGAAAATATTTGGTATTGTCTGTTTCCCTCTCCTCTCTCTCTATCTCTCTTTTGTCACACACTAATGCCCACTTTTCATATTCTCTTTTATATCTCTTTCTTTCTCTCAGTTCAAATGTTGTGAGGAGACTACATAGTATATATCCAATATACACAATTTATACAATTATTGTGTTTATGGCTTATGGAAATGTTAGTCTTTATAAGACTAAAACAGTAGTTTAAAGGAATATAGTTCACCCAAAAAATGTGTTATTTTCTATCAATTATATACACCCCATGAAGCATTGAATTCATGGAGATTATTTTGTTTTTGTTGCATTCCTAAGCCAATAATTTGATGACCGGCGGATAGATGCTAATGTATCCGGTAGGAGATACAAAAGAGACTCTTTGAGTCTCCTACCGGATATACACCCGGTCATCACATTATTGGCTTCATGGGGTGTGTAATTGATAGAAAATAAGTCATTCTTGTGGTGAACTACTCCTTTAAGTGGGGCCAGTTCTTAAGTTTTACTTAATTTGTGTTTTTGAAAAAAACAGTCACCTACTGCAGTACACCTCCTTTCATCCAGAAAACCTTTGAAACAGATGAGTGAACGTAGAAGAAAGACTTTTCTTTTGTTTTTCCACAGTCTGAAGCAAGAAGGTTGAACTTTTTTAAGCTAATGATTGCTATGACAGAACGGCCCACAATGTTCTCATTTCAGCTGTCTTAAATAGAAACACAGGAATAATTATGGCTTCCTTCCATCGCATTAACACTACAGAAATTATTAAAGCTTTAACAGCATCGGTGATCTGGCTGCATGTTTGGAATTCCCTGCTACATTTGTGTCCCAGTGTTGTTGACTAGAGATTTTAATGTGCAACGCAACATCGCCATTTCGAGATGCCCCCTGGGATACTGGCACAGCTGTGGCATGAGAGATCTGGGGCAAACTCTGATTCGACTAAAAGTTTCTCAACAAGAAAGAGAGAGAGAGAGAGAGAGAGAGAGAGAGAGAGAGAGAGGGGAGAGAGGGAGAGAGAGAGTTGCCATGTCTGCTTATTATAAGAGACCTTGGGCTTTTAGTAGCTTGTAAATATTCTTAGTTGCGGTGTTTTAGGCTTGTTTCTTAATGTTGCTCAAACCAGTGGTTCTTAAACATTTTCATGCCAAGGACAATTAATATGTATTTGTCCACGGACCCTCCATCTGAAAATATGTTGTGCCAATGTGGGGATGTGCAAAAATATCCCACATTGTTTTCAAGAATTGTTTTGAAAATAGCAGATGTACAGCTAATAGCAGATCTACAAGCTCGTAGCTTGTAGATCGGCCATTTTCAAATAGCCGATCGATGCATAGGTCTAAGTGCTCATGTGGCCTAGTCGCTTCTTTTGGATTTTGGGCTGGTTGCTTGTTTCTCTCGCAAAACCGGGCAACACTGGCAGTGTCTCCAGAAGAGAAGGTGTGCTGCTCAGTGATGTGAGTGAGATGGTCATTTTAGTAAAATTGCGAATGGAATTTCTATCCATTTGCAAAGCGAGGAGAAGGAAATGCTTTAATTGCTCTATTCAGGAATATAGGCTGGTTTCTAAACCACATGGAATGGGACGTAAACATGACACTTAGGTAAAGCATCATCTGTTTCCTTTAATCATAAAGACAAAATGTCGTTTAAAGTGCCATCAAGGGGGAAAGAGGCTCTAGTAGTAGTAAGCCTTTCCGAGCCATGAGGCCCATATAGGGCAGGAGCCTATCTCCTGTTTCTGTAGCGTGTGAGGCAGCCTGATGTAGAAGTAAACCCCCTGGACATGACGCTAGTATGTATCGCAGGGACTTAACCCCAATAGAACCCTTGATGCTGAGTACCAAGCAGGGAGTAGAGGCATTGGGTCCCATTTTTACAGTCTTTGGTATGACCCGCCCCCGGCCGGGGGATCGAACTCCGACCTCCCAATCTAAGGCCGGGCACTCTAACCACAAGGCCAAGAGGCTGTGATTATAAATCCTTCAAATCAATATATCAGCAATGACAGTATCAGGGTGTTCTGTCCATTTTCTTGCATGTGTGGATCAAGAAATCCCCTTTGATTGAATTGCTATTTGGCCCAGACAAGCCCATAAATATTCCATATTTTGTATCTAGTAGACAGACAGATACTCCCAAGGGATATGTGATGATGATGATGATGATGATGATGATGATGATGAAAGGATTGCATAATAACGTGTAATACTTGAAGCCTTGTGTGTACCCGACCTGAGGCAACATGAATAGATTGAATGCAGAATGATCCTATATGTATCCTCTCTGCCTTATTGGATACTGAAAATATCATGTATTTTGCTACTCCATGTTATGTTCATTATATGACGCAGCAGTAAATGATAAACTTCTGTCACGATCCGTGTCCTTTCTGTATTCCTGTTGTGTTTTCTAGTGTTCCTTGTTCCTAGTTTTCAGTAGTGTTTTACTTTTCTGTTGTGTTCCTTACATTTCTCCAAGTATTGTGGAATTCCTTGTTTCCAAGTTGCAGTTTTATTTTGCACCTGTGTCCTTTTAGTTGTGCCTATTTAAACCCCCTTGTGTTCCTTGTTCTTTGCCAGATTATAAATTGAAGTCCTTGTGTTCCGTATTCTTCGTGGGGGTATACTGTAAATTAAGTGATTATTTTCAATTTCCCCCTGTGTTCATTGTTGAGTTCACCTGTGACTTAGTCCATGTGCCTATTTAAACCCCCTTGTGTTGCTTGTTCTTTGCCAGATTATAAATTGAAGTCATTGTGTTCTGTATTCTTCATGAGGGTTTCCCTCTGCAGTTACTTGTTTCTCTGAGAAACACCTGCACATTGGTACACTACACATAAACAACCTGGCACTGTTAGCAGCAGATGTTCATGTTAGCACTTGAAAACTGTCCACATGTCTGTTTTCGCCTGTTTTGATAGTTGTTAGGAAGAAACGGTACACATGTTCTGTTTAGATTGCTCTGTCACTCAAATAATTTCATCATGACCTCCCGCCCCTACGGTATTTAACCAGCTATATGTTCCTATGTCTCTTATTAGCATATTTTGTTTTTATTCCTTTGAAAATAATCCCTTTGTAGTGTAGAGGTCAAGCAAGCATTCAACCCAGTTCTGACACTGCTTGCTTGTCTTGGGGGATTTGGAGTCCAATAACCTTGAGGCTGTTAAACTAATTACATGTCAGCGTTACATCTCTGGTTGTGCTAATAACCATAGTAGTGAACAAAATGTCACCGTCAAATGTCTATATTTCAGGCTTTGACCTTCCTATTCCAAAGTATTAAGTCCACTGGTCTCAGGCTTCATAAGCCATTTCAACTTACAACTACAACAAGCCAATTTAATATTTTTAAAACATCCACAAAAAAGTCACCCACCTTCAACCTTGCGTCTCTATTTTAAGCATTCCATTATAGGCGAAGAATCAAAAAGAATCTTTTCAAAACCAGCAAAAATAGCTAAAGTATGAGTGTTGTGCCACTTTTGTGCGACACTGCCATACAACAAAGTACAAAATAGGGTAGTCATTTTATGAAAAATAATGAAATAAAAAGGAATATGGAGATGACAGGTTTGTGCCCGACAGCGATGACATGCTGCCTCCCGGTGAGAGTGGTCTTTCTTTATCTTGTGAACCTCCCATGAGGCTTACAGTGGGCCAGTCTGTTCCTGTCCTACTTTCCAGTGCACTTGTCCTCCATCTCCTGCTTCCACGGTAAATGTGATGTGTTAGCCCGCCTCTCGGCATAGCCTCCCTGAGGTATCAGACCGCAGAACCGCTCGCTGCGCAAACGGGGTGGCTTAGATCGCATCCATCCATCTTCTTTTCTTAAAAAAAAATCCAATCACCCCCCCCCCCCCACCCCCCTCAGACAAGCATCCCCGCTGACAGTCATCCATCTTAAATTGACCAAGAATCTAGGCTGCCTGGTCATCTGCGCGGGCACGCACATCATTTGTTTCTCTCTCTCTCTAGCCTTGTCACAGAATTCACTTCTGTTCTCCTGTAAGTGGCAGGCTGCCATCATGTAAGTCGCGCAGGGGGATGAGTGACATTGCATTCAATGCTAACAGTATGGTGGCCGTGACACACAGACTGAGCTATGACTCTCTGTATATACTGGTATATACCAGCAGGTGCCCCCGAAATCAATAAACAGGATGTTGGATTCAGAATCACTGTTTATTATCAGGCCATTGCCGGCTATTGTCAGTCATGTCGCTGACAGCAGAAAGAGAATCATTTGTAATGATCTCGGCCCAAAAGGCTGTAACTGAAAGTGACTTGCTTATTCGTGTCCCCTGTGAGTGTTTCAAACAGTTTGGCAAGCCGATTCCTGGACTCAGTACTGAGTCTTAGGCTGCAATTAAACCGTTGTTGACCCGGTTCCCCCAGGGGTCTATTGGTCCCTATACACGAAATGTCTTTGCCGAAAATAGCCGATCTGTAAGCTCACAACGCGTCACGACACGGCACGGTGTGAGCTTGTAGATCTGCTGTTTTTGCAGTTCACCCCAGAATGGGAAGGCTATGGGTTCATGTGGTTAAGACAGCAGAGGATGCAATAACTGCCACAGTAGTTTAGCTCACTATAATGACAGCTACCCACCAAGATAATTGAAAATTTAAAGGCTTCATGGGGAATCTTTTTCATCACGGCCCAGTAAAGTAATAAAATGGCCCATATGGTGCAGTAGTTATTTAGCAGGCAAATGCTTCGTCATAGCCACCATGGGAAATGATCCATGTGCAGAACTGGATACCAGGGAACTTGACTTCATGTGCAGTCGAGAGAGTGGTTCATATAATGGTTGGCATGATGTGGACTCAGGTATTCTTATCCCACATCACTAGTCAGCAAGGTTGCTGAGAGGCCCAGTGGTCACATCATCCTACCACTGAAGCTTTATTATTGTCTTGAATGCATGCTGGGCTTTGCTGCTTCAGCCACTGCCAGCATTACATAAGAACAAGAACAGGCCTACAGCAATATATACCACACTACACTACAGTGGGTTCACTGGGCAGCAACAATACAAGGACCAGTGTCTGTCTGTGTGTCTCTCTATCTAGTACTGTAGTGTTCATCTGTGGGTTCATTTCCTAGGCTACATGTAATCATTCACCGATAGCATAACACAGGCGGGTTAGGGACTACGCAATCTGGGAACCCATTTTATAAGATTTCACCTCAGCTGGGTCCCACATGAAGCTTTTATATTATTAACATGCACGCATGTGCTCACATGTGCACGCGCTCGCTCGCTCGCGCGCGCACACACACACACACACACACACACACACACACACACACACACACACACACACACACACACACACACACACACACACACATACACACATACACACACACACACACACACAAAGTATATTCCTTCAACTTCTTTCATTTACAGTAAAGCCCAGCTTTTTTAATTTACACTATCAGAGTTTTACTGTTTCCTGTTTAGTTCACTACCCCAAATCAAAGAGAGAATACATTCTTTAAGTAATGCTCCCTTAATACTTCATATGTCTCTAACGAGAAAGCTGAAGTAAATTATTCCTGACACATGAAAATATACCTTCTACCGACTGTGTTTGTGTGTGTGCGTGCGTGTACAGTATGTGTGTGCCTGTGTGTGTGCATGTGTGTGTGTGTGTGTGTGTGTGTGTGTGTGTGTGTGTGTGTGTGTGTGTGTGTGTGTGTGCGTGGGTGCGTGCGCGCCTATGTGAGTGCCTGTCATAGCTGAGGGCAGTAACAGTGCGTCCTCTCATGAGGCAGGTCCTGCAGAGCTAGCATGCTGCGCTCACAGTGACTCTGCATTTTAGCAGCAGTGTTCATTTACTCTGTCTGCCACTACCATCCATGGCTAAAATACATATCTGTTTGGATGTCTTAGCTTATAATAAGCAACTGACTGCATGCCATGGTGCTGTATGGTTTTATATTTAATAACTGCACTGTTGTGGGTGGATTAATGCTGCTTCACACAGGTAATGCCCTAATTCTGGTTGTGTGCTGTGTCAAGCACCGAAGATAACAGATCTACAAGCTCACGGCACGTGAGCTTGTAGATCTGCTATTTTCAGTGCACGACTCAGCTGGCGTGCAACTGAACTAAGTATAAATCACCCAGTCATATAGGTGTATAAATACCCCCTCATGCCAATCACTGTAATGCAAGGGAGGACTAGAACATTGAGTTGCTAGTCCTTGAATCTTGGCAGAACACATTTTGGAAATACACATACAGTAGTAATACAGTAGTTGCTATGGCTGTACTTTTTAAATTATATTCCAACAACACCCCAAATCCTAAAGTATAGTCATGTGATTGTAGAATTCAGTGCACAATAAGAAATGCCATTAATTAAAAAAAAAAACTAAAACTAATCTCCCGACAAGTGATTTTAATTACCAGCAGCATCCCATCCATCTAATCTGCAACTAAATAGTTTATTTGGATATTCAGTGCAAACTAATCAAACATCTAAAAGACGGAGTGGAGGGTCAATTTGCCTTATACAGTTTCAGATTTCCTTTCGGCTTTATCCTCTAGGCTTTAGCCTAGAGGCTTGCCTGAATTTTCTGTTTTTGTACCATCTCTCTCTCTCTCTCTCTCTCTCTCTCTCTCTCTCTCTCTCTCTCTCTCTCTCTCTCTCTCTCTCTCTCTCTCTCTCTCTCTCGCCCCCCCCCCCCTCTCTCTCTTGCACATCTCCACCCCCTCACTCAGGCGCATGGAGGAAGTTCAAAGACCAAATATGGAGACAGCAGTGTTGAGACAGCATCTGCTGTGCTGCTGAGCAGTAGTTATATGAGATTTCAGTAGGAGAGAGAGAACCTCAACAAACAAACCATCTCCCAGGATCATTGACCCATATCTATTGAAATAAACTACAGCTGACGTCCTTCAAGATGTCTTTCAAGTTCAGGAACTCAGGACGTTTTCTATAGTAGAATATACCAGTGACACTACAAGTCATTGTTCATTTACACTTAATTTTACATAAGTCTACACCAGAGGTTCCCAAACGATGTGGCATGCTGTGAGACAAATGCCAGGAGGTGTGTTGTGGGATTTTGTGACAACCACACTTATTACACACAAGACACAACTATACAAAAAGTTAAGAATTATCTATACATTTCAGAAACCTGTGTATTGTGTGTGTGTGTGTGTGTGTGTGTGTGTGTGTGTGTGTGTGTGTGTGTGTGTGTGTGTGTGTGTGTGTGTGTGTGTGTGTGTGTGTGTGTGTGTGTGTGTGTGTGTGTGTGTGTGTGTGTGTGTGAGAGAGAGAAAGCTTGAATACAGAGAGCTTTACCTCAGTCAAAAACAAATCACGTTCATTGTAACGCAGTAATGCAGCGTTACTTGGACAAGTTATTATGTAATAATATCTCTGTTTATTGTAATAAGTTACACTACTCGTTACTGGGAAAGTAATAATAGTACAGTAATATATATTACTAAGTATTACTAAGCAATACATTACTGCCCAACACTGTTAAATGTTCACTTTATAGCAACAAACTGAGCAGGCTTGATTCATTCTGCAGGAAATCGGGAGAAGAGTGAAACTATAGCAAAATTGGGAGCACGAGAGAAAGGGTTAGAAATATGGAGACTCCCGCGAATCTGCAGTGTTTCAATGTATGCATTATGTTGCGCGCACATTTTTTGATTAATAAAAACTGTTTTAGAACCGTGTTTACCAAACACAAACTCGTGATTACCACATAGAGCCTACAGAGGGCTATATCTCACCTTCTCTATGCTATGAGAAAATGTTTAGTGAATTGTGTATTTCCATCCCATGGGCCCACAGCCAGGATGTGTGTGTCTGAGCTCTAGCGGAGCCGAGAGGGAAAGAGAGAAAGGAAGGGAAATAGTGAACAGAGTTTTGACGAGAGCTGTTGCATCTGCGTTTACCATCTGGTCTCACAAAGCATGATAAGCTGCATCCCTCAAGTAAAGAAGGCGAAGAGAGCAACAGATAAGTAATAGAGGGAGAAACATACTATGTTACATCAAAAACGTAAAAAAAAAAGAAAATCACTTGCACACAAGTTATCTCAAAATATAATGGACCGATTGTCATGAGACTTAGCCTGACACTCAGCCTGAATTTTCATTCCGTTTCACTCCCTGAATCGCCAGAACATATTTTCTTTAATGGGCGTGGCTAGCGATTATGGGGATACATGAGACTGGCTGAACCCTAACTATGTGAAGTGACCATTAGCCTACTGCACCAAAAGTAATCAGCAAACGATACTATAAAAACTGGTCCAACATTGGCCAAATTGTCAAATAATATAAGAAAGAGGCAATAATTGTGAAAATATGCGAGGTGGCGCGAGGCGTTGTGAATTTGTAGATCGGCTATTTTCACAGTGGTTATCTGTGAAACCGAGTCAGACTGAATTGAATGCCTCAAATCGTACAATTCCAAGTGCTTATCAGGGTGGGGGGTCCCCAGTTCAAATATGATTATTTTGGGGGGGAGGGAACTGCCCTGCTACATGTATACTGCACCTTTCCTCCCACACCAGTGCACGGGCGAGTCCCCAAAACACCAAACACATCCATTCAAGGGAAAACATAACAGTTAGAGGTTCAGATTTTGACTTTGGGTTACTAGTTTTTAACCTGACTCCGTCAAATGGAAGAAGCTTGCGACACACATTTTGTTTCTCAGCCTACTTCCATCTGAGACTCCGGTAGCAGAATCGATGACAGACGGCGTTTTCATTTTTTCAAGCTACTTGGCAGGTGATTGGATGATCCCGCCCCTAGCAGCCGCTGATTGGTTCTAACACGCAGCCGACCGGGCAGCTTTACTCCCTGAGCGATCCCAGACTCCTTCCTGAAATCAAATGCAAATGAGATTTCCGGAGGGAGGGGGGGTTTACCAGGCTAACTAGTTTGTATAACCATTAGCAAAAATCAACAGATAAATTAAATCCTAAAAATAAATCCTGAGTGTTAATTTAACCCTGAGAGAGTAGCCTACAACATTGGTTCTTGAACTTTTTCATGTGAAAGACTCCCAAAATGATACATATTTGGCTGCGGACCCCATCTCCTTTTGTGTTCCAGGGACCCCCAGAAGCAAAGATTTTAGTTAAACTTGTTCGCTTTAAAAATAAAAAAAAAGTGCCGTGCTATGAGCTTGTAGCTCTGCTATTTTTGAATAACCAAAGTATAACATATGGTTAAAGTGGTTAAAATGATTGTGACGCTAATTTAGTAACTAAGTGCAACACATTTTGCTGGGGACCCCCTGGTACCCCCCTCAAGGACCCCTGGGGGTCCCCGGACCCCACTTTGAGAACCAACGGCCTTCAAAATGGAACCAAATTGACCTGTGGTTCCATTCCACTTGAGTTTAATTCAACGTTTTTTTTGACTGTGTGGATGTGATGTTCTGACTCCTTCAACAGTATCCCCAGCATATGGTATGAGAGTGAGAGTGGTAAAGCCAGACCATAGTGGTGCTGAAGGGCAAAGCCAGACCATAGTGGTGCTGAAGGGCAAAGCCAGACCATAGTGGTGCTGAAGGGCAAAGCCAGACCATAGTGGTGCTGAAGGGCAAAGCCAGACCATAGTGGTGCTGAAGGGCAAAGCCAGACCATAGTGGTGCTGAAGGGTAAAGCCAGACCATAGTGGTGCTGAAGGGTAAAGCCAGACCATAGTGGTGCTGAAGGGCAAAGCCAGACCATAGTGGTGCTGAAGGGCAAAGCCAGACCATAGTGGTGCTGAAGGGCAAAGCCAGACCATAGTGGTGCTGAAGGGCAAAGCCAGACCATAGTGGTGCTGAAGGGTAAAGCCAGACCATAGTGGTGCTGAAGGGTAAAGCCAGACCATAGTGGTGCTGAAGGGTAAAGCCAGACCATAGTGGTGCTGAAGGGCAAAGCCAGACCATAGTGGTGCTGAAGGGCAAAGCCAGACCATAGTGGTGCTGAAGGGCAAAGCCAGACCATAGTGGTGCTGAAGGGCAAAGCCAGACCATAGTGGTGCTGAAGGGCAAAGCCAGACCATAGTGGTGCTGAAGGGCAAAGCCAGACCATAGTGGTGCTGAAGGGTAAAGCCAGACCATAGTGGTGCTGAAGGGTAAAGCCAGACCATAGTGGTGCTGAAGGGTAAAGCCAGACCATAGTGGTGCTGAAGGGTAAAGCCAGACCATAGTGGTGCTGAAGGGCAAAGCCAGACCATAGTGGTGCTGAAGGGCAAAGCCAGACCATAGTGGTGCTGAAGGGTAAAGCCAGACCATAGTGGTGCTGAAGGGCAAAGCCAGACCATAGTGGTGCTGAAGGGTAAAGCCAGACCATAGTGGTGCTGAAGGGTAAAGCCAGACCATAGTGGTGCTGAAGGGCAAAGCCAGACCATAGTGGTGCTGAAGGGCAAAGCCAGACCATAGTGGTGCTGAAGGGCAAAGCCAGACCATAGTGGTGCTGAAGGGCAAAGCCAGACCATAGTGGTGCTGAAGGGCAAAGCCAGACCATAGTGGTGCTGAAGGGCAAAGCCAGACCATAGTGGTGCTGAAGGGCTCTTGGTGTGGATGATATAATGCAATGTCTGCTCTTGACAGCTCTATAGGCTGTTTTCCCCTGGTAACCATGGAGATTAACCCATTAAGACCGGTAAAATCATCTGTCATTTTAGATTTTAACCCCTTTAGCCATTATCTTATACTTTGGCTATTTATTTTTTTTAATCATCTAATTTGTGCAAATCTTTGACTTTGAATTTATATATATTTTTAAAGTGAACATGAAGTCTTTACTTCTGGGGATTCTACAAATGTCTTCTAAATCCTAACAGTTTTTTGGGAAAACTTATGTTGCTATAATCAGTGGTTCTCAAACTTTTTCACGTCAAGGGCCCCCTAAATGATATGTATTTGACTGTGGACGCCCATCTCAAAATATGTTGTTCCAGGGACCCCCCAGAAGCAAAGATTTGAGTTAAAAATGTTCGCTTAAAAATATATAAAGTATAAAATAATGGTTAAAGTGGTTACACAGATGCGTTCCCGGTTGTAATGGTTAACCATGAAAACCACTTCCTTTCCTTTCCTTTCTGTAGATCATTGGTTCTCAAAGTGGGGTCCGGGGACCCCCAGGGGTCCTTGGGGGGGTTCCAGGGGGTCCCCAGCAAAATGTGTTAATATAGCATCACAATAATAGTAACTTTTTATACTTTGGCTATTCAAAAATAGCAGATATACAAGCTCATAGCGCGGCACCGAGTGCCGCGCTATGAGCTTGTAGATCTGCTATTTTTGAAATCTGTGCAAACCCTTGAATAAATATATATACTTTTTAGCTGACATTTGTAACTCAAATCTTTGTTTCTGGTCCCTGGAACAAGGTATTTGAGACGGGGGTCCGCGGCCAAATACATATCATTTTGGGGGTCCTTGACATGAAAAAGTTTGAGAACCACTGCTGTAGATGACATTGACATGTCAAACCTCAGAGAGTATACCGTCTACAGCTACAGCCAGGATGAAGTGTGTGTGTGTGTGTGTGTGTGTGTGTGTGTGTGTGTGTGTGTGTGTGTGTGTGTGTGTGTGTGCGCGTGCGCGTGCGTGCGTGTGCGTTTTGTAGGCTATTTGTAAGTGCTTCATCTGTACATTTAATCAAAATTATCTCTGTATGGTCAGTGCTCATGTATGTGCATTTACACACCAAAGTATCCAAGTGTAGCGATGTATGCTGAGGAAAGTGTATTTCCTTACAGAATTGTATATTTTACTAGTCATTTTTAGACTACACATTACATCATATCTTTGTTCTGTTCTCTGTGTGCTTACTGTAATCTATCACCTCTAAAGTCAAGGCCGAATTCCATGGGCATCTTTAGGGGTGGGCATCCGGGGGCATACAGGCCCCGATGTTTTATGAATAGCCCCCGAATCTCATCTGTCATTCCAATCATGCGTTTTAAATCCCTCGAAAATAACGTTAGTGATCTCAAAAGTGCGTTTTTGGTCCTCTTCCCTGTCATTTCCAGTACCAGATCAAAGACGCTACTTGGCATGTTGTTGCGTGAGCAAGCGAGAGAGAGGGGGAGAGCGTGCAAGAGAACGAGAGAGAGAGAGAGAGAGAGAGACACACAATCTGTGTCATCTAAAATGGCACAGATGCTTTCCCAGTTTTAATGGGTTAAGGCAAGTTAGGCAGTGAGGCGTAGGCAAGGCTAGAGGATATGGAGGGAAATTAATCTTGTTGCTGCACTGCATCCAGTAGTGTTGCTGAGCCCGTGTTATTATGTGGGTAAGTAGTGAAGCATTGATGACTATTTGGCCCCTTTGGGATGGATGCATTGTTTGTTTTTGTGTCATTTGATATTGGTGGTTTCAAAATAATTGGTCTATGTATAAAAATACATTGATAAATAATGTGTGTAATCCTCACATGTATTTACTGACCAGACTATAAACTGCACTGACTCCACCAGAACGTGTTGGTACAGTGCAGTTTAAAGGAGTAGTTCACCCAAAAAAACGACGTATTTTCGATCAGTTACACACCCCATGAAGCCTCGAATTCATGGAGTTTTTTTTTTGTTTTTGTCCCATTCCTAAGCCCATAATTTGATCATCAAATTATTGGTTTAGGAATGCGACAAAAACCGAAAGATATCCATGAATTCGAGGCTTCATGGGGTGTGTAACTGAAGATTCCTTTAAGATGTCTCACATCTTATATTCATTTTACTAACGTGAAAATAGTGCAATGTTCAGGTGAAAATCTAAAGATATATGGGCTGGGATAAAGCCCCCAATATCTCCACATCCTAACATCTGGCAATTTCTACAAGGACTTTTAGTCCACACACGTTCCGTCAATGAGAGATTTATTACATGCAGTGATCTGACGTTTATTATGCACTCTCTTAATGAGGAGCCCAATCAACAGTTCCCTGCAGTCTAAAACCTCATCTCATTCACGGGTTCAGTCGTAATTTATCTTTCTTTTGCCCGACAGACATTAGTTTGACATTGGTCTTTCTCAAACTGTATCGAGAAGTGAGGCGAAAGGAGATAATAAACTCTTCACCGATCCAATCTCCATAAACTGCCCTTGATTTGTTTTCTTCTATTAATTTGTGTTCATTTGATCTTCTATTTCCCCATGCAGTGACTTGGCTGAATATCATCTAAGAGTGATTCAATGAAATCCTTATAATCCTTATAATCCTCATAACAGTAGATGGTGTATCTCTGTCTGTACCTATATTTTCCCCATATTTTACAGTCTATGGTCTGTACACGTTTAAATGTGCAAAAAGCACACTATCACAGCACTTTATCATCATTATTATTATTACCTATACTTAACATATACATCTGTAGTTGGTGCATATTTTAAAAGTCCCTACGAGGATGATAATTTTAAGCAAAATTGACATTATGGACACATTTTTCTGACTCTTATGAGGGAAATGGACGTTTTTATTGTTATGAAAGGTTGTGTTACAGTTAGTAAAAGATTCAGGTTAGGGTCAGGATTAGGCATTTAGGTGTTAAGTTTAGGTGCTACGTTTAGGATTTCACTACATTTCACTAAGATAATGCAACAGGATTAAAGTTTATTTTTATTTATTATTCAAAATGTGAAAGCAAGGTTTCCCAAACAGAAACCAAAGTTGACTGTGTTGAAAGTATTTGAAGCTCCTGTGTGTATTTGAAGCCATTATAAGCTGGTTGTGGGCTGGCATGTTGTATTTTTGGCCTGAAGGTACACTACAGTTCATTTACAGGGTAATGCTGTTTGTCCATAATATGCTTTAGAAATCCTGATAACTTAGAGACATAGTACAGTAGTTACAGTAAGTGTTCAATCTTTTTTCTTCCTCTTTCTTTAATGATACATGCATTTGTAACCACAATGTTACAGCAGTGGGCAAATTTGCAACATAAAGTACAAATACCTCAAAATTGTACTTAAGTACAATACTTAAGTAAATGTACTTAGTTACTTTCCACCACTGCTCACAGCCTTTCTGTCTGGTTCTCATGCTGCACCTGGTCTTTGTGGTGTGGAGTGTGGAGTGTGGAGTTAGTTTCTGGCATGTTGTCGAGTGCCTCAAACCTACCAGAATAGGTTTAAGTTAGGTAGCTATCATCACAGGTCTGGGGGACAGTCCTGTAATCTGTGACAGATTTAATTCCCTGCCACAGTCCCTTGGTGTCTGGGGTTGTGACTTTTTTTTCCCATTGGCTCTTGCAGATTGGAGGTTGTGTCACCATATTTAAATGCAAAGTATTTTGCTTTCAGCGAGGCCTGTACCTCAGTGGTTCATCCATGGTTTTTGATTTGCCCAGACTGTGATGTTTTTTGTAACTAGAGGTTCGGGCCACTACGCGACCCTCACACCGCCGATCCGACCAATATGTCCGAGTCATAGTATAATAAGAGGCTTCGTCAGAGTACCCGTTGTACCCATCGGTCTGTGTCCCTTTTGTGCCCATATATGGAGATGTCTGTTTCTGTCTGTCTACCTGTGTCCCTTTAGTCAGTGCAGTCGAAGCGGTCCTGTAATGCTGACGTAGGGCTTCGTTCTGGTGGGCACTGAGCAACATTAGACCCTTCCTCACCCAGGAGTCTGCCCAGCTACGTATCTACTGTAGGTCTCAGTCATCTCAAAACACTGATGTTGGCCTACAAGGCAACCAAAGGCATGTCTCCGTGTTAATACCAGTCTCTCTGCTTGCCACCGGAACAAAGACATTGTAACCACGATCGTCCGTTCTGTTGTTATCGGCAGTTGAATATGGCTCGTTTTCATCAAAAAACGCTGTCTGGGAGAATAAATCTGTGTTGTTCTAAATCTCATAACATTGTGTGAACAGGCTTATTTTTTCATTTTACGGTTCTAGCCTTCTTTGGCAGTCGAGGAATCATTCATTGGTTGTCGAAGAGCGCCCTCTAGCGTAATCACTAAAAACATGATTGTTTTTAAATGGACGTAGATCTACGTCAGTGGCAGTCAAGCGTTGGATTTGAAATGACGTAGATCTTAACTTCACCGCTCATGCATGGTCATAGTGTTGGAACTTGGCCCTATATCTCAACAAGAGACTCTAGACTTCTCCCTTGAGGCCATCCAGGTTCTGATACTGGGAACCAATATGGATCCCAGTAAGATCTGGGCGGGGTGGTACATTAACAGAGGTACCGAGATCAGAGAAAGATGTTCGTATCCTGCAAACACTATCTTTAACATGGGAATACCCAGTGTGAGGGACTTGTGTGTAGAACAGAACATGATGGCCACAGTGTCGGCGGGGGTGAAACCAGAGCCGGCCCTGGTAGAGAAGGAGAACGTCAGCAACATGAAGCTGATCTGTATGGAGAATATGATCAGGAGCACCAGCAACAGGCTGGTTGTGTCCAGGGTGATGTTGCAGTTGCTGAACATGTCACAGAAGGTGGAGTAGACGATCAGCAGCAGAACCGCAGAGTTGATTTTAGCAAACGGAAATTTACGGTGTTCCAAAGACGCTCTGTGGAACCGCTGACACACGTGGCCCAGGATCAGCGGGACGACTACCGTCATGCAGAGTTGGGAGAAGATGGAGGAGAATGGAACGGAGGAAGAGGAGCCAAGAAACAGAAGCAACAACGCTGGAGTTATAACAATGCCCAGGAAACTTCCAAACGCAGAGTTAAAGATGGCCGCCGCCTCGTTCCCTCCCGCAACCTTGGTCAGTATAACAGCGGAGGAGACGGGAGGGGGCATGCAGCCCACTGACTGTATCCCTTTAAGCAGGTATGGGTTGATGGCAGTGAGAGACAGCACTTTGAGTAGCAACCAGACAGCCAATGGGAAGAAGAGGAAGGTAAAACACTGGACCAGTAGATGGAGACGTACGTGAAGAATGGCACTGGTCAACTCCTCCGTCTTCAGAGACAGTCCGCTGTTGAAGAAGATGATGGACACGGCTAGATAGGCTACGGTGATCTCTGGCTTCAAGGGACCTCCGGGCACACCGAGGCTGGGCTGCAGTTTGGCCGATAAGATAACCAGCACTATCCCGATGATGAACCATTGCTTCTGGAGTCTAGCCACCAGACTCATATTCCTGTGCTGTCACGGCCGCAGACAAGCTTGGGAACCAAACTAGAAACACTGTAGCGGGTCTCTAGAAACTGCCATTGTCTGAGTGTAAGGAGTACAGTTTTATAGAGGTGATATGAAGTGCCGTGATGTGACTTAATGTGACGTAATGGTGATAGCTGATAGTACCCACATAACTCCATATTTGGGCACATCCATACTTGGGCAATTACTCTCACACAAATACATATAATATAACTTATAGGTAGGGTAAGTGATTTACTTTTGTTCTATGCTCTATATTGTGAAAAGGAGTCTCCCATGTCTCTCCAGCTCTTTATTAAACAGAAAATGCATTTTCAGTGCTCTCTCCTGGTTGGCTTAAATGTTGTCACCTACCTGAAAATGTACTGTATTCTGTTTACTAAAGAGCTGGAGAGACCCCTGTGACCCAACAAACGCTCTGTAGCAATGATTACTATCAGAATATAGTACTTTAACCTTTTTAACAAAAAAACAAAAAAATACCAAAGAATATCACTTACCTTACCTTTATGTAATGAAAGTCCAAGAACACTGCTCAAACTCTTCTGAGAGTGTTATCATTTTGGCTACATGGTGAGTGTGTTGATTTGGGCTGACTTGAACTCAAATCCAATATTGTCACAGCCTCCTCTTGGTCCTCTATAATGCTGCAGGTGTTGTCAAAGTGAGTGGAATATAGATGAGAAGAGAATGACGTGTTCTGAACCGCGCAAGAGAGAGAGGGAGGTGGGGTTGAAAGAGAGAATGAGAGTGGGTGAAAAAGTGAAAGTAGGACAGAGCTACAGGAAGAGTAGCTTGATGCTGGGTCTGCAGGTACCCATGTATGGACTAGTTTTAGATCAGATCTTTTCTTAACCTCAGATGTAGAAATACATCTGTGTGTGTGTGTGTGTGTGTGTGTGTGTGTGTGTGTGTGTGTGTGTGTGTGTGTGTGTGTGTGTGTGTGTGTGTGTGTGTGTGTGTGTGTGTGTGTGTGTGTGTGTGTGTGTGTGTGTGTGTGTGTGTGTGTGTGTGTGTGTGCGTGCGTGCGTGCGTGCGTGCGTGCGTGCGTGCGTGCGTGCGTGCGTGCGTGCGTGCGTGCGTGCGTGCGTGCGTGCGTGCGTGCGTGCGTGCGTGCGTGCGTGCGTGCGTGCGTGCGTGCGTGCGCAGTTGAAATCAACTGTGTACACAAGTTGGCTGGATACTAATAGGCTTGAACATGAGCTACAGCTCTAACCCTTGTAGGTGTTTAACCTAGTGAAAGCTATTTGATGGTGCAGACACACATCAGCACTTGTTGTTTGGTTTATATAATAAATTGCCACTTTGATTGTAGGAAATAAAATACATAAATATGCTGAGCAGAACACAGAATTGAATGAGTCCTTTTTAAACTGGCAGTACTTGTGTTCATGCTGGGGAATGTTTTTCTAAAGCTAAGTATCATTATTTAGTGCATCATAATTCTGTGCTAATGACAGTAAGCGAAATTGCAAAATAGCTTAAGGTTCATAATAAAATAATCTGTCAAAATGAGTTCTACAGGCTTATAATGTGCACAAGTGCTGACAAACTTTTCCTTATTTTTCTTTGTCTGTACAGGAAGCTTCCATTCAGTGAGAGTTTGGCTTCTGGAGAATGAGCTGCCAATGTAAGTCCTATGTCTCACACACACACACGCATGCGCGCGCGCGCGCACACACACACACACACACACACGCACGCACATACACACACACACACACACACACACACACACACACACATACAGTATTTACTCTTCAAGGTCCTTCCCTTTCTGAAAATGTTCTTCTATACTTTTAGAGGAGTCTGTTACTGGAAAGATGTGTCCAGTGATAGTGCACTGTAAGAAATCTGTTGTGAAGGACAGATGTGCACACGCGCACGCATTGCACACACACACACACCCCCACACACACACACACACACACACACACACACACACACACACACACACACACACACACACACACACACACACACACACACACACACACACACACACACACACACACACACAAACTAGCATTACTCATCAAAATCCATTTTCCATTGTGAAGAGTAGCTTCGAGCACCTCACCACTCAAACTCCTGCTCCTTAAACTGAAAAGGATTGATTTTACTGCTAATGTAATTTATTAGCGATTAATGAATTGTCCTTCACTGTCAGCCACTCCATTGTGAGATCAAAGGAGCGTTCAGGGTATACAGACAGGGCTATGGTGACGTTCAAAGTACAAATCAAATACACAGCAAAGTCTTCAGTGTTAGTGGGTTCATTTTTACACTCAGAGTTAAACTAACACTGAGGCTTTTTATGTGTAGTTCCATAAGCACTTAAACCCCATATGGTTGAGCTCTATAGTGTCCGTGAAAATAGCCGATCGACAAGCTCACAACGCGACGCAACGCGTCTCGTTGTGAGCTTGTCGATCTGCTATTTTCTACAAAAAGCATTCCACACAATACGGATGCTGGGCTTGAAGTGGTTTAAGAAGTAATGAATGAGACTGTGAGATCATCATGTTGTAACTTACAGCAGTGGTCTTCAACCAGTGGTCCGGGGACCACCAGTGGGTCCTTGAGGGGGTTCCAGGTGGTCCCCAGCTAAATGATGGAGAGTTGGTAACCAAATGGACCCTTATAGATATTTAACTCTTGAGAGTGTAAAATGAAACCAAATGGACCCATTTGGTTTCATTGACACTCTCAAGAGATACATTATTGTTAAACATCTGCATTACTTAATTATATAATTGTTATTTTGATCAACGTTTGCCTGTTATCTCTCCTATTGGTACCAACATCAATACAGCATGGAATTGTGGACCAAATTGTATCCAACGATAACAGAATATTCTAAATCTTGGGTCTGAGAGGCTAAATAAATCTCATCAAACGGTGGATCCGTGGCTCAAATGCCTGAATAAATAATGGACCTTGATATGAAAAGGTTTGAAAACCACTGACTTACAGTTTCTCACTATAACTGGGAAGAGATGCTTCCGGGTTAAACTCACATATTGATTCTGTTCAGCCTGTGACATCACTGTCACAGACTGTGGTGGAAAAGGGACTCACATGTTCTAGCCTATGTATGAAATAGGGCTAAAGCGGTTAATGTATGTTTTAAGTACAGAAATTTGGAAATACTCCAGTAAAGTAAAGTACCTCAAAATTGTACTTACTGTAAGTACAGTACTTGAGTACACGTACTTAGTTACTTTATACCACTGGTCACAGACTGAACAGAATCTGTGACATCACTGTCACAGACTGCTGGCACCAAAACCTCTGTGTCTGTCGGTGTTTACACAGATCACACTGTATGCCTGCCATATCCCAGGTTGATGTATTATGATGTATTATTTACCATTCCAGATTATAGCTCTGAGGGAATGACAGGTACATTTTCTAGGCTATAATTGCTCGCAGCAATGATAGGAGACGACAAACTGGAGGAAGTGGATGTGGATATAACACAGTGAAATATAACTACATGATGCAATATTGAAAGAGCTTTCAGCCGTGTCCTACTCAGCCACAGCCAATGACAGCCATGAAGTATTTCCCCCTTAACTGGGGCGTGTCGGTAGCTGAACAGGGCGTCGACCACATAATCAGGTGTGATTCCAGCTAGGGGGTTGCCACTCGCCAACTATACCTGCAATTCAAATAAGGGACTCCCGGCTTGGGCATCCCTTATTTCCAAGAAGAATAAGGGACGCCCAGAAAAAGATATAAACTCACTGATAGTATAATATAATCCTCTGAAACTGAAATTTCTAAATACTGTAGCGACGATAATTGCTATTATCATTTATCGTGATAAAAATCGCTCACAATAATCATATGGCAGAGATTTAATTTATGGTGAAATTGTTCTCCGTCATACACTGGGATCAACTCACCTTTACCGAGCTGCCTATCCAGTACCACTTAAACCCTCTATAATTGGTCAAACGGACCTGTTAAGAATGTACTTGATACAGTCTTTTTTTCACTCTCTACCAAAAATAGCAGATCTACAAGCTCACAACGTGCCGCACGGCGCGTTGTGAGCTTGTAGATCTGCTATTTTTTGCAAACGTTGGCAACCCAGAATATGGATGCTGGGGTTCAAGGGGTTAACAAAAGTGGCATTTTAAGAGTTTTAAGCATTATTTGGATTATCGCGATAATATCGTAAATCGCAATTATTCTGGTCACAATAATGGTGACATGAAATGTTCATATGGTCCCATCCCTAGTAGCATCGTCCCATCCCTAGTAGCGACCCCGCAAAAAACCCGGCCGTAACTAACTTGCTCAAGTGAGCTAGCTCTCTTGCAGTTGCTTGTTACCTACCGGTCTGCCGCCCAGGGTTCGACTCCAGCTCGGTGCGCGAAACATTACAATACAAATAAAATAAGTTATGTTGCGCTGTGGGTTACTGAGTGAAACGTTGGAAAATGTCATTCCAGTGGGCAGAAAAATTCTCTGTCTCACATTTGGCATTGCAGAAGTGGCTTGCTAGGACTTTCCAGCGACTTGTTCTGTGTTCTGTGTTTTCAGCAGAAATATGAAAACATTACCCATGGCCCTGCATTGCTATCAATCTCTTGTGAGGATTAGGCATCCACGCTTGATTACACACGGGCACAAATTCAATGTTATATGACCCAGACATTCGCATGCACGCACGCACACGCAGGCACACACACACACACACACACACACACACACACACACACACACACACACAGACACCAACACACACACACACACACGCGCACACGCGTTTGTGGTTTCTTTTTGATATTTGGGGTAAACTCCATGCTCCCTTTATCGTCTTCTCACTAGATACATGCATTTACATACAAATGTAATTTATTTCATGAATGGCACACCAGGCACATGTATACGTGTATGCACTGTGGAACTGCAGCCTCTACAGGCCAACAAACAAGCAAATAAATCCACCCGCATGAACACACACACACACACACACACACACACACACACACACACACACACACACACACACACACACACACACACACACACACACACACACACACACACATTTTCTGTACAAACAGAGGTCCTGCCAGCCATGTTGCTGGGGTAAGGAGATAAGAGAATGGTCCAATCACAGGTCTGCTCTCTGTCCTACCCACAAGGCCCTTGGAGTTCCTCTGTGCGGTGGAGAATGAGAGCATGTAAGCGACACCACAATAACACAAAGTTGTGCTAGTGGGTGAGCCATGGGATGCCATTCGACATGGCTGAATTACACATGGTGTATCAGAAAGGTGTTCAACCCAGTGGGTTGAACAACATTTTCATGTCAAGGATGTGTTTGGCTGCAGACCCCCCATCCGAAAAGATTTTGTGTCAAGAAAGGATTTGTCAAGATGTCCCCGTTGTGAGCTTGTAGATCTGCTCTTTTTGAATAGCCAAAGTATAAAATAGGTCAAACAATCTGTTTAACCTAAGTGGTTAAACTGAACGGTTAAATTGATTTTGATGCTACAGTTTATCAAATTTAACTGGGGACCCCCTGGAACCCCCTCAAGGACCCCTGGGGGTCTCCAGACCCCACTTTGGGAACCATTGTTTAAATCCTCTAGACTTAAGAGGATATTATATTACTGGACCTGAGTTGGCTCTGTTCTTGGACCGCCTTTTTCTACGGTGCGTAGGTCGGTTATTTTTGGCTAATGTTCTCCCCAGAATATGAATGCTGGGGTTCAAGTGGTTAATTGGTTGGCTGACAAACAGATTGTTGAATTGATAATATGAATGATATATGGTGTCCACCTATCACCAATTATCCTGTTTGTCCTGTTAATGTATCTGTCTTCCAGTGTAAAGAATAAAGAATCTCTCATTATGTCATATGCATATATGTCTGTTTGACAAGTACAGTACTGTACACTGTGTATTTATTAACATGGTCTTCTTACATGATGAAAACAGTATTATCATTAAAGTGATCGGCAGAAGAGATATCTGTAAACCAATGTCCAGTGGCTAGAAAGCCTCAAGAAACATGCTTTGATCAATGCGAAAAATGTTGTCTCTAATTTAAGACATCTGTGCTGTCAGTGCTCAAGTACCAAAAAATATGGGAATTTATGAAGCAGCAAACGTTTCAGTTCTTCACTATCAATCAATTAATCTTCCATTTGATCAGATTAGAGACCATAAAACGCTTAGTAAAATATGGTAATACGGTACAAAATGAAAAGATACTGTACAGGCCAACGTGAGACACATACTGTTGCATTTGCTTTGAGGATTATTGTCAGATCAATGATAGCGTCCAGCAGAGGAGACAGAAGAGATAGCCACAGGACCAAAGCACCATAATCAACGTAGAGCTCAATCTCACATCTCAGGGTAAACAATGGAAGGAGGGGATGGGGCTGTGATTGATGCATTCTCTCTCCTGGACTTCGACCAATACACATTGACACCATGGCCCTGAATCGCAGCTTATAGAAGTATTTTCTTCTCTTTCTTTCTTCCCCCCCGCTCTCTTCTTTCCTCTCTTGCATTTTAAAGTGCTCATTATCTTCTTTTTGTGAAGCCTCATATTGTATGTCCATAGACATTAACAAGCAGCCTTTTAGCCTGGGCAGCATAATGCAACAGCACTGTTACTCTCTCACTGCATGCAGTATCTCAGCCAGGTATCGATGGAGAAGGCATTGTTCCGGCCCATTTGCCTGGTCTGTTCGGCCGCTATTTGCTGTGTACACAAACGATCTTTTCCATGTGATCCAAGCTCCCCTATTTGCATGGTGAAAGATTTCTCTTGGTAGAAGGATGTCCTCTTATTCCACCCCCCCCCCCCCCTCCGATGAGGCGCATGTTCTAGCCAATATTTACTATGGCTATCTCTCAAATCTCCCTGCACGGTCCTACTGTAAATGTCAACCTTCTATTTGATATAAACCTCAGTGTGTGCAGTAGCCTATATGCCGTGCCTTAATTCTCTCCATGCCCCTCCTGGCTTTATTGCTGTTGCTATGGCAACAGCTCATCCGCTGCCACTTGACAGTTGATAGGTTGACAGACGGCCATTAGGGTATTATTGTGACTTCACATATAGGGATTCTCGGTGACGGATGCGCACTTGACCCACTTGGTGGCAAGAGGGGACTCTGTCGTCCTCTGTCCCATGCAGTCACATGGTCACCCTTGCATATCACGGCTCCACGCAGGAGAGTGACTTGTGACCCCTTCTTGTCAAGGCAGGAGATTGCATTGCATTGTGTTGCACTGTTGAATAACTCTGCGGGGGGTCAAGGCCGCGTGAACGGTGTGACCTACAGTATGGAGAGAGTAGGTCAGGCCAGGGGTATAGTTTGAAATAGGGGGGAATTAAGACTTTTAAGACTATCTGTTCATGGTCAGTTCTGTACACACTATAGGACTTCTAATGTTGTAGAACAGTGGTTCTCAGAGTGGGGTCCGGAAACCCCAAGGGGTCCTTGAGGGAGTTCCAGGGGGTGCCCAGCTAAAATATTTCTAATTTTGAGAGTCCATTTGGTTCCATTTGTACACCCCGACAGCGTTTGTGTGTATGTGTAACTGAGACACTCTCATGGTTCCATTTGTACACTCTCATAATTACTCCCAGCTAAATTATTGTAATTTTGAGAGGAACTCTGAGAGTCTCATAGTTAACTCTCAACTCTCATAGTTAAATCTTAATGCATACCAAACTTGGGGTCGCTGAAATTAAAATGTTTGAGAACCATTGTTCTAGAACAAGCTATGTTTATTGTAAGAAAAACGTGTCAACATACAGTACTATCAAAACATACATGTAGCAGACCTATTCCTCTCAAAACACAAAGAACATAGCCTAATTTGGCTGGGGACGGGGTTCACTCTCCATTCCGACATGCTGCCACTCCGACATTGACTTCTAATTGTCGGAGTGGCGGTACCATCCATAAAAAAACACATTCCGCCACTCCGACAAAGTTATGTTCACTGTGTCGGAGTGGCGGAATGTTCCATTTTGGGAATAGTCCCACCATTCCGACAAGGGTAAAGTGCCTAATGGAGATTATTATTATTACCCCTATTTCTTTATGATCACTACTCAGGACATGTACCATGTAAACGGGACGGCCCGCCTGGTCGAAACACCAAAGAAACAAGGAATCCACCCGATAACACATTCTAATAGAGCGGAAAACCTTATCTCGTAACTGGAACGGTGGCACGCTCGTTAAACATTGGACTCTCAACCCCAACTATATGTGATCGAATCCCAATGCTGATGCTCCTTTTATGAAAACCGCTGACCTTTTTTTTTTGCCGATAAAGTATAGTTATGGACAGTGGTGTAAAGTAACTAAGTACATTTACTCAAGTACTGTACTTAAGTACGATTTTGAGGTATTTTTACTTTACTGGAGTATTTCCAAATTTCTATACTTTTACTTCTACTCCATTACATCTCAGAGGTTAATATTGTACTTTTACTCCACTACAATTATTTGAAAACTTTAGTTACTAGTTACTTTGTAGATTTTGATTATTATTACAAAACATACAGTAACCACATTGTGAGCTTGTAGATTTTTGAAAAGATGTTTTATGCTTTTTGAACTTGTGAAATGTGACTCTGACATTTAGTACTTTTACTTTTGGTACTTTAAGTACATTTTGATGCCAATACTTTTGTACTTTTACTCAAGTACATTTAGATTTCAGGACTTTTACTTGTAACAGAGTATTTCTACATTGCAGTATTGATATTTTTACTTAAGTAAAAAATGTGGGTACTTTTTCCACCACTGGTTATGGACAAAACCATGACGGAGGCGCGCAGTCTCAAGCGAACTTGAGCCACGAGAGGCACCACCGAGCGAGCTAAAGCGAGCGAGTTGCCGTGCCGAACGTTGCGAAGTTCGCTTGAGCCTACTCAGCGCCGTCCGAGTTACGTACCGATAGGGACAGAATAGTAAATCATGTTTTAGGGCAAGCGTTTGCCCCAAACTGTGTGAGTGTGTGTGTACATTTCGGCCATTTGAAAATAGCAGATCTACAATCTGGTCGCCATGCCGCGTTATTATGGATCCCACGCCAGCTCTTGGAAAACCCCGCCCCCGCAAGCTAGTTTAGATGGAGGCCCCGCCTCATTTCACTTCCGTCTACGTCAGTCGCTGTGTGAGAACCATGCCCCTAAAATAAATTCATTTATTTATATAGAGAGAGAGAGAGAGAGAGAGAGAGAGAGAGAGAGAGAGAGAGAGAGAGAGAGAAAATACAACATTTATTTCAAATAGAAAGCATTTATTTATTAATTTATTAATATTATTATTATTCAGTCACTTTGGCATGGAAAGAATCTATACAATCTAGACAGCCTCGAGCCAGGCAGCCTGCCTATAGAGCCAGCCTAGAGCCTGCCTGGAGCCAGCCAGCCTGCCTAAAGCCACCCCTTATATATATATCCAATAATGTAATTTTAACTATATATATATATATATATATATATATATATATATATATATATATATATATATATATATAGCCATGAAAATGAATTTGGGTTTTATGGACTGTCGGAATGGCGGGACTAAATGTCGGAATGGCAGTATGTCGGAATGGTGGTATGTCGGAATGGTGATACGTCGGAATGGCGGTATGTCGGTATGGTGGGATGTCGGAATGGCGGTATGCACCCGCTGGGGACACAGTGACCCATGCAGGAGGTAGAATGGTCGCCTGGGAATTGGAAGGTTTTGGTTCCATCTCGGCATTGGGTTGAAGTGTCCTTGAGCAAGACACTGAACCCCCAACTGTGCTGTTCAAGCTGACCACTGCTTCAAATAGTTACACTGCAAAATCCCCTTGGTGTTCAATGCAGAGGACGAATTCCAGTAATGGCCAAATTAAACTTTACTTCCCTAAATGGCTGAGCATGGACATCGATTGAGTGATGTAATTTTAATGTCGTGCATATTTACTGTCATGCCTGTGGCTGAAGCTTTTCAAGTTTCAAGAATGTCTTTTCTGTTAGAATGTCTGCATTCAAGTACATTATAATAATATGTTATTGGTGCGTGTGTGTGTGTGCGTGCGTGACTGCGTGTGTGCATGTGTAACAGCTGGTGAATGAAGTGATGCTGTTGTTAAATAATATCAATGTTTCAACACTCAATGAATTCAACATGCAACCTAGAGTGCATAGTTCAGACACATTTTCAGCACCCTCTACAATTTACAATTCAGGCATTCTGTAGAAGTTCTTATCCAGAGTGACATACAAAGTGCAAGATCAGAGTAAGCTGCTGTGACTGTGTGCATGGATTGTGTGCGTGTATACAAGGGTGTGTGTGCATTTCCGCATCTCTCCATGTCTGCTTGCATTAGCCTTTCATATTTGCCCTGGATCCAGAGATAACGGCCACAGCTGTAGCCCACACAACCCTCTCCTCCCTCTCTGTTCCAAGCTGCGCACGGCATCCTCAGAGAGATGTCCAGTCCTATTTTATTCCCAACTATAAAAATACCCTCTGAAATCCAAAGTAAAGTAGCACAGCAGTGCCACGTTTGGCCACCGTTTTATTCGGCTTAATATTTGTTTCACATACTGGGATGTAAATTGAGGGAGAAGGTTACTGATTGATGCTTACAAATGGAGTGATTATTCAAGCAGCTAACCTCTACCTTTGTAGAGTTCAAACTTACTGTTCTTCATGCACTATTATGTAAGTGATATAAGCCAGCCAGCATATAAGTAGCTTATTGACAGTCTAGTACAGTGCCCATATGGGTCCATTTCTACACTCTCAGAGTAAACTAATATCTAGATTTAGCTGTGTGTTTATATATGGTAGACTTACTAGCATTATGACGTATAGTTTTTAAGTAGTGCAGTGCCTATCCATGGCATGGCACAGGGTGTTCCCTTTGGACTGGAACATGTTTGATCTGAGCGGGCTGTTTGTTTGGCTTCTGGTATTGCTGCTTTCAGCGTTGTCCGGAGGGTGTGCTGGTTCAGTGCGTGGCTGTTCCGAACGGGCCACTTGCCCGGCCACCGGAAACTCTTGCAGCGTTGTTGTCGATGACCATGAGCGTGGCTCCTTGAGCGTTCTCCTCGAGAACTGCTCATCAGATCGACTTCACTCTGCACTCCCGGTCCTCTGCAATACCCCTCCAAGTGTGTCGTCTAATGTCTAATGAATGAACGTGAAGGACATCCTGTACAGACAGATGGCTCTGTTTGACTACAAGAACGAAGTGAATGGTGCCGTGTCGTGTAAAGCATTCCATGGCTTCTGGATTTGTTTCCATACGCTATACGGCTCGGTTTTAGATAAGGTTCTCAGGACCTAATTTGGGCCCTGCTCAGGAGGTACGACTAACTCTGAATTCAGGGAACCCAGAACGTATAGCTGATCTACAAGCTCACAACGCGTCATGATGTGACACGTTGTGAGCTTGTATTTTTTTTATATGTGTTTAATGACGTACCTCTCCCTTCCTTCAGTGGTGGTTCTGGTTATTATGAAAACGTAAACCAAAAAATCACAGAACTTCATGGGTTCTAGACAGTTGCAGGTTATGGAAGGTTCTGGCCTGGGTTACTCTTCGTAATCAAAAAGAACCAAGAGCTAACTCATACAAACACAAAGAGATTCCTTGAATTTATAGATAGAAGGTAGGATTCCTGGTCCTGTGACTCATTTTGCTCAGTGGAGTTTCCTCTCTGTTGCCTTCATGCCAAGCCTGTCCCAGTGAGTCTAAGAAAGGGGCTGAGGGTGATAGGCAGTGGGTGTCTTGTGTTGGAACGTGGCCATTAAAGCTTGCTGCCAGTCACAGATGAGAGTCGAAGGAGACAAAAGACAGAGGAAGTGATCAGCTCAGCCTCCTCTGATGAGATGTTTACAAGCCTCTCTGGTTTATTTTCAACCGTGCTTTCACAAAATCTCTGTACCGAGCTCTCTAGTGAAAGCAGGGATCAGAAAGGTAGTTACACACAAAGATAAGAGCTGAGCTTGTGTCTTCGGACCAAGCTTAAAACAATAAATATCAGGTCCTGCATGCCATTGCGTTTCAATTCTATATTATTCAAGGCCAAGGGTGAACTTTGATTGATTGATTGATTGATTGATTGATTGATTGATTGGATACTTTATTAGCAGTTTAAAAAAAAAAAAGCACAGGAAAGTACAGTTCAATACAAGGTCTGCTAAGAGGATTATACCCAAGAAAGCGTTATGGCTTGTTTCCATTGGGGTCCTTTGTACAACTTTGAACAACATCCTTGTGTCAATGTTTGTCACAAGACAGTCTAGTACACATGATAACAAGACAGTAAGGCTTTTACCACTTAAACCCTCTGTACTTAGTACACTAATACTTGATCGGGGTCGGCTCTGTACTTTGCACTTCTTCCCTCTACACCAAATCTCTTATATACAATCTACAAGCTCACAATGTGTGGAATGGTAGCCCCAGAATAGGGATGCTAGGTTATCCTGTAGCATCAACTACTTTGCTGACTCGTGCAATACAAATGCTACATCATGGGTTTAATAACTGTCCCATAGCAAACAACTATAGCACAGTCATCGTTTTATGATTATCCCATCCCAATGCAATTTATCAAATGGAGAAGAAATAAAGTAAAGACTCAGAACTTTGACACACAGCATCCGCTCGAATTACTTAATTATTAGTATTATTATTATTATTATTATAAAAAAGAAAATTACCACATGAACCCTAGCATCCCTATTCTGGGGCAAACGTTAGCAGAGAATTGCAAACTCACAGCGCGCCGCGACACGTTGTGAATTTATTTCCTGAAAAAAGACTTGATATAGAGGTGGAAAAAGCCGCAGGCCTAGTATAGAGCCCTGGGGGACACCGGTCAACTAAGTATACAGGGTTTAAGAGGATAACCTAAATCCTGTCCTTCTGCTGTGAGCCAAATCAATCAACATTGCATGGTGAGTGCATTGATGGTGACAATGACCTTTCCTCCTCGCCACTACACAGCCCATAAACTGGAGTGGTACCCTGCATCTGTAACGATATATGTAAGTGCACGGTCTACCCTTTTGGGCGGGGGCGCAGGCGGGGACTTCTTTCTTCTACAATAGAAGAGTTAGGACGTCACATTCTAATACAGCCCAAATACCCAATTTCAGTACCTATCAGTGGCGCACCTTGCTAATCATTAGACTCCCAATCCACCATCATTGGGAGTCTGGGATCGACTCCTGCTTGGGAGAAAACTTTTTCAATCCTCAACTACTTTTTTTCGCCGATAAAGTATAGTTTTGGACCATGACGGAGGCGCGCCGACTCAGCAGACCTTGAGGCCGAGGAGTCGCGCCCGAGCGCCTCCAGGCGCGAGTGCCCGCGACGACCGGCCGATGGTCTGCTAGTCCACTAAGCGCCGTCCGAGTTATGTACCGATAGGCACAGAATCGTAAATAATATTGGTGGGGACTGCGTTTGCCCCACTGACTGCGTTTGCCCCAACTGCCACTCAAAGTGACTACTGGCCAATCACAGTGCGTCTTTCCCGGGACTTAACCAGCTCTCAAGTTCCGGTACACAAACGCAGCACACTTACAAAGCTGGCGCATCTGTAACGCACCAACTTAACAAAAGCACAAACAGTTTTTGAGGTCATGGAAAGTTCCACCCCTCTACCCCTCCCATCATAGACAGTAAAGCAGGGCCTCCATCTTTCAGTGACTTCCTTTTCTGGCTCACGGTCTTCAGAGATTGGGCTAAAATGAGTTGAGCCATCCATCACAACAGAGGAGAGAGAGTGGTAAATTTATAGCTGTGGAAATAGGCCAGAGCACAGCACCCATGAAATAGATGGAGTGTAATTAGGACAAGGTTAGCCTCCCTCTTGTCATAGACAGACACACACATATACAAACACTCACACGTGCGCGCACACTCGTGCAAGTGCACACACACACACACACACACTCACAAATACCGGGTTTCATTATCAATGAAGACACACAAATGTTTGAGAGCTCGTACAAACATGTAAATTCACTGTTTACTCTGCACTTCCTGAGGCATTCAGCAATTGACAAACAATGCAATTCAATTCTCACCTCGGCAAGCAAGTTTAACAGAGGTAGTAGAACATTCTATTGAAATAAAGTCATGCATAATTTATGCACGCAGAGGTCCCGACCCTGTGTTACTCCTGTTCAGTTCCGGCACATTTTATCAAACTGTACTAACACCTCACTGTGCTTCAATTTACTGTCAATTACACGCTTGCACCTCTACGGGGACAGCGTCTTAATTAGCACATCAATTCCACTGATGGTATAAGCTGGCGTAAAATCTGCTCCATTTTACTCTTCCAGTATTTGTGGTAAATTTTCACTACCTACCTACCTACTTTATGTGCATGTTGTGACTCATTAATGTATTAAAATACACTGCAGCAGAAACATTTCTCCTGCTATTGCAGTGCTTTAGGCAGGTGGGATATTAATGCTCTTTTTCAAATAGACGTTATAAGTAAAAGAACAAAAACAAAGGGAAAAAAACGCTTCTCGATTATTTTGAGTAACATAAAACAACCACTGCTGTGTTGAATTACCCCTATCATATACTTTATCTGAACAATTTATATAAAAGTATAGATGCTTGCCTCTGATTTCTTTCTCTGTCCCCGACTTTCACCCTCAAACCCTGATGTCTCTCTCCTCCTATTTTATCTTCCCATCTCCTTCTCCCCATTCTCCTTCTCTCTTATCTTCCTTGTTTCTTCCCTAGAGCATGATTTTATAACACATCCTCACACTTCCACATTTCCCCTTAGATTGCTTTCATTTTCACTGCCGTAGAAACCAACACCACTCTCTCTCTCTCTTCACCTTCTCCAACGTCTCCACGGTTGCACTCTGTCAAAGTAGCACCAGGTTTTCCTTTTTGTCACTAAAGCTTCTTACTTCACACCACACCACATGCACCCCTCCGCCGTTATGTTCTCACACGTATACACCCACCCATGGTTCCATTTGTAAAAAGAATACACAGAGGGGGGGACACATTTTGACAAATTTGCCCAAAAATATGGATGGAAGGGTTAATGTGGTTAACATTTAAATCAAACTGTTAAATTGTGATTTTATCAAACGTAATCAAACATATCAGACAGACAAAACTTCCCAATTGGAAATGCATGTAATTCAGTCTCACCAGAAGCATGGATAAAACATACATTAATTACCAGAGGGGGGGGGGGGGCAGGGGCATGGATTTTTTTTCCCCCATCCTCCCCAGCAAATCCAACTCTGCTCCCACAGACTTGCACGCTGACAAGCACATGAGGGCACTTCCTCCTGTCGTTCGAGGCAACTCTGTAAGCCTGTGGAGCAGATGGTCTGACTGACTCACTGACTGACTGACTGACTGACTGACTGACTGACTGACAAGCCTGGCAACCCAGAGGCTTTCCTATATAAAATCTGGCAACTCTTGAGGTTTCCAGTCTATAGACTCTGGCAAGTCATCGTCGGCTTTGTGGTCAGTTTTGGACACAACTTGGACTAAGGCTATGTTCAGACTGGCAGCCCGGATATTTGGCCTATCCAGATTGGAATCAGATTTGTTTTAGCAAGCCTGAACAGCAGAAAACCACATGGAAGCTGATTTTTATAAATCAGAGTTGTACCACATTCCTTGCTCAAACCAATCCGAATCCAACCTTGATAGGAAATCAGATTTTGACTGGATTTGGTTTGCAGCTGCTTCTTTTCTTTTACTTTATGCCTTGTTGACCACAAGGCAAAAAGAAAAAAGAAGCAGCTGCTCAGAGTCACTAATTAAATTGTGATGCATTTTTGTGCTTGGAAACATTATCAAAAATGTATTGAATTCAATTTAAAAATGACGCACCGCAGTAGCTGTGGAAGAGATCAAAGAGAAGAGTGTTCGTTTAAAAAATGTCCTGTGCCTTTCCCAGTGCCTTTTTTGATTTCTGGTGTTTTGTTGTTGTTGTTGTTGTTGTTGTTGTTGTTGTTTCTGCTGTTGTTGTTGTTGTTGACGACAAAGACACATCAGTTCTATTCACATCAGACACGCCCCCTTCCTATACAAACCCATTGTAACTTCAAACTCCATTTTAACCATGTTAGATTAATCGGAAACACCCGTCCTTGGTTCTGGTGACTGATATTGTCCTTCTAATCCTTTTTTTTAAATATCCCTTTAACTCAATTGTAAAAATGTACCCTGCCCATACCAATTAATGTGCAGTTAATGTTTTATTAATCATCCACTGATTTCAATACATTTCCTCGTAGTTTTTCATTGATGAAGAGAACTAAAGCTGAAAAGAAATAAAACACAATGACAATGAATTACTCGTACTTGACTACCAGGCCCATATACTGTAACTGTCTGCGTGTAGCTGCTGTTTGTGTCCACATGTGTTTCTGGACAGATGTGGACTGATTGGTATATCCGAAATTGAGCCCACACTTCTGCTTCTATACTGGATATGATCGCCCTCTTCTGGTGAGAGGAGTGAACTCTCTCACTGTGGAGTAACCTTATGGGTGAAAATGGGGGGACACTATGCCAAATGTCCCTTTCCCCACTGGAAGAGCAGATGGCTGCTCCCCAGTACGCAAAGCAGGGATATGCTACCACCAGAAGCTTCTAGCAGGAGATAAGCACAAACACACACACACACACACACACACACACACACACACACGGACACACGGACACACGGACACGCGTACTGTACAGAGAGGCAAACATACCTTTATGTCTTGCATGTAGCTAGCTTAATTCTTCAAAGAATGTATGTCAGGATGTCTGGTCTTGGTATCTCTTTCTCTTACCAGATGTTTGCCATGCTTATAAGTGATGGCACGTACGTGGTTCTAATCAATACTGGCCTTGATCTTTACACAATACTGTTTGTGCAGGATGATGTAAAGTGAATTAACATGGCTCTTCTTTGCGCATGCATGCCACGTGCGCTGAAAATAGCAGATCTTCAAGCTCACAACACCGCCGTAACAAATTGTTTCAAAATGTCAGATGTCTCACCTAAAATGTTTTCTGATAACATTTTAGGTGAGAAATGGTCCATGCAGTTGTTTGCTCAATATTGATTCGTTTCACATGCACAATGGCTAGTTTGAGTCCGTCTGAATGTAAACCATGCATAGCTACTTTCTTGTTTATCCCAAGGTAATTAAGACCTGGAATTGTGTCATTTTTAGATTTGAGCTAAAAAGCATTATTTTACACTTTGGGCTATTCAAAAATAGCAGATCTACAAGCTCATAGCGCGGCACCGAGTGCCGCGCTACGAGCTTGTAGATCTGCTATTTTTGAAAATTTGTGAAAATGTGCGCAAATCTTTGAATATATATATTTTCAAAGCGAACATTTTTAACTCAAATCTTTGCTTCTGGGGATCCCTGGAACAACATATTTTGAGATGGGGGTCCGCGGCCAAATACATATAGTTTCGGGGGTCCTTGACATGAAAAAGATTGAGTACCACTGATATAGAAACATACGTTTTTCAGAATACTGTTGAGATTTAGGAGACACGTAGAATCGGCTTCAGGTCTCAATGGGTTAAAAAGAAGGTACGGTCATCTAACGGTGCGTTTTAACAGCGGGCGATTCAGGATAGTATTTTCCGGAAGTGCATTATATGTCTATGAGAGCCGGCAACTACTGGCGATAGGGCGAAGTGGCCGGGGGGCGATGAAAAGATGGATTTTCTTTATCTTTTGGACGATGTCGCCCGGCGATCGCCCGAGAGTCGCCCGCTGTTAAAACGTACTGTAAGTCATTTTCGCTATCCAGCAATTCCAGCTGGCAGATTCGTCGCAATGGGTGGCAAACCGCAGCCGTGGAATACATTGGAGTCAATGAGAGCCAGGTGGACCAGTTTATAGAACAAACATTATATTTCTGAACGACTATGACCTTCATAAAATACTCTGCCCAGGAAAATAAAATAATCACATCACACATCGTTTTCTGCTTTTCGATGCAACGTACGCTGTTTAATTTCATTGAGGTCTCTAAAGAGCACAAATAATGTTTCTGAAAGTGCGATACGATACATGGCTGTATAGATGCCTCAATACCACTATACAGTGTGTGCACATCGAAAAACGAGTGATTAGAAAACAACCTGTGATACGTCTTCTTTTATATTCCTGAACCGACTATCTGACAAAAGACGCGATCGTTCAGAAATAGTGTTTGTTTACAAGCTGGCAGTGGTGGAAAAAGTACTCAAAATCTTTACTTAAGTAAAAGTACCAATACTGCAATATAGAAATACTCTGTTACAAGTAAAAGTCCGGAATTCTAAATTTACTTGAGTAAAAGTACAAAAGTATTGGCATAAATATGTACTTAAAGTACCAAAAGTAAAAGTACTAAAATATTTGAAAATAGCAGATCTACAAGCTCACAACGCGTCGCAATGCGACGCGTTGTGAGCTTGTAGATCGGCTATTTTCAAATAGCCTATGTATAAAATAGGGCTAAAGTGGTTCATGTATGTTCTATAACATCATAATTTACATCTGTAAAGTAACTAGTAACTAAAGTTTTCAAATAATTGTAGTGGAGTAAAAGTACAATATTTGCCTCTGAGATGTAGTGGAGTAGAAGTAAAAGTATCGGAAATTGGAAATACTCAAGTAAAGTACAAACACCTCAAAATTGTACTTAAGTACAGTCTTTAAGTAAATGTACTTAGTTACTTTCCACCACTGCAAGCTGGTCACAGCCACCTCTCATTGACTATTTCACCAAACCAACAATGCCCCTCAAGCTGTTCTAAAATCACTGTGAACCCACGGCCTCTTAAAGCTTACAGCTTCTTTAAACCATCACTCACTGTCTGAGGCAAATCCAGGCCTCAATGTTTTCATCGACAGAGAAACGTTTGTATCAATTTTGCAGAAGACATGCTGGCCAAAGGGCTTTCTGTCTGTTTCGTGTGTCTATCTTTCAAGAGTCTAGACACACTCAATAATAAAGTTCTAAACATTGTGTGTGCGTGTGCGTCTGTGTATGTGTGTCTGTGTGTGTGCGTGTGCGTCTGTGTATGTGTGTCTGTGTATGTGTGTCTGTGTGTGTGCGTCTGTGTGTCTGTATGTGTGTCTGTGCGTGCGTGCGTGCGTGCGTGCGTGCGTGCGTGCGTGCGTGCGTGCGTGCGTGCGTGCGTGCGTGCGTGCGTGCGTATCCAGGAGCGAAAGACACATTCCAATAACTGTAATTGTATTACTGTAATTGACAGTGAAGCCAAGTCTTCTAACCTTGCTTCCATCAGATATAATATAATAATAATAACAAGAAGTCCTGGTTATCACTAGCAGTTTAAGCCATACTTGCTTGCCGACACAGTGAGGTGGCTGTGCTGAGCCGAGTGTCATCATGGCATGGCTGCGAATGAGACAGCGAGCTAATGTGGTGGAAAGGGATTTAGAGGATTTGACCCTATCAGAGGAAAGGACACTCTGAGAGGCTCTGTTAATGATACTAAATGAGTCTGCACTCGTAGACTGCTAATAGTGGTGACATGAAATGTGAGGCTCGTAATTGACGGGGAGCAATTTAGCGAAAAACTAATTTCTGCGTGTAGGCCTATGTGCTTGTGTGGTGTGTGCTCTAACACTACGCCTCATCTACTCTCGGTTACACCTTCATTTTGGATTTTGGATCATAATCTGTTCACATTAAATCCAACGTGATTTAGTAGCGATTATTGTTCTCTGTTTGACTCGATGGTTTTTAGCAGTGCATGGGGGCCTGCAATTATCCTATTTCAATTTCTGTATGGGTTGATAGCTCTCACCTATCTGAAGATGAGCACAGTGGTGTATTTAGCTCACGTCTTTTTCTCCTCAAGGCAATTTACCATTTTAAGAATTTTGCAGCCAGATTCATTACACAAGGAAGCTGCGGGGGGAAATAGAGTTTGTATAAAAATAGATGGTGACACTCAAAAAGAGAAAGCGGTTGTGTAGGTGCGCTCTATAGCGGCCC